>NC_069134.1:5342638-5711388 GCF_026914265.1 Mya arenaria
TTTTATTCTCCGGACAAGGGCGTGACTTATTTCTCTTTGGGAAGCATACTACCTTTAGGTTATTATTTATAATATCTATAACATCAATCAAATAATTGTTACTGCCCTAATCATTTATCTAAAAGCCTATCAACAAATGAATAATATATTGAACCAGCAACGATATTTAATTGTTATGATCTAGCTACGGTTAATCATTGTGATAATTACATCTTGCCAGAATATATTATTTAGTACTGAAAACAAAACATTCTGATTCCCACGTACGTGACCTCGGCCAATTTATACAGTATCAAAACTGGATGAAGTTTTGGCAAGATTGTAACATGCGTGCCTATTTCATATAATTATCTAAAACAGTTACAAAAAGAAAAGGAACTACGATTCCGAAGCAAAGCAATGACACGTACGAACACATACAACTATATTTTAGTTCTTGGAAAAATAAGTCATGGTCATAAATTGTATCGATGAATTACAATACACAAAACATAAATGTAAAATTATAAAACGAAAAATACCTTTGGTCAAGGGGTTTGAGGCCACCCTTGCTAATGTAGAAGTGCTGCTCTGCCGTACTTGCTCGGGTGCTCGAGCTCCGAGACTCTCTCCGTCCCGGTCGTGAGGACGCCGCAGCCGTCGCCGAACACACGCTCATCGCGTAACGTAACGTGAGCGTTTGTTAGGTAATTATAAAGCTCTTTTACAAATATATGATGATTGTAACAGAGATAATCGGTAAATCACGCAAACAATTGAATATACATGATGTATATTAACTACATTTAAAGACTTGTTTTGTTTCTTTCCTCAGAATTCGGTCAAGGTAAATATCAGTCACTTTTTGTGTGTGAAATGTTATCAACACGCTAAGAAAAGTAAATAAACTTATATGGTCTTCGGAAACAGACTTCTTGGAACGTACAAAACGTCTTAAATTCGCAATAGTTATTACGAATTGCACGTCACATAATCCAAAATAAAATCAATTTTGTTCATACATACATCCAATAAATACTAAAACAGTGAGTTTGTATCAAAACAGTTCATTTTCGTAACAGGCGAATACCTGGCGCGGGATTGCACTTTCAGGAACATACAGAATTCCATGGTGTTAAACATATTGATGACAGCTGCTGTGTCCGCATCAGTTAGCGGCAACAGAATACTGTCCTATGAATGTTATCTCGATTTCTCCTAACGGAAGGTACGGTATTGGCTACGAAGCAAGTATCTGTTAAATTTCTGCATGCAATTGTCGATATGGTGGAAATTCAAGGCCGATGAATCTTATTCTCTAAGAATACTCTGTAATTTACGTCTTAAAAAATGTCCCAAATATTGAAAGACCTTTTCAGCATACGATACATTTCAGATCTACCAACTTAAGACAGGGCAACCCCTCCTGATAATGCAAAAAAAGCAGCTCGGTTACTGCAGAAATTATTTCTTACAAAAACAGTGAAGAGAATTCCGGGAAGAGATGCGTTCAATAGAAAGCGATCAAGTTAATTGAAAACGTAAATCCCATGAACGAATCTTGGATATCCAGGACTGATTGAGTTTGATGAATACATCCAAGATGGATGGCGCTAAGTTTAAGGTCAACATTGTTCTGTACCCATGCAGAAATTGATACGCCAGAAGGAATCGGGATTGAAGTGAATGGTTCTATGTTTCGAGATTTTGACAATGCGTCTTGATAAGAATTGTTTTCCTGGAGCAATCTTACAGGATGGACAATATTTGATTGACAAAACCAAACCTTACATTAACTGCCATGTCCAATGTCTTATTGATTAGGGTAAAGGTGATTAGAGGTATACGGTTGTTGTCCGTCAGTTTTGGGATTTATATATTAAATCGACTGTAAAATGCGGGCATTTTGCCTTGAAATGAAGACAAAGCTAAAATATGTTTTTTAGTTTGAAAATAGACAGTCAAAGTATTTCGAAAAAAAACAACAAATAATTTATTGAAACTTTCGTGGGTGAGTAATGGTTATTTTATCTGAATGTTACAAACAATTAAAATGATGCTTTTCATATTCAAACTAAGCGTTTTAATCTAATCAGATTAACCCATTACAATATAAGCGGGAATTGCATACCCATGAAAGTGCTTCATTTTTATATTGATACTGGATGTAATTGTATATGTTATATTGACCCTGGACAAATTGGCTATGTATTTTACCTTGGCTTATCCCTATGTTTATCTTCTACTGGACACTGTATACAATAGCTGTGTAAAGCTCTGTTCTTTCCAATATACGTTATGCTGGTCACTCAAAGCCATTCGAGCTATATATGTTAAATATATATTATTATATTATAGCTGGTTATTTAGATCTCAGTAAGTCATGCCTAACACTATTGAGCGATGTCTGTAACCAACACTTTGTTATGTCTCGTGACTTAAGTTAATAATGAATTATCGGCATGAGCTTGCCCAGGTGTGGTTTGGTGACGAATACACTCGTTGAATTATTTGATCGAAAACACGAAACCAATCGTATTGGAGGAATCCGCCCTAAAAGAGAATCACAAATATGATCCAAGAAACCACACATTTTAACATATCATTTAAAAGTCAGTTCCATACAATTGATCCATGGATCTCGGCCAAAATAATCTGAATGATGTTTAAGTGTTTTTTAAATTGCATGACTGATGATTTTTGTCGGAAGATGTTTTTTGGTTGAATAGTCCAAAAGGATTGTTCCATACAATAATACATTGGCTACGTACAAACCTTTTGTTTATTAACCAAACAGCATGCGCGTCACGTTAAACACACACGCTCTCATTTGTATTACTTTATTGACATGGTTAAAAGCATAGACCATAGTAAACTTATTTTCAAACGTGGATTTTTTTGTGACGTACCAAAAGTTCTCTGCAAACGTCATTGTCCGAGCTATTACAGCGTTTTTGTGTTATTTGTTTCTTGTGTATCTCACGTTCAGTGTATGTAAGCTCTGTGCCTTTTCCTTTAGTAAGTAATTTGCTATTGGGCTTGTCCCTGTAATAAAGTAAATAAACCATTGCATTCTTATCCTAGATGAATTCATGTGCGTTCAAGATTTTTGCCGGATAATCTTTAGTAATTTCCGAGAACATGGTCACATGAGGGTCACACACAATCAAGAAATGTTCCTTCCTATAACAATGTTATTTGTCACAATTCCACCACTTACATTGCAATAAAGTGTTAGAGTCAAGGGTTGAAACATATAAGGAGATTACTGTATAGCACTATGCTGGTGATTTATGTTGATCCAATGATGCCTTTATGTTTATGCGTAACTGTAAAAAGCGCTTTATAAAGTACTACGGGAAATTCAGACCTATTTTTGTTCAATGTACTACTTTAACTTTCAAATAGGACAGAACATCTGCTTCGTTATAAAGAAACATTTTGGAATGGTTATAGAACGCGAAATTGATAAATGTCTATACCATTAGCCCAAAACATTGAACATAACATAGCATTAAGGTATGAAATGTATGGAAGCGTCAAAAACTTCATCGTACTTTTATTACTATTTTTAATTATTTAAAACCTTTATAAACATGTTACGCAAACCATGCCATTTTAAACATTAGATTGAACTACTAGTCAACCCAATGACAATCGACACCCATAGCCGTGATTAAGACATTGGATTCAAAGTCGATTTTATTTCAACGGAACACACATATTTTCTTAAACTCGTCAAATAGCTTTTATGATATTGAATAAGTGACATTTTTCGGCGTTAAGTGTTTTGAAAATAAATAAATTCAAACTACAAAAACAAGAACCCGTGTTTTGTTAACATCAATATCGTATTCCAAGGCAATGTATGTACTGTATGAATCTTAACAGCTGAGCCCCCTCCGGATCCATTGATGTTTCTGACAGGTGTCGGGAGGAATGGCCTCAGGAGGATGTTTCAATTGTGTTATATTCCTAAATCATTATAATTTGTCAGAGCCATTTCTTGGAACGCATTATACATTAGTAAAGCAAAGTAAATCAGATAACAATCAGATTTCTGCGCTATCTTGGATACAGAAACATGAGGAAATATAAAACATGGTCTTTTAGCACGATAATAAAATTTAATATTTAAGGAAAACATTTTGCTTCAGATTTAAAAGAGGGCCATTACGATCACCCTTCCGTGCTTTTACTTTTGCAGAGCTATAAAGTATATATTTGCATTTAAGCCACTATAAAACCCTCAATATAACTTGACTGAAGTCGTTACCAACGCCATCCGGGCTATCAACCAATCATAACTAAACATCCTCAACAACACATTATGCCTCTTTTTCAAAGCGCATGCGAACTATTGCAATGCTAATTTCTCCGCAGCAGTTCGTGGGATTAATTTATAATTAATTAATGTGATCAAAAGGTTATGAAGAATCAAATGCAAACTGTAGTCCTTCTAGTGTGAAACAATTGTTTTTTCCCTACAAATTGTTTTGTAAAACGAGTTCAGTTATTACTTGCAGATTTGCTTTGTACATTATTACTGCCTTTTTGCGTATCAGATATACAAGTAAAAACATTCGGAACTCATGCAACAAAAGACAGGGTCCTATAACAATGATCAACTTGCTTGTTATCATGTACTAAAATACATTTGGTACTGGCCGGTATTGAATAAGATACAACAATAACGTTATGATATACGATGTATATATGATAGATACGCCATCTAGGTTTCTTTATTGTCGCACTCTTGTGAATGATAGAGAAGAATATGTTATAGAGAGTATTTTGGAAGTCACGATACAGGAATCATTGTCAATTTAATATTGGAGTTCTCTGTAAAACTGTACTTATTCAAATCCATACTGATCAGCAGAGGATAGATATGTGCACACTACGTGTAATGCTGCCTTGTAATGTTTATGTGATTCGCGTATTGAGATACGGCTGAATGACAAATATTGGCATTAATTAAAGGACATTCCGATTTCACGCTTTAAGCCGTGAATGTACTTTTGTGTTTATGAATATTCATCCTCCCTCAGCGCCGACAGACATTTTTTTTTATTTCGCCCGTACTATAAACCCCTCAAAGTAAAAAAATATATTGCAAAACTAGCGGAAGACTAATGGACGACAGACTTGCAATTTTGAGTGAGCATCTTACGAAACATAAAATTCCTGAGACAATCTTGCCTTACTGCCTTACTACTGTCCTAAACGGGATTGCGACAGTCACTAAAGAAATAAATACTGGTACCCACAACAATATATTTTTCGCACGTCGGCCCCATTGGTGTTGATGGACAGACTCATGCTCGCCAACAGACATAGATACGACAGGAAATCGTAGAAAAAAAGATGCATGCCCAATTTTGCCTCGCGACGGCAACTCGATGCCACGATGCTCAAAATTCGTAGGGCTGTCATGCGACGACCCCCAATGACGCACTATTCGCCTTGTCATTGCATAGTTGCGTCGAGGGTTCGATGTGACGCAGAATTAGAGTGACGTTAATCCAAAACCATTAGCTTATGGGAATAGAAACGGCCCCTTTTTATCTTTATTTACTATAGAAATGTGTTTTTTTTTCTTTAGATATAAAATGTTCTACCGAAATATAACCTTAGGTCACACCCTTTGTACTTTAAAAATGTGAGATATACAAACAAGATTCAGTACAAAACTAATTATCTGATTTTGTGTGTGTAGATTATTTTTATGGCCGATTTAGGTATAGGTCGTCACCCTCCTTGCGGAAAGGAGCTCCGTCTTCGAGGAAAAACACCAAAGCATGACCTGTAGTTAATTAAAATATCAATTTGAATGCATTGTTTTTACTTGGTTTAAATACTTATTGGGCAAAAATTTCATCGAAAAGTAACAGCAATATTTACATGAAAAACTACTGAAAAAAAAAACATAATAGCCAAAAGTTTAAACATACGATTATGTTAACTAAAGACTACCGTTCTTAGTCTCTGTAAATTGGAAACGAAGAAAACACTATTTACAATGACATTATTAACAACAATATTTGTAAGCAATGAGGGGTGCTCGAGTACTTTTGTTTCGACATTTCATACAAATTCAAGTAATTGAAAAAGGAATACCAAAACATCACATAACGCTCATGTTAACCTCTAAGCTGCATTTACCGATAAACTTCAAATGTAATAATTCTACATAAAGTATGGGATGCTTCTCGCTTTTTATTTCTTTATCTTTTCATTATTTTTTTGCTTTGATTTATTTAACCGATGCAACTGCTTAAATATACCTCGGTGTTGTGGTTTCAGCGAGTTGGATATTTTGCAGAAAACCAATCAGCCCTGTGTTATCGAGTAAGTAGATGTTTCATAATCATTCATTACTGTTATCACATTCATACATCAGAAGGCTTTCTTTGCATCGATCTTTGGATTTTTCTTATATCACTCGTAAATCAGGCATGCTAAACCAGTTAAGCCAGTGAAAATGTTATTCCATTGAAACACTTTCAATTACTAACGTTGCGCAAGTCTATTAAGGCGCCAAATATTTTTGTATGGAGGTCAGGATTGGTCTGGAACGGCTGATGTAATATGCACAATATTTCCTTGTGTGTAAAATACGCATAACAGGGTCCAAGAAATACTGGATTTTACAAAAGTAAATGATTGTCGTTAAGTTATAATCTAACAATAATCTAACACAGGACTCTAAATCGACCGCTAAGTTGCGAGGTTTGGGATAGTACGAGAGAATGGTTAAAGCATTTTCACATTTATTAAAGTGAACTGGATTTAGTTTTGCTAACAGCCAAGATGTATGGCAACTGATCACGTTATTTGTGTAAATTATTTGTTTCGGTAAAGAAACATGCGTGAGATCAACTGTTGCGAACAGCAAGCGAGTACATGTATGGCAACGTGAAATGTTCAAACACTTGACAATACGTCATGCATATTTGTCATTTGGTATAAAATATTACAAGCAAAATGTATAGTACGCACTCTTATTTCTTATAAATGGACTCTGGTATCATAATTGTGATTTCCAGCTGGTTTTTAAAAACATTTTAGTTTAAACTGATTTATTATACCACGATTGGCAAAATTCAGATAAATACAGATACCTGATAATTCGAAATTGTCAATAATATTCTTCTTTTCATAACGAGTTCAGTGAGCTCATTTTTTATAATTAACCCAATAAAAATGTGTAAGCATGGTAACAGTTGTGTCTTTGATTTCTTAAGTAAACGTTCTGCAAGAATTAAATAGTAATAGCCTGTATTTCTTTTAAAATATCAATGGTTCGGGAATATGAACACGCACCAATTTCAACAGTCTTTTCATTATCTTGCACTCAATATTCACAATGAGACCAGGGGTAATAGACAACTATGAATTCGTCTTAATATATTCATTTATTATTAATGGCATGTGCAAATAGTAAGCCAACACGGATAACAAATAGTTTAAATCCTTGACCTGGATTCGAAAATGTCCCATATTTCACAGGATGTTTCGATTGCGATCATGTGACCGAGGATTTGCAGAATAACTGGATGGAGCACATTATAACGATTGTCTGATTGTCGGGCGTGTTGGACCATACATAACGCCAGCGAATAATTTATCTTATTAAACAGTCCCCATAACAATAATAAGGCGGAACATGCTAAACTGAAACTTTCAATGGACGACATTTTACACTCTTACTTTATTTCAGAATTATGTAAAACTACCGAATTTGTTTTGGATTGTATACATATATTGGTTGTCGTTCGGTTCGGATCTACGAAACGACCACAATCAGCAAAAGATGGAAAATGCATTGTTTTATATATAATGGAAACGCGAGCAGCTAAACAAACATATCTCAAAAATGATCGAATATTGTACATGAATTTCTAAGATAAAACGCAATTTTATTGCGATCATTCATGTTCTGTACGTGATAAAAAACTAATTCTGAGACTTTCTGCAAGGGTTCTAGTATTCACTCCCGGGATATCACACACAGTAGGTTAAGCGTCCCAATATATGGAAGGGTTAATTGTTCCGAATTTGTTTTTGTTTCCTGGTCGTGGAAATCAGTTAATGATTTACTGTTATCCGTATCTCGGTCGTGGAAACAATTCATTTTACATTGCAGACATCAAACTAACTAAATAAAAGGTTTGATAAGATTCGCAAACTGAATGTTGACACACAATGCATATATGAGACCTTTAATTTAAAATTTGAACACCTGAAATTGTGGTGATATCCTGGAAAATTGGATTTCTTTCAATTATGCAAGCTCTTTTCTCGTTTAATCCAATACTACAAAGTTGTTATAATACGTCTCGCACATACAACTCGATTGTAAAAGTATTTGCATTAGTTTCCAATCTTTCCGTATGATTGTATTGTGCCATACCCGAAGTATGTTATGGTCAATCTGATTTTCATCTTGTAAAGGTTACAATATTTAAATCGATATGATAAACAAAAAGTCGATGCCATCATTCAAACTACCAAAGAATCTTTAGATTATCGCTTTACAATTACAGATATTTAAACGTTCAAGCAAGTTCGTTTAGTTTTATGTTTAATAATAGTACATACTATGCCAATATATTCAAGTACGAACAATGTCATTTTATTCTTGAATGTACTGTGTCATTATATTCTAGTATGTACTATGCCATTATATTCTAGTACGAACTATGTCATTATATTCTAGTACGAACTGTGCCATCACATTCTAGTACGTACTTTGCCATTATAGTCTAGTACGTACAAGGCCATTATATTCGAGTAAGTACTATGCTATTATATTTTAGTACACACTGTGCGGTTATATTCTAGTACGTACTATGTCATTGTATTCTAGCACAAAAATACCCATTATATTCTAGTACGTACTATGCAATAATATCATAGTACGTATTGTACCTTCATATTCTAGTACGTGCTGTGCCATAATATTATAGTACTCATTGTGTCATTACATTCTTGTACTGACTGTGTCATTACATTCTAGTACGTACTATGCCATTATAGTCTAGTACGTACAAGGCCATTATATTCGAGTAAGTACTATGCTATTATATTTTAGTACACACTGTGCGGTTATATTCTAGTACGTACTATGTCATTGTATTCTAGCACAAAAATACCCATTATATTCTAGTACGTACTATGCAATAATATCATAGTACGTATTGTACCTTCATATTCTAGTACGTGCTGTGCCATAATATTATAGTACTCATTGTGTCATTACATTCTTGTACTGACTGTGTCATTACATTCTAGTACGTACTATGCCATTATATTCTAGTACCTAAACATCCATTATATTCTAGTACGTAAAATGCCAATATATACTTGTATGTACAATGATATTACACCAACATACTTAAAACACTTAATGCACGAACTAATCGTGAGACTTCCGAAGCTCGTATTAATGTGTTTTCCGTATATCAAGGACCTTTACTCAATACTTTTATCAAGATTTTTGCATGTGTGTCAAGCGTCATGCCAGTTTCTTAACAACTGAGCTATTATCTATGTTGTAAATAATATTTTACATGTTATCTTTGGATAAAGCTACTGGTATTGTTTTTTTATTAGTTACGGCGTGAAGTAAATGATGTTATATTTGTTACCATCAGTGCTTTGACATTTAACCATTAATTATATAGAAGTGTACACGTATAACAATGAAAATCCTACTCCGTATTTAAAGTTACACAGGCAACCAGCGTTTGCAGTTTTTTTGCACATGATATCCTCAAGCAAATAATTCTTTGTGAGAAGACATTTTACATTTGAAACTGCCAAGTATAATATATCTGAAATTAGTTGTGAAAAAGCAGCGCGGAGACCTTTAATGGGATGTGAAAACTACATTATCTGTCCCGTTGAAACGTGAGGAACGTTTTTTTTTGCAAGCGATAGCGTTTTCTCTGTAGGAGAAACTTAAATGCTTCCAGTTAGATCCGGCTTTCTAATCAGTATTTGTAACATGGGTTAGGCTTCCATAATGCAGATATTTATTATTTAAGAGTTCTATTGCATTGCATTGATCCGATAATTTCTGATTAACTTAACATTTCTATCAGCTAAAATGTTTCATTGAACCTTCCAGTGAAGGACAAGCTGGAATAAGAAAGAAACGACGAATCCGCAGCTGACGCTGACAGTTTATCTAATGCATTTACGATTACAAATAAAATCTTCGTAAAAAGACAAGCATATAAAAAATATCGCAGTACAATGCAAATAGGCAAAAAGTAAACTAAGCAATCGAACAAAACATACGCGTACGTTTCTTCTGGTTGAAGGGTGTGGGGCCGCCTTTGTTAATGTATTGTGCTGGTAGGCCGTGTTTGCGCACGTGCATACGTTCCCAGACTCCCACTTAATGTAACGTCGACGTTGAAAAGGTATTTAAAAGCAATATGGTACTGTTCCTGTAGTTAATCAGTACAATCTGTTATTCAGAACAATAGATTAATAGCCCATAAGCTCTCTGAATACGTATTGATAAAGACAACGTCAACCAAACGTCTATTAGTCAGTATAATTTAAACTCTATTGAAACAACACACAAAAAGAGAAAATAAACTTCTGGTGCAATCTTCTTCAAACTTCCATAACGTTATTTTGTTAAAGTCAATACGAAATGTAAGTAACTAATTGCTCGATGACAACCACTTCATGAACTACAGTCCTAATACCCACTAAAAATGCGTTTTTACATCAACAGTTAACGTTCATAACACTCGTAGACCTGTCTTGCGCTTGCACATTAAGGAACATACAACATTCCACGGTGTTAAATATGATATATAACTCCATGTATTAATACATGGAATACAATGAAGACTTAAAATTTCTTAATTAACGGACTACAAGGCTTCCCTCTTTTATATTGAGAACATAGCGTACAAATTATTTCTAAAAGACATTTGCCGTGAAAGGATTGTCAAGAGTAAATGCATTCAATCGGAAAGTTTCAAGTAAATTGGAAAAGCAAATGACAGCGCGCTTTATAAGCCCATGGGGGCTAGGCTGATTGTAAAGCATGAATATATAGAATATTGAAATAATTATTATTCATGTTGGCCACTCGCTTGACATGGACCATCTGCATCTTTGGAGATGTCTGTACGCATAGCATAATTATTTAACATATATTTTAGGCATCAGGTTGCATTTGAACCTGGAAACTTACTGGATATGATCTTAAGTATGATATCCACAAACAGAACGAGTCTTGACAATACTTCGAAATACATTCATTTTATTATTTAAAAAGGATTTAAACATGGCTCAAAGCAAACAAACTACTAACGAAACCTGTCATTACTAGATATTCAAAGAGAATTCGTATATGTCTCATATAATCCAATAACATGCTCTTCTTTTTCCTCTAATACGTTATCCGCCAGAATTCGTATTGAAAAGCAAATATTTAATTCATCTCATTTCTAAACCTAAAATCCATAAAATGGATGATTGAATCACATGGGATTTTCAATCCGGTAAAACAATTACTTTCGACATTTATTATGCAACTGGATATGGGAGATCAACCATTATTGACTATCTTCTAAATCAATATAAATTATTTTTAAGTAGAATTGAAACATCAATAAAAGCTATATGTTTAATAATTAATATTAAGGATGGCAACGAGTATCCGAGTACTCGATCAATCATCCGAGTACCCGAGTATCAAATCACTACTCGTGTACTCGATTTTTTTTTATATAAAATTCACCAAATTCACAATTCACCTCAACTCACCTCGGCCCTTCTAATCCCTGCTGTGTACACAATTGACCCAAATAAATTATTTGACAGTGGTTGTGGTAGTTGCAAACTGTCAACAAATGGCCCTAATTTGCAAATAGCACTGATGTCAATTAGCGAAGTTTCGATAGCGGCACATCTCCTACAGAATTGTTTTGTTTACCAATTAGTGTGTTTTCACCAAATAATGGACTTTGACGAGCGTTACGTGCATTGATTCCTGAATGGGCGTATTTTTTGTAATGATTATCGCAATTGATTGGTGGATAGCTTAATCATGGACAAATTAATATCAATGAGGAACAACAATATTTCAGTATGAAAAATTGGCATTTTAAAAAGTTTTTCATAGAGTAAACAACTCGAAGATTGTCCGACTACTCGAGTACCAATTTTACTACTCGTTGCCATCCTTAATAATTATGTTAATTGATACCATTCTTTCAGAGAACTGTTCATGCGTGGAAAAGACCAGGGTTCTTGTACTATACTGACAACCTTAAGAAGGATGTATAACTGCGAACAGACAACGATAGATTTTGGTATGAAGAAGTCCATATGTACGTTTATCTTATTAAATAAATATCACAACGCTTTTGTAGTCTGCGTGTCATTTTCCAGTAAAACATTAAATTGGTCAGACCAGGCTCAAGCCAGATTTACTAACCAACTCATAGTTTTAAACAAAAATGACATGTAATTAACCTTGCACTGGTCAATTAAATCCGAAATGGTGACATGACACTAAGGCCACCACAAAGTACTTTTCCGTTCCATGTATTATCTCCGATCTGAGTATCCTACTGAGCAGTTTTGGAGGTTTTATTATAGAAATACCCTGAGCCAATAATCAAATAAACAGGAAATTGATCCCTGCTGTAACATCAGTGCAACTAGCAGGAGATACACAGCAGGGGAATGTCATGCAAATAGTTCCTTAAACTAGGCTTTTAAGAAGGATGTATAACTGCGAACAGACGACGATATATTTTGGTATTGAGTTTATGTTATTAAATAAATATCACAACACTTTTGAATTCTGCATGTCATTTTCCTGTAAAACAATAAATTGGTCAGACCAGATTTACTAACCAACTCATAGTTTTAAACAAAAATGACACGTAAATGAACCTTGCACTGGTCAATAAAATCCGAAATGGTGACATGATCCTAAGGCCACCACAAAGTACTTTTCCGTTCCATGTATTTTTTACCAAAAAAAAATATTATTAAGTGAGCGAGCGAAAACAAAATAGTCTTTTTATTTCATCTTTCATAAAAATCAAAGCAATATAAAGAACAAAGATTTTTCAACAGGACGTAAGCGACACAGTCAAGACAGTGTTTATTTCGGTCCGTATAAATATTGATAAAACAATAACTATCTAGCATCAAATGTTATGTGTACTGGATTAAAAGGATACTATTTCAACTTGGAAAATTCAAGGTACTGTTTGTTTTATGTGAAACAATCTTGTTATGGCCGAAAACACGAATTATAGTGAGGTTGATAAGACAGTCATGAGTTTAAATGGCGGACATGATGTACCTCTGGTATTTCTCAGAGAGAGAGATCTATTTGGGAATAGAAAGCCGACCCAAACTGAATGGTTAAAGCATGAAGAGTTGTATAAATCAATAGGCCGAAAGGTAAATGCTTCTCATATATGTGGGCTACAAAGAGTTGGTGCCATGTGGAGAATATATCTCGATAGTCTGGAGGACAAAGTAATATTGATGTCCGACGGGGTGCCCATAAGGGGTAAAACTGTCAGTGTACTGTCTACAAATCCTGGTAGACTCGATGGAGAAAACACAATCAGAGTTCGTGTTAAAAATATCCCGCTGTCAGCCGATGATGGGATAATAACCAGAAAATTAACGCTCCATGGTATCGAAATATTCGTGTCATTCGCGAGAAACTAAGGATTGATGGCAAACTCACTAATTGTGACACCGGCGACAGACTTTTGATTGTTAAAGCGTCGACCCTTCATGAGCCTCTTCCTAGTTTCATGGAATTCGCTCAATTTAAAGGCCGTGTCTTACATAGCGGTCAAAACAAATTGACTGGCACCAAAAGCGACATTATTTGCTCCAAATGTACGCAAATTGGTCACAAATTCAGTGACTGTCCCAACGACTGGGTGTGTAGGAACTGTAAAAATATTGGCCACAAGCAAACAGACTGTCCAGATTTAAATGACTCTGATTCTGGCTCTGAAACTGAAAAAGAATCGGATTCCGAATCAGTCTCAAAGCCACAAAGTCAGGGCAGCAGCCCCCAAAAGCCACAAGACACCGATCAGGTTAACAGAGGGCGCATATCGGATACCAGTCTAAACAAACCGGCATCCTCGAGAAATGCGAGGTCCAGTAGCTGTAGCGGTCAACTCTCAATTGATCGCTTTATAAACATGTCGAGTGCAGAAAACAAAACCGCAACTCCAAACAAAGGAAAAGTAGGCCATGCACCGGAGAGGTCGCCTCCCACACCTGTAGAAATCATGCACGACCGATCACAAACAAACAATGGCAAAATGTCAAAGAAGAAAAAATAACTGTTTTCTTTCTTGGACCACACTATATTACGATGACTGACACTATCCTGTTTATGGATTATGATTTTGATTTGCGATTTTATATGATTTATCCATGCGCGTTAGGCGTATTCTATCATAACAATCTATGTTGCATCAAATTGTTGTTGTATAACATAGCTACGTTTATCTTTTGTTTGATATACGTCGTTACTTTTGTTTGTTTCGCAATGTTAATACGCTTACATACGGAACTTACGCCCAGTCAATACGGAGTTGTCGTTATGGTTTGTACATACTGCACAACCCTAAATAGATATAATTTATTAAAAACCCACACACAGTTTAATAAGAAACTGGTGTTTTTTTCATCTTAAAGTTCATATTGCACACCCTAATATTGCCGTTAAAACAACTTACATGTCGTTTTAAACATATATTGCACAACCCTGGTTTCGCTATTTTATATAAAAACACAGTTCAATAATAAACTGGTGTAAATGCCTGTAACTGAAATAAATGACATTGCTATACCACTGGCGAATGTTTTCTATCGACATAAATAACTTATTAGTTTGTAATATTAAACACCGACGGTTTTGGGAAACACACGCTTATTTTGTTTTGCCTTAATTTCCAACAATTGTACCGTTTACTCAGCCAAGCATTACTTTGATCATTTACTCTGTAGTTATTGTGGTACTTCCATGATGTTGGTTGTTATTGCTAACTATCGATGTACAATATATTTATTACGTTAATATTTTGTCGAATGCATCATATGTTTGTAATATTATACTGATGTTCAATTTATATACACACGTTATTTACTTCAATAGAAGTTTAGCCTACTTTGGTGTATTAGAATTGATAAAGGTATGGTTCCTTTAACTTTCTTATCTTTCGTTTTCTTAAATGATAAGAATGTTTTATTAAGGAGTTAACCATCGAACTTTTTTTATATAATATTTATATTTTCATGATAACTAAATCTCTGCTATGCAACAGCACATAATTCATCTTATATCCCTTAACGTTCAAGGTCCAAGAGATAGAGGTAAACGTATGCGCTTAATTCAATGGCTCAAAAATCAAAAGGCTGACATTGCTTTTCTACAAGAAACTCACTTTACACTAGATATTGAACATGTTATTAAAGATGAGTTTCATGATTGGGTACTAGTACACAGTCATGGTGAATCAAATAGTAAAGGCTGCTCTATATTATTAAAAAAGATATTCAATACAGCATATTAGACCAATTATGTGACGAAAACGGCCGATATATTTTACTTAATACTGAAATACAAGGAATAACATACACACTACTAAATTTATATTCGCCTAATAATAGAAAAAAAAGAAATACTTTGTATTCCAACTTATTAAATATAATTTCAGAGCAAAGTTCCGGTATAAAAATAATCGGCGGGGATCATAACGATACATTAAACATAAATGATAGAATAAGAAAATTACAAACTTTCAAAGTTGATACAGTTAAAAGTTTAACAAATCTGATAAAAACGTACAATTTGTGTGATATTTGGAAAATATTTAACGCAAATAAAAGCCAGTTTACATGGAGACGAAAACATGATATAGAGAAAAGTAGAATAGATTTTTGGCTCATCGACGATAATTTTACGCCACAAATATTCTCAGCTGACATCCGACCTGCAATTATACAAACAACAGACCATATGGCAATTTCACTTAAAATAAAAATACCAAATACGCGTGGTCCGGGTTATTGGAAATTCAACAATTCCCTTCTCGACAATAAAGAATACCAAAGCAAAATTAAAACTCTCCTTACCCAATTAATCAAAATGAATATTAATCCGCAAGTTAAATGGGAATTTTGTAAAATTGAAATTAAGGAAAAAACAATAGAATTCTCTAAACAATTTTCAAGAAGACAGCATAACCATTTGAATATTTTAGAAAAAGAACTCAAACTTTTGTATGATACTCAAAATCAAAATGAAGACACTAAACGCCAAATTAACTCAGTTGAATCAGAAATAAATGATATATATAAACACAAAGCCGCAGGTGCACAACTACGTTCTAAAGTTGACTTCATTGAAAAGGGCGAAACTAATTCTAAATTATTTCTGAATCTAGAAAAATCTCGCCAAAGCAGAAAAGTTATAAATTCCTTAAAAATAAACGGAGACAGAATCATTCAAACTGAGGAAATATTAAACGCAGAAGTAAAACTTTACAATGATTTATATACAAGTGTTTTAAATGATAATGTAGAATATGAGCATTATTTAAATAGTATCAACATTCAGTCTACTTTAAAATCTGATTTAGCCGACAAATGCGAAGGTAAAATAACACTCCAAGAAGCAACAGCAGCTCTTAATGACATGAAGCTAAACAAAAGCCCTGGTCTAGATGGTCTAACTGTCGAATTTTATAGAGCCTTTTGGGATATTATTGGTAATTTAGTAGTTTTGGCACTAAATGAAAGTTACAATAAAGGCGAACTGTCTCATACTCAGAAACAAGGTTTGTTTTCATTACTGTATAAAAACGACGATCCAGAAAATCTTGAGAATTGGCGTCCGATATCTCTTTTAAACATAGATTATAAACTCGCAGCAAAAATTCTAGCAAATCGTCTTCAATTGGTTCTTCCGAGTATTATAAGCCTTGATCAGCAAGGGTACATAAAACATAGAAATATATGTTTTAATATTAGATTAATAGAAGACGTAATAGACTATACTGATATTCTCAATCAAGAAGGAGCAATACTATTTTTAGATTTTAAAAAAGCCTTTGACACAGTTGAATGGCCGTTCATGCTTAATATTTTGACTAAATTTGGCTTTAAAGAATCTTTTATCAAATGGGTTAAAACCCTTTACTGCAATATAACATCAAAAATTTCAAATAATGGATGGATATCTGACTCATTCTATCTACATCGTGGAGTCCGTCAAGGATGTCCTCTATCTGCTTTGCTTTTTATAATAGTTGTTGAAGTTCTATCAATGAAATTAAAAAGTTGTGAAATGTACGAAGGTATAAAGATACAGGAAAAACATATAAAAGTTACACAGCTTGCTGATGACACAACATTATTTCTTAAAAACCAAAATGAAATACCCATTGTTCTTGAAATAATAGATACCTTTGGAAAACATTCAGGTCTTAAACTTAATCGGACAAAAACGCATGGTCTTTGGATAGGTAGATCAAAATACAAAAGTATCAAATTGATTCATGGTATTAATTTTACAACTGAGTACATAAAATCTCTGGGGGTTTTCTTTGGCAATGATAAAGATAAATGTGTAAATTTAAGTTGGACTGAAAAAATCGAAAAATGTAAACAACTTATTAATTCATGGAGTAAACGAAAACTCACCTTTTTTGGGAAGATAACTGTTATAAAGTCATTACTTTTTCCAAAACTAGTATACTTAGCCCAAAATATAGTTACACCCGATTTCATTATTAAGACAATTAACTCGATGATCTTCGAATTTTTATGGAACGGAAAAAGAGACAAAATAAAGCGCACAACAATTATTGGAAATAAACTTGAGGGTGGTTTAGATATGCCAGACTTTGGACTTTTCTCTAAAACTATGAAATTAAAATGGGCAACACATCTCATAAGCAAAACTAATGCTAACTGGAAAATTATACCATCTGTACTGCTTGACCAGTTCGGAAAGAATTTCCTCATCTTTTACATGAACATAGAATCTATCAAATCTTTACAACCTATCACATATAAACTAACCAAATTTTATAATCAACTACTTTCAACGTGGATTCATTTTAAACAACTGAATGCCAACCAAACTAAAATACCCAATACCTTTTATGCTATTAGAAAAGAAATTATCTGGGGCAATAAATTTATAAAACATAATAATAAAAGCTTACTGTTTAAGAATTGGATTGAATCGGATTTAATATTCGTAAACGACATACTTTCAAATACTGGCACTATAGACACCAATCTGATTCTAGATAAACTTAAAAACAAAACTAATTGGATAGCGGAACTAAATATAGTTATAAAAGCCATTCCGATCCAATGGAAAATATCTGTGAAATCAAATGAATCAATAAATACTAATGTCAATTCAAAACTTTTAATAAGGTTTGGGAACAAACTAATTAACGAAATGACAAACAAGGAAATATATCAGCTCTTTGTCCGGCAAATTTTCGAAACACCGTATATCCATATATACTGGAATAAACGTGTACAAGAAAGTATCGAGTGGAAATCATGGTATTATATAGTTCATGAATCTATCGTTGACAACAAAGTTAAACAATTCAAAATTAAATTATTAAATAATTTAGTGGCGACTAACTTAAATTTATTTACATGGAAATTGAGAGTATGTGTTGCAAGGAAGTTGAAGATTATCAACATTTTTTTATCCATTGTTCTTCATTATCAAATGTTTGGTCGACGATAAATGCCTTATTTAAAAAATGTGGTATAAAGAAAATGTTTAATGATATCAAATATATTGTAATAGGATATAAGATACACCAAAAAGAATACAACTGTGTGAATATTGTTTTAAGTCAAATATGTTACTGTATTTATAAAACATACTTCATATGCGACCGGAGAATGAAGCCCATAAACATATTGTCTTATTTATATTACGATCTGATTGCTTTAGAAACATACCTACGAATACAAAATGTCAATTACCGATTCCTAAATGACTTTATAAAAAACCTTAAGTACATTCAATAGATACTTTGAGTGTATATATTTTTTTTAAATCTTTGTCTATGTATTACTTTATTACCTGTGACATTGTTGCTTTTATTATCTAATAAACGGACTGTTATACTTTAGCAGTTCCAAAAAGAAAAAAAGATTTTTCAACAGGAATGTTCTTCACCAATCGGAACACAGACTTAATCTCTCTTGGTTCAGAAAGAACAGAAATGGATAAACTGATTCTCCAATATAATTACAACATATTTTAGTAAGACTTTCAGTACCTATTCATACGACTTTATAATACTTGTTTAAGGAGACAGTTAAAATAACTTATCCAGCTGAATCACTTAAACATCTTTTGCAACTATATTAAGACATTTATTTTGATTGATTTTTTATATTGAAAACGTGAAAGATAAGCATGTTTATACACAAGCAGCATAAACATTTACGTATTTTTTAATATACATTTCCTCATTTATATTCGTTTTGAACATCACTGTGCATAAATGGCATGAACAGTATATTCAGAATTGTATTATGGCCCGGGAAATGTTTTTTTTTCATTCCGATTGTATTGTTAAAGAAAACAGATTGAATTATTTTTATCAAAGTTGGCTTACTTATGTTTCAGTCACACTAAACAAGTGTTTCGCTCTAAACTGATCGCTTTTGGTCACCAAATATATGTTTACAATTGTTGTTTTTGTTAGTATTTGGTAGAAAAAAACTTTCAAACATCTTATTAGTACACCCCGAAAATTCAGTCCTGTGAACTTAAGGCTTTTTGTTCTATATATTTTACGTCATAAGGTCGAATTCAAGTCTAAGACAGAATTGCCCTTTGTAAAGAATATAAGAAATTGATTATTATATCTTCCTTTTATTCTTGTGGCACTTATATAAATGCTTGTTCTAGTTATATGCTCCTGACTTGTGCCAACATGGTGCTATTAGGGTTCACCAACTTTTCCTACCGAAACCAACATTGTTGGCAAACCTCACCCATCTTACAACTCCCGACTTTATGGTATTGAAGAAGTGACTAATTTAAACCAATCGTTTTGTTTCTTGAAATTCTGACAATTACATCAGATCAATCCTCTTAGAAATGTTTGATAACTAAGTAATATATATGATTTTTTTAACCAGTAGATACTAATACAAATGTTGACGACGGATTACATACGATTAAAAATTTACAACGTGAACTTTATACCAATGTGTAATGATAAAACTCAAGTATTGCGTGTTAATTTGACAATGTCACGTAGATAAACTAACTCTGCCACTGCCTTCATTAAAAGGATACCTGAATACGTTGACATTTGATTTCGCGAAGACAAAACAGATAACGACATAAGTGAAGTCATAACATATTGTAAATTAGTTTCTATACATGTATTCAAGCATACCGAAACAACATTTTTACAATTATCATTAGTAAAACGATCATTGTACATTATATGAAAAGAAAATCAAATAAATTATATTTAAACTACTGTTGAAAATGGTAAAAGAAACAACATACAATGAATATATACTGATGGCTAAATTTTCCAATATGATAAACCTTATTCAGAAAAATAAAGTATTTTTTACATCGAAAAACGGTTGACTGTCATTGACAACAAACAACATCAGTTTTCATTTATAACGAAATTTCTACAGCGTCCCATAATATATCCATGTATTTAAACAGTTTTAATGACACATCTTTAAACAATTTGAATAATATAACCATTGAACCTTCGAATATACATTTATAATAGACACTGCAAATAGTGCCGGAGTCATTACCATACACGGTACAATTGAAATGTTTAAGTTCTTACGAATACATATCCACTGTGCTAATAAACAAGGCAATAATGACACCGTCGAATAAAAGAAAACGGATATAGTAATATCGACACACTCTGCACTAATTAAAACAATTGAAAACTTAAACAACAATACCCCCACATGTGTATTCGATAAGTGCATAGCTAGTGTCACACTGCTTATTTAAAAGCGTACTTAATTAACAATCACTTTATTGATGTCGTACAATGATATAAACATTGGTTCTAAACATGAATACTTTCGTGCTCATTTGTTAAGCTGGCAGCATTAAATCTGTAAATATATAGAATTGTACGCATGTCTTAAATGTGATTTTTATGACAGAAAAAATCGAATTAATTAAAGAATTCTGCTAAAATGCTTGCTCCTGACAATATTTGTGAAAAGATGTAGAACATATATGTCCATGGCATTTTTGAGAATAATCTTTATAATTTTAAACCATTTTTTGCGATTGGTCCTACTTCAACCAATGAAATCGTGTCCTAGTTCGCACCAGCCAACCATAATGCAGGAAAGAAGAACGGAAATGACGCAGCATAAGTTGGAGTTGGCGGAGGGTTTTGTCGTGGAAATCGTGCTGTACTTCCTGTAAGGGACAAATGCATGATTGAGATGCAATATATCATTTGAAAGCAAAACCGTTAATCCTAGAAGTTATGTAGTGGCAGAAGGATCAAACATACATTAAAATCAGACAATAACAAACGATGGACTAGACAACCCACACACTCCACATGAGTACAACAATGTTTATGATTAAATGCAACGACCTGGTACGGTCAGCATTATCAAAGGAGTTCAAGGGAAATAAAACGGATTGCGAGCACCCAGTTATACATTTGTCAAACCATGATTTAAACAATGTATAATGACAACACAAACGGTAACGATACTTACCGTAGCATAATAAATGTAACATTAGCGAACATATTGCTGAATATTGAGATTTATAATATGTTTTTGACTTCTATGTCTTGTGCGTTTACCCTGTGCCATTAAACGGGGCTTATTTTTTAACTTTTGACTACTGAGCTTGTTTCTGTAGTTTTTTCACACTGTATGTTTATCAAGGATTGTTAGGTACCCATATTGGCGTTCACGGATTGTATACTCGATAAAAACACATTGGACATCACTGAAGTTTAAAGTAA
The DNA here is from genome assembly GCF_026914265.1 of Mya arenaria. Classification (NCBI taxonomy): domain Eukaryota; kingdom Metazoa; phylum Mollusca; class Bivalvia; order Myida; family Myidae; genus Mya; species Mya arenaria. Next base: position 5,364,688 of record NC_069134.1, read on the forward strand.
TTTGAAACATACATAACTGTGATGATAAAACAATGTTGTGAATTGTGTGTAAAGCGTAAATAATGCACAATGATAAATTATGGTTGCATTTTGAAACCTCCGTCTATTTTGATTTCACACACTAATTAAAAAAGGCGCAGCTATTCATAAGAGAAAATGTCATTATTTGTTCGAAAATATACACATTACAGGTATAAGAAGACACTCAAACTTCAACAGCTTTTGCAGTTTCAATTACTTGATATTCCCAACGGGGGTCCTTGGAAACCTTGATACAATTTCACGAACTGATATGCATAATAAATCTGAAATTAGCTAAGCAATCAAACAGACTTAATCTTAAGCTGTTTTAAGTGTTTTTTTTCTCCTTGACCTCGAAATGTTTTTCATTGAAGGTTTTGATGAAATCAAATTACCTTGTTTTTCTAAGAGAAAGTGGATGCTTTTACCGCAGCTGTGGAAATTAGTCTAATAATATTGCGCGAAGTGTCAAGGTTAAACTGGTCCAGAACTGCTCGACTCTACAAAGGTTGATGTAGTGGCGTGTCACGCAAAAAGAGACATTACTCCTCCTCAAATCAATGTCACACTTAGGTAAAAAAAATGGAATTAGTACGCTTGATAGGACTGTACCTTGTCTGGATCGCCTCTTAACCAAGCATCACAAGTTTATCACGAAACTTGAAATGAATGACGATGAAGTAGCGAGTCTCATACAAGTCCCAGGTTTGTACATCAAAGGTCATACTAGGAGATTTAATGTCAACATAATTACTCCTCATTAGACTGGTCTGGGCTGAGCTTTGTTGGGGCTGTATAATCAACCATGCATTACAAGATTTTCCAAAAACTTGCTATTGAGATTCACCATAATATGACGTAGAGTCGCAGGATCCAGATAGTGTTTAACTCCATGTTATTCGGTGTTGTAATTTCATGAAATATCATAATGTCTGTGTAAAGGCAATTTCAATAGGCTCATCATGTCGACATTTGGCGTCCAATTTATATAAATTCGTTCATAACTTAATCTCATTTTAAGAAATGTCAGAACGAATTATTAGCCTTTTTAACGGCTTCGACAGGTTTTCTAGATATTTAGTGGCTTTTCTTTCATTTCGCACTATCGTCATACTGTATTTTTTAACAAACTTTTCGGTTTTGCATTCGATATTCAAAAGTATTCCAATGGAAAGGGAATAATATTTATTGTTTATTATTATCAAAACAATTTGCAAACAATTAGCAGAAATGAATATTAAATAATTGTTCTCTAAATCTAGACTTGGATTCCAAAAGATTCATTTATCACTGGAGTTTTCCATTGAAAGCTATTGACCTAGGTTTTTCAGAGTAAATGTTTGTTTCTATCGCAAAGAACACGTTTATTCAATTGTAATCATATCCATACATGAAATATAATTTATTGGATGCATGTAGATGCTTCGCAGATTGATTGTCGTATATACTATGTAGATGATCAGGCTCTACACAAGGCAATCGAGAAGTTAAAGCACAGCCTATAACAATAAATGAAGAAGGGAAATACTTGCTTCATTGAAGCTTTTATGGAATATGGGTTTGCCCGGAAAGGGTACACTTATTTAGCTGAGGCGTCATCATATATGGAAGGTTGGAATAATGTTTGAGTGCTATCGCTTTCACTAATGTTTACTCATACTCTTAAAGAATTATTATACCAATCACTTTGAAAATACAAACATGTTAAGATTGTTTATTCTTGTATAAGCTATAAAATTAGCGTTTGCTGTTTCATGCCCGTTATATTCCAATTGACACCAGCCTTCGTTTTACAATCGTAGGAAGACTCTTTGTAGTTGCACTGAAATGTTTGTAACTTTTCAATCAATATTTTTTTCAACAAGGATGGCCTTCTGAGTGTAAACGTAAAGCTACGGATTTTGATTGAAGTCAGTTGACAAGGTTTTCTAGAGCATATGTTCTAATACATCCGTTAATAGACTACAAATTACAAATGTGGATATGTCCAACGCTTCTCTACCGGTTGCTTTTCCGTACAGTCTTTCAAGAATCAGGCATGTTAATCACATTAAATCATACCGACAACAATACGATAATGCGGTCAAGAACATTCCCAGATGAAAATTCCTCACTACACCTTCAATTTTGGACAAGTTCTTTCAGAACGGGGTTGGAAATACACGCAAAGATATATTGCTTAAACATTTTTGATATTCCCGAAATCTAATTCATTCTGAATACAATCGTTGTTTGGGGCAGAGTAAATATATATTATTCAATTCCAATTGGCAAGGAGTATTATATTGGCAGTCATTGTCTTTATATCCGGTATTGGCAAAGGTGTTTCCATCTGGAATTCTTCCATCAATATACTTTTATGATAGTGACACATGAATATTTACGATATTAAGCATATAAATCATGTTAAAGAATCTCTACCGCTCTTTTTATATGCGTTTAACTTTATACATATAACGAAAACAAAACAATTGTCAACAATTGAAATTTCTATAAAGAATAATACAAAAAGGTACATCCTTTAGATTACTGTATGCGAGATGAAATGAATTAAGTTATATTGAAGCCAATGCTATTATATTATCATGATATCAATAGCATTATTGAAATATTTTGTTAGAACTGATACAACAGTATCTAAATATAACGTGTTGGTGCCAAAACTCTTATCTTTAGCCATTTAATCATAAGTAATCATAACGCGATAGTAGTTCGAAGTAGAGTGCTGCATGTATTCCAAGCTCCGTGCCAATGTCTTAAACGGTTTCAGATAGAAAAAAGAAAAATGATAAATACGACGCCTACTCTGACCACAGAAATGTAATGATATTTACTATTACACATGACTTCATGTTATTTCGTTAAAAACAACAAGACAAGCTAACAAAACCTAACTACCAATTGCAAAACAAAAAACGAAAAACAGTAAACTAAGAAATAGAAAAAAACACCTCTTCAATTACCTCTGGTTGAGGGGCTTGAGGCCACCTTTGCCAATGTAGAAGTGCTGCTCGGCCGTGCTTGCGCGCGGAGTTGAGCTCCGAGACTCCCGCCGCCCTGGCCGTGACGACGCCGCTGCCGTCGCTGAACACACGCTCATCACGTCAACAAAATTTTATCACCACAAGGATAAAAATAATGAGGAGTTTTCTTGTGACTCCCAATAACGTAATTAACTCTCGTCAATAGGAGTTTCTAGTAATAAAATGCCAGATGATATCCATTTATTTCATACACAACGTTTCCGTATATCAATAGCTCACGATCATAACACTCGAAGATCTGGCACGAGCTTGCACTTCCCGGAGCCTAAAGGATTCCAAGGCATTAGATTCTTTGGTGTGCGAAAGCCTTGTCCGTATCAGTTAACGGCAACACACTTATGCAATCCTGCGACATTCGCAAAGGCAGCCCGCATAAATGAAAATCCTGCAGGAAAATATATGAACTGCCGATGAATCCTATTCCCATGAAGTGTTATATAATTCCACGTTTTAGAACTCTCCCAATAATTCGTGACTGAGCTTTAATTGAAAAATATATCCATCAAGTTACACACGAAGACTTCTCGAAGGCTTACTGCTTATGCACAAAGAAATTTCCAGGGGTAAATATGGAAATGCAGATGAGTGGTCGCACAGTAAGTCCATAGACGTTTCATAGATCTCAAGGGCTGATTGTCTTATATGAATACATTCATGCTTGTTAGAGCAAGATAGATGACGCACAGACAAAGGCCAACATTTTTTTCCATGCCTCACATTCTATTCCCATGGAGAAAATGATACGCTACAAAGACTCCGGATTTAGTGAACGGCACTGCATGGCGTTCTGTTCTTGAGTATTTAACAATAATTGTGAAGCAATCATATAGGATGCGCAATAGATTGGACTGACATAACCAAACTTGACGAGTACTGTTTGGGGAGTGTGTGATGTGGATAGAGGTATACGCTGGTATGTCAGTCATCATTGCCTATGACTTTTTATTATTTCTGAATTGCACTTAGTGTAAGAGCGTTGTATTGGACCTTGAAATGAAAGCACTGAAAGTGTTGAAAGGCTGTATGCGCGACAAGCGTCCTTTTACGTTTTTACAATTCCGTTTACAGGTAATAAAAATCGAATCTAAAATAAATATTTACAGTGTCCCCAAACTGTTAAAAATAAGCGCCCGTCATTACGTAAGAATAGGTAATGTAGGTTGAAGCATTTCTTATACAATAGCTAGTTTATGGACAATTACTAATCAACCCATATTTACTTATATGAACATTATTTTCATCACGCAAGTGTATTGCTAGTGTAAAGATTACTAAATGAAAAAATTAAACCCGATAGTGACTGAGGACGTTTTGACCTTTTGTAATGTAATGCAGGTTTATTTTTCAATACACGTGAATTTCTGCGTAATCATCTCAAATTTAATACCTATTTCCCTTGATTTAAAAGCAATATTTTTTAAGCCCTGTTAGATATTGATAATATAAACTGATTTACGAGCTCAGGTCAATAGCACATCACTTAATCAATCACAATTAAATTGAATAATTCTAAATAAATATATACTAAATTTACTTTTATTGAATTATAAATATTGCCTTGTCAAGTAGTTTATACATGCCAAGGATTTGAAGGTTGTATTCCAAGATTATTTTTTTTAATTTTGGTCCTGGTCCGGTTCGAACATGTTCTTAACAAATTCGTCGTGTTTTAACACATAGTAGACTGGCTTCATAACTCCGATACAAGTTCGACAGACTAACAATTGTTGATTCCATTACAAAGCATACTGATTTATTATGAATGTAGCTGAAACGGCTGTCTCATAAAGTTATCGAAATAGAATTATTCTTATCAATATGCAATTCGCCCCAAAAGCAAACTAATCAATTCGAGAAGATTGGCAAAAACAACAATATCACTGGTGAAAGAAGAAAACATCATGTTGTGGATGTAATCCAAATAGCAAGATCGACCTTAGTTTCGTTAAAAGAAAAGACGAGGTCTTGTAAAAACATTGGAAAATGATAAAATATGGATTTAGAACCAACTAAACAAAACTGCAAATGAATGTTGACATGCAATAACATGATACTTTTGTTCACTGTCGGACCTCCATATGATATCTTTTAAAAAGGAAAAACACAATTTATCTTATTTCTAAATATTTGAAGTTAAGATCCAATAAAGTATTATATGAATCCCGGCATTTCGAGGCATACGGGAGGAGTTTGGGAAGCTTGATAAACATAAAGCAACTCTCTTAGTATTGCCTTTCATTCCGTTATTTAAATGACATACATGTACTGTTATTATATATATATTTATGTTGTTTTAGATGCTTTGGTATTGGTAAAATGTTCCGGCATCGTCCAAAGAAAACATACATAAAGGTTAATGTGTATCGCCCTCGAAAGCTCTTTACAAAATTAATGTAGGTTCAGGTGAATAACTACCCGAGTATTACCAAGACTTACAGAGAGCAAATGTCCACGTTCCTATTCATAAAATGAAGGTTTCTATGAAAGAAATCTAATCAATATATGTTCAGAAACAATATTTAATTGTTTGAGCTTAACCAACTTATGTTCTTTGACACTAACACATGGATCATGCCGGAATTGAGACAGAAGCTTTAAAACCTTTACCATGTATAGCTTCTGTTCAGCTACTTTACAAGAACATAACGTATGTGTAAAATAAGTCGCAATCCCCAACGTGAGCGGTTTACCACCATGAACAAGCATAATAAGAAACCAAAACCATATCGATTTTTATTACACATTCATGACTACTCTAGATTTCCTGCAATCATGAACTAAACTATTTGACGAGAATTTTTTCCGACGTGAGGATCTTAAAGTACACGCCTTTAACTATACATGAACATGAGAATATATTTTATAATATTCTGATTAATTTATGTTTGCATGTTTTTCTATTTCAATGACTCAATATCCGTATGTATATGATATACAAAGTCATTCATCATTTCGTTTTTGATAACATGATGGCTTTATGCGCGTGCTTTAATACAAAAACTTGACTTAAGATGATATGAGAAACAGATACTCTTAAAAGTGATATCTTAACTTTAAATTGTTAAAGCCATCCGCTGTATTGTATGGATACATTTAAGTATGATTATTGAACACTTAAATACTTGCACATTTATACATTAAGTTCGAGGCATTTAAAACAAAACATAATAATATGTTTTGAAGCGTCAATTTCTGTATTGTACTTCATCTACCTACCTATTGTTTTAAAATTCGTCTGATATTATATTAGTAATCTTTTTGATAATAATGGAAATAAAACTACAGAACCAAGGACTCGAGATTTGTTGAAGGAACTCCTTTACATCGATATTGTCTTTTTCATGTTACCTTTTTACGGTCAAATACCAAATAAACATAAAAACTTCTGCGTCCTCCTACTGGTCCATTGATATTTCGAGAAAAATGGCTCCAGGAGGGTTTTCCAATCGTGTTAAGTTCCTATATTATTGTCATTTGTTCGCGCTACATATTCTTGTAACGCATAAGACAGGGATTTCTGGGTACAAAATGCGATACAGGAAAATCCTGGAATAAACTGCATGGCTTTTCCACACGCCTCTTTCGTTTAAATACTTAACATAATACATCGTGGCTCAATATTTGAAAAACAAGAAAGGCTATAACGGTCCCCTTGCGTGGGTTTGCACTTGCAGCTTTATTTTATAAATACTAACGCGTAAGCTAATCAGAAACACTTTGTGAGTTGGGGTTACAGGCGTTACATATGTCCCCTGGCTATCAACCAAACATATAACAATAACATCGACAGCATATTATGACGCTTTTTCTACGTACCTAGATGCGTATGCAGACTATGATCATTCTCATGTCTCTGCAACCGCTCATCGGATACTGTTCAGGTCATAAAATAATCATTTTAAAAGAAAATTGTGTTGTTGTGTTTTCTAAACGGAGGTAGTCTCAGATAAGCAAGTAATACCATTCGTAACTCAATTAAATCCAAGGTCAAGGTTTCTTTATTACTGCCCTCTTGTGAATGCTTGACAAGCAAATTTAACTTGATGTTTTATTGGAAGTTACAGTATAGGAATGATCAGGCATTTAAATATTCGAATGAGCTTAATGAATAAAATACTGATCTGGAAAATCATCATTTTACTGCATCTAAAATAATGATGCATTTCTCCAGGGGAACGATTTGCATCATAAAAATCTGCTAGGGGTAACCCTATAGAATGATAGCAATGGGACATTTGTACATTACTTTAAAAAGACCCTTGTAATGTGCATTTGGTTGGTGTATTTGTAATTGCTGATTGACAAATATTGACATTACAAAAACAGTACATTTCTGTTCATTTTGCTACAAAAAGAGCAAAAATCATTTTGATTTTGTATTAAACATACTGTTTGTCAATAGGTAGCCTCGAAATAAGATGTTTGTTAATAATAATATTCATCGGACATCTGTGGTCAGTGGTTTCGGCAAACGGATTGATGAACTAGGTTATGGTGTTGATGTCAGAGTTCACTCATTTAAACTCCATTCCAGTACACTCTAAAGCCGCATCATGTCCAACCCATCAACACGAAAGTTTGACAAGATTGAAACAATGTGTGGTTGAATGCATGTCAGGAGATTGTAAGAAATGAAGCGGAAGAAAAATATTGATAATGATATTATTTTAAATGCATTTGATAATATGCCCATGCTTGCACAGGCAATACGGCCTGTGTGATCAACGTCAATGTCCAGCCATGCTTGCACAGGCAATACGGCCTGTGTGATCAACGTCAATGTCCAGCCATGCTTGCACAGGCAATACGGCCTGTGTGATCAACGTCAATGTCCAGCCATGCTTGCACAGGCAATACGGCCTGTGTGATCAACGTCAATGTCCAGCCAAATTTAAAGTTCGAAACAATATATTTCTTGTTAATGAACATAGATGCATGAATTAATTTCTTTCATGCTCCGTTTATCATCAAAAAGCATGAAAGAAAGAGTAATCTTTAAAAGATCAACTTTACACTAATTTTGAAGTGATTTATCATTGTTATTGCTGTCTTTCAATATATGGCATTGCATGAAAAAGGGAAATTACATATCAGACTGTTGGGTACTTTCCATCTGTATAGGGTTTGAAGCTCAATGGTATGTGATTTAAAACTAATCGCCAAACATTCTGGATATACTTGTATTACGTTTTCCTTTACAATTTCACCACACTTTCTGTAATCCTTCACCTTATTAGGGTCACGACATTACACCCTTCATGATACTATATATAATGAAATATTTTAGACTATTAACTGTGTATATATATTTATAATATACTTATCAGTTTCATTTTCCAAATCCAACAGTGAAAATAGAGCACACCGTATTGAACATCCTAATCAGCATACTGTTCTGTATCTAGCTAGTACTGTGTGTAGTTTAAGAACTACGTCGCGTCGCTAAAAATAGCGTGACAAAATAACTGGGGAAACCGGTCAATCATAACAAAACATAACCTAATTTTTCTCACGCCACCATTAGCATGTAAATATTCAAGAACATGGTATTTAAAGAAACATGAGGATAAGTACGAGCACAGAACACTTCCGATTTATCAAAACAATTAGCCGATTCGAAATCATTAATTGTAACATAATCATAAACATGAGCCGCTCGCCAATATAAAAAAGGAAGCGCATTCGCGTAATCGATATTAATAGCAATCGACTCACAAAAAATAATCAGTTCTGCATATAATGATACTATGAACATTCACTTGGTCATGTCCTTGAGAAAACCAGAATGCAGGAAAGTAGTACGGATATGAAACTGCACAAAGTTGAAGTTGATGAATGCCGTGTCGTGCAAGTTGTGCTGTACTTCATGTAAAAGACAAACGACAGTTTTAAATGCAACGGAAATTGCAGAACCAAGTCTGTAAAGTAATTCATCTTGAATTTCATAAAATTAACTCAGATAAAAGTCTAAAAACGAATATCCACATTTTATAAGAAATAACAAATAATGAGATTAGCTTGATTAGCCGTAAAAAAGGGACTAAATTTGTTTCGAGATATTGGGGCAAACTTTACACTAGACACAGTTAAATATTTTGGGGGTTTTCGAAGTTCATAATAATAAAATGGGAACTCCAAATACCAAGACCCATCTGTTTAATTGTACACGACTGAGGTACCAAAGACACTGAATGGGTAAACGGCACAACCTGGCATCGAATGCAGCAGACATTTTTCAGGAATTGTATAAGAATTTAGTAGAAATCATAACACTTTGAGTACATGTGACTCTGCCTCTAAAATCAGATGGTTTTACTTTGCACACTTTTATATAACACATTCCACAGCTATTATATATAAATATTATTAATATTTAACTTTCCGCTTTGAAACCATCGGCTTTTATTTTAGTTTCACACACTAATAAACAAAATACGTAGTCATTCATAGGAAAAACAATGTATGTATAATCCCGGGGTAAGGATGACAACTAGCCTGCAATTAGTTGTGATATCAGACAAAATGACTCTCAATAAAGCCTGGTATTTTAAAAATAGGAATTTCCCTATCTTTATTGCGGGTTCAATGCCATGATAAATAGGGCAGTGGTTCTACTATTTATGCCAAATTGCAAACAGTCAGGCATATCAATCATGTTTCAAATCCGTAAACAGTTTTTATTTCCCACTGTAGGTTCCCAACCCAATCAGTTGATCATGTTCTTTCCGAGTGGTTCTTGATTGTTTCATCGCAATGAAAGGATGTGTGACGTTATAACATTAACACATCAACACCAATTTACTTGAATTATTTCTTCGTGGAAGTATTTGGCTTTTCTGTAAATCACTCTAAAAACAGACATGCGGAACCATTAATAATGTCAGAGTAATATCATTTAAGCGCACCCATTTCAATAAATGTAGGCGTTAAACTCCATTCATGGAGCCTAAGGTTTCAACGAATATTCCTATGGAGTCGATATTTTCTCGGAAACAGCTACAAAAAATGCGCCCTTTTATATCAAAGTTTTCTGGTGCGTAAAAGAAATAAAGGGGAGATGACTTAATAACACTGCATGAAAGGATTATGGTTCCTGTGCACTGCAAGACCTCTAATTGCCATCTTTTACATGCCAAGGTTTATTTCTATACCATGAGTAGTTTTGATTTTTTTCTCCGGACAAGGCTGTTACGAACGGAAGGAATAATTATATTAATATGGTGCTTGTTACTGCTTACCTATATAATCGTTAAATCATTCAAACAGTCGAAAATATGATAAAAACTTTTTACGTAAACGGGTATTATTTTGTCTTTTTTCCCCCAGAATTCGTTCAAGGTAAAGACAACGTCAGATAAATTGAGTGTGTCTAAACGTTGTCAACACGCTATTGAAAAGTAAATAAAATTAAATGACTTCGGATGCAGACTTCTCGAGACGTGCAATACCGTACTAAATTCGCAATATTACGAATTGTACGTCATATAATCTATTATAAAGTCAATTACTTTCCTGGCACGGTCTTGCACTTTTAGAGTTCCACGGTGTTAAACATATTGCTGTCAGTTGCTGTGTCCGCATCACATAGCGACAACGGAATAATATCATCCAACGACATTCACTACGACATCTGCTAACAGTTAAAGTTCTGCTAGAAATGTATATATGTTTTAAATTCAAGGCCGATGAATCCTATTCTCTAGAGGTGTTATGTAATTCCACTTCTTAGAAATGTCTCATATAATCCGGGACTGTATTCAAGCTAAAAATGAAAGACTTATCCAGCATGCGATACATTTCAGAACTACCAAATTAAGAGACGGCAAGGTTGTCTGATTATTCATCGAGAAACAGCATCTCGCTTAGTGAAAAAATAATTTCTTACAAAATTCAGTGACAATAATTCCGGGAAAAAAGGAAGCGTTCAAGTTAATTGGAAATAAAAATGTCATCGTGTTCTGTTAGCCCATATACGAATCTTGGATCTCCTGGGCTGATTAAGTTGAATGAATACATCCGAGATAGATGGCGCTAAGTAAAAGGTCAACATTTTTCTGTACCCATGCAGTAATTAATACGCTGCAAAAAATCCGCATCTGAGTGAACGTATCTTCTAAGTCTCGAGATTATGATTATGCGATTTGACACTGCGTCTTGAGAATAAGTATTTTAAAGGGTGGACAATAAGATGGATTGACAAAACCAAACGTGGCATTAACTGTCATGTCAAAATTGAGTAGGGTAAACGTGAATAGATGTAAGGTCCACGGCTGTTGTCTGTCAGTCTTGGGATTTATATATTGAACCGACTGTAATAACGCTGGCACGCTGCATTGGAAATGAAGACAAAGCTAACATTTCCTTTTCATAGACAGTGAAAGAATTGCGAAACAAATAAGATAAATAAATAGTATAAGGACTATATTTCACATTGTGCAACGACGTCCGGAAATTTCGACACTTGAATCAATTGTTAGATGAACATTTCAATAATTTTCGCAAGTGAGTAATGCTTATGTTTTCTCAAAATATTTCATATAATTAAAATGAGAGGTGGGCAAACGAGCACATATCATTTCAAATATACATCATGCTAGTTTTAAAAGTCATTCGAGTAAAAGTTTTAGTTGGGTTTATAACTCCTCATTAGTCATGTCTTAAACTATTTTGCAATGTCTCTACGCAACACTATGTTGTGTCTCATGACTTATGTTGAACGTGCATTATAGACCCAAGCTTGCCTTCGGCTGTGGTATGGTGACGGATACACTTGTTGTATTATTTGATGGGAAATGTAGACCAAACCGGAAATGGCCATGAAAGAGGATCACAAATATGCTCCAAGAAACCAGGCATTTAAAAATATCTTTTATAATTCGGTTTAGTACAATTGTTGAATGGATCTCGGCGGATTGTTTTCCCGTTTAAACAAACACATACTTTCGACAATTATTATGCAATTCGATTTGAGTTTAAATCATTATTTATTATCTTCAAATGTAAGTAACTGATATTTTCCAAAACTGCATTATTACGTAAGTAGTTAAATGTTTATCATTCAAAATGTATGTGTTTTATACATGTGTTGAATTTATTTCGAAAAAGAGTGCCACTTTTGCTTTTGCATGGCTAAAGGCATTTTGTTGGAGGCCTATTTCTTGGTAGAAAAGTCAATAAGAACTGTCCAATACAGCAATTTATTGGCTACATGCAACAACCGTAATTAAATGTCCTACTAGCATGCGCGTCATGTTATACCTCAAATTCTCATTTTTATTCTAGCTTTATTTTTTTTCAGCGTATTTGTGTTCACACAAACATGTGTTTTATGTACCTTGTGTATTTCATGTTCAATTTATTTAACCTCTGGGCCTTGAGTTTTGATAGGTAAATGGCTATTGGGCTTTTCCCTGTAGTTTCCATTGCATTCGTCCTTGATGACACCATACCAACATGATCCATCCCCATTTTAAGATTACATTAAAGTAATACATGTATATTTTCTGCTGATGTTACTGGAACACGTATTCACGATGTGCGCCGCATTCTAGTGCCAATATGATTTAAAGCTATTATAGTTATTTTCATGAAATTTGGTCCCATGAGGGTCACACACAATCTAGAAATGTTCCTTCCTATAGCACTGTTATTTATCACAATTAAATACTTACATTGCAATTGAGTGTTGGAGTAAAGGATAGGAACTTATACGAAATTATTGTAAATATGATGGAACAATATGAATTGAAACGTACAATTTTATTGTTTCTAATATGTTTTTATTAATTGGACACTTTTATAAATATGTTAAGCAAACCATACCATTTTAGTTATTATCATGAAAAATAAATAAACCAAACGCCAATCAAAACACATAGCAATGATTGAAACTTTCACAAATTTGGTTTCAAAGTGTATTTTATTTCAACGGAACACACTTAATGTATCAGAATCGTGAAATAGCATTAATGATATTTAATGAGTGACATATATCAGCATTTATCTTTTTCCGTGCTTTATTAACATCAATATCGTATTCCAATGCAGTATGTGTTTTATACAAAATAAACAACTAAGACCTCTCCCACGATCCATTGATGTTTCCTACAGTTATCGAGATAAATGGCCCCAGAAAGGACTTTCATTCGTGTTATGTTCCTATATCATTGTAATTTGTCAGAGTTAATTCTTCTTGGTATGCCTGATATAGCGGTAAAGAACAGTACAATACAAAACAATCAGATTTTGCGCACAGTATTGGGGGGCATATACTACATGGCCTTTCAGCACGATTTTTAAGTTAAACTACTGAAGGAAAACACTTTTGTTCAAGATTTTAAATAAAAGAAGGACCAGTACGATCGCCGTTTCGTGCGTTTGCTCTTGCAAAAAAAATCATTTAAGATACTTAAAAACACACCATAGGATTAGGCTAAAGACGTTACAGACTTCCTCCGGTGTATAAACCAATCACATTAATACATCATCGACAACAAAGTAATACTCTTTTTTAACCTGCATACAAACTCATACTCATATATCTTTAACCGCTCATGGGATTCATTTATAATAAGGTGATCAAATGGTTAAGATGATTTAAATACAAACTGTGGTCCTTTCTAGAGGGAAACAACTGATTGAAGATTTTCCCTACATGTATCTTTGGTAAAACTAGTTCAGTGACTACTTGCAGAATTGTTTTGCTTATTAGCAGCGGCCTTTTGGATGTCTGATATACAAGTAAAACGAATCGAAAATAAATTCAATTAAATCCAAAAACATGTTCAGCCGTAAAATGTTGAAACAGCTTCATGGTTAAACAAATCAGTAACTCAGTTTTTAATTATGTAATTGGGAGTGCATGGACTGGCTGGGTTGCTGAACGAAGTATATTATTGGGTGATTCTATGACTATGTTTCGAATCTTTAATTTTAACAATTGTCAAAGCAAAAGAAATCAGGGTTCTATGACCTTGATCGACGTGCTTGTTAAAACGTACCAAGCAGCATTTGATATCGGTCGTTATTGGGTAAGAATGCATACAACAATAAGGTTATGATATTTCGGTAATAGATCAAGTTTTCTTCATTGTTGCACTCTTGAGAATGTTAGAGAAGACAAGTGATGTAGACAATGTTTTGGAAGGCATGATACAAGATTCAGCAAGCATTTTAATATTGGAGTTATCGGTAAAACTGTGCTTAATCTAATAAATACTGATCTGGAAATTTCTACTGCACCTAGAATGATGTATCGGAACTGAAGGGGAATCATTTCCCTTATGGAAACTTGTCAGTGTGAAACTTTGATAAGATAGCAATCAGGGATGTGCGCCATTCCTGTAGTACTTCCTTGTAATGCGCTTCTTATTTGCGTATTGAGAGATTGCTAAATTAAAAATATTGACATTTTTAAAACTACAGTCCGATTTCACGCATTAAGCCGTAAATGTGCATTTGTATTTCTGAATATTCATCTTCCCTCAGCGCCTACAGAAACTATATGTTTCGCCCGTACAATTTACCCCTCAAAGAAAGAAAATGTATTGAAAGACTCGTACAAGACTTAAGCAAGTACAATACTTGCAATGTTATGATAGCATCTTACGAAACATAATATTCGTGCGTTAATCTGTCCTGTGACAGTCATATGAGAGTTGTAGTGCGACAGCCGTAAGATTGGTTTACTTAAGAAATATTGTTCTGGTACCCACGACAATATATTTATCGCACGTTAGTCGCAATGGTGTTGTAGGACAGACTTCTGCCCGCCAAAAGACAGAGGAACGAAAAAATATCGTAGAATGAAAACGATGCAATTTCACTTTTGCCCAACGACAGCTCTTTATTTCGTAATACTGTCTTGCGGTGATTCCCGATGACCCATGAGTTGCCCAATTTTGTTTATCGTGTCTTTGCACAGATGCGTCGTGGGCTCGATATAACAAAATGACTTTAATCCAAAACCTTTAACTTATGAGCATAGCAAAGGCCCTTTTTCTCTTAGTACAATGAGAATTGGTTTTGTCTAGGGAAATTAAATGTTCTTTCATATAACCTTGAGCAAAACCGTTTATACCTTACAAACATGGATCAAAATTATCTGATCGACTCTTTTACCAACTGGTAACCAGTTAAGAGATTGAGAACTGTTCCAATGTGAGATCTTCATCCAAGACTACACATATCTTGTTATCATAGTTTGTGTTACTTGTAGATTATTTATATGACCCTAGTAAGACCGTGATATCATCTTGAGCAAACATAACAATTATGACAATGAATGAGAGACAAGAAGTTTTTTTAGTCGAGTATAAGCTCAACCTGGAATTAACCTTCTCAATAATTCACTGGGCCATTTCATTAAAAGATTTATTCTAATTCAATGAAGCCTTAACGTATTTGGCAATATATTTGGGATCTATGTCATAAACATTACATTCATCATCAAGGTTTAAGTAGGTAAGATTTAAATTTACTGTTGAATCAAAACAAGTTAGCCTCATTCTTTCCCAAGTTCAGTGACAACTTTTTACCAACAGATATTATTTATTCAATTAAAACCTGCCCAGAATCAGACTTATTCTTACCAGATAATACCGTAACATATGAATATAAAATTAAAGACTTCCTATTTTTAACGAGTTGATGGCAATAACTAGAAGGGCATATGTTTTACTTTACTTGTTTTTGTAGCTTTTCGTATAAATTTAGATTGGATTGCTAGGGTATAAATTTACAATTTATGAGCAATGAATAACGACACCAGAACAATAACCATAATGGCGGCGGTTGAATGGAAGCAATATTGTCTAACACACTGTTTATTAGTGATATTTTGCCACATATTTTTTATTCATGTAGGATCTGCACGAGTCGTCATATTATACACAAATTTACTCCGAGTTCAGGAAATGTCTAAATTAGCGAACCGTTGGTAGGATTACTTACATATTTCTTGGACAAAATAAATAGTATACACGTTAATGTATGTATCTGATCTGATTCCAATTTTAAATTATAGATTGCTAAGCAGAGAGTGTGTATAAATCTTGAAATCACCATTTTCTTGTCTATCCACACTGTATTTGATTGTACCAATACAAAACCTTGAAACGTGCGTCGAATATATATTAGAAACCTAATACTTTAATTGTACGAAATCGGAACAAAACACAATTCTGGCAATAACAAACAACCGTAAGAACATTTGCAAATATAACTGTTACATGTAGTACTTATGTCGAAACATAATACAACAGTTAAGCACATCTTCAAAATGAAATATGCTTAAATATATTTTTAAAGATGGTGGCGCTGGTACTCCATTGATGGCTCTGTGGAGTAGTGTCGACGCTGTAGGATATGTTTTGTGCCCGATGTAACATGAGCTAACGCTTTTGGAATGAATAAAAAAATTAAGGTGGCTATGTTTAGCATGCATTGTTATGCCTGTTTTGCCGAATTGCGGAAAAAGGTAGTCTTTGCAAACTACCTTAATCAAAGTGGAAACTATTCCGTAAACAGTAGGCTTGGCGCCGTATTTTTTACCAGAAAGAAACCTCTTTTTTAACTTTATTGAAGCAATGACTGATGTAGAGAAATATTTGGGTAGCAAACTTTTCTTAGGGTTCAACCTAGTACATAGAACATTTGGCCTGTAAATTTTGGCAATATAAAATGTCCAAGCATTTGACTGTACGTCTAGCTGTACGTCTAGCATTCATTCCACATTTTTATTTTTAAATAACTAGCCAAATGTATAGCACGAACATTTAATGTCTTATAAACATATTCTAAGTGTGATTTCCAACTGCTTCATAGAACATCATTTAAGTTTAAACTGATTTATTTTATAACGATCGGTAAATTTCAGATTAGTACGAATACTTAATAATGAATCTTACTTTCTAAATAGGTTCCAATATACAAATATACAATATCAAGCATACGCTATTTTCAAAAAACGCGATTAGGTAATGTTTTTATATTGCACGGGCGGCATAATAAATGCGTTACCATTGTGTCTTTGATTTCTTAAGTAAAATGTTCTATTTTTGTTACCATCATTGCTTTAACAATTGCATTTAGAACATTGTTCAAGTATAACAAGGAAACAGCTCACTCCATACTCAAAGTTTAAACAGGCAACCAGCGTGTGCAGTTTCTTGTACACGATATCCCCCAGTGAATCCTTGGTGGGTAGAAACATTACATTTGGATATAATTATTCTGAAATTAGCTGTGAAAAAAGCAGCCCGCAGACCTTAAATAGGTATTGCAAACTACATTATCTGTCTCGTTAAAAATATTTTTACGTTTTATGTGCAAGCGATTGCGTTTGCTGTGTAGAAAAACGTAAACATTTCCAGTTAAATCCGGCTTTCTTATCAGTAAATTATAAACATGGGTTAATAATTTAGATGTATTATTTCAGATTTCTATTGCATTGCATTAACCCGGATTGTGTATTAATTTAACATTGCTATCGACTAAAATCTTTCATTTACTCTCCCAATGAAGGACAGGCTCGGCGAAGAAATAAACAGCGAAATGGAAGCTGACGCAAACGACAGTTAAGCTATTATGGTGTCGCGTTTATTGAAAAATCGTTAATGGTAAAGACAACGACAATGTTTGTCGGTGAATATTATCAACACGCTTTTGAAAACAAGCACCAAATGAGGAAATAAACATGAGCTAACGCTTTTGGAATGAATAAAAAAATTAAGGTGGCTATGTTTAGCATGCATTGTTATGCCTGTTTTGCCGAATTGCGGAAAAAGGTAGTCTTTGCAAACTACCTTAATCAAAGTGGAAACTATTCCGTAAACAGTAGGCTTGGCGCCGTATTTTTTACCAGAAAGAAACCTCTTTTTTAACTTTATTGAAGCAATGACTGATGTAGAGAAATATTTGGGTAGCAAACTTTTCTTAGGGTTCAACCTAGTACATAGAACATTTGGCCTGTAAATTTTGGCAATATAAAATGTCCAAGCATTTGACTGTACGTCTAGCTGTACGTCTAGCATTCATTCCACATTTTTATTTTTAAATAACTAGCCAAATGTATAGCACGAACATTTAATGTCTTATAAACATATTCTAAGTGTGATTTCCAACTGCTTCATAGAACATCATTTAAGTTTAAACTGATTTATTTTATAACGATCGGTAAATTTCAGATTAGTACGAATACTTAATAATGAATCTTACTAAATAGGACAGGCTCGGCGAAGAAATAAACAGCGAAATGGAAGCTGACGCAAACGACAGTTAAGCTATTATGGTGTCGCGTTTATTGAAAAATCGTTAATGGTAAAGACAACGACAATGTTTGTCGGTGAATATTATCAACACGCTTTTGAAAACAAGCACCAAATGAGGAAATAAACTCCGGGTGCAAACTTCCTAGAGCTTCAATAACGTCAATAAGTTGAAGACAATTGCAAGTAACTGATTACGTTCATAACGATTGAATACCTGGCACAGGCGGGTACCCCGAGAAACTTACAATTTCCACGGTATTAAATACTTCTATTGATACACAGCCGCCGTGTCCACATCAATAAGCGGCATCACCAAAGTTCCATTCGTAAGCTATTGATTACGTATATATATATATATATATATATATATATATAGGTTTTTGCTATATTTATATGACCAAGGAATCCTTTTACCATGTTATATAACATTTCTTAAAATTTAAACCATTAATTGAAAAGATAAAGAGCACAAGACACAGTCAAAACTTTTCCTTATTTAGGAACTACAAGGCTTTCTGCTGGTACACCGATAAATATAGCATAAACACCATTTCTAAAAGACATTTGCCGTGAAAGAAATATCGGGAAGTAAATGTTTTTTATTGAAACGTTTCAAGTAAATTGAAAAGCAAACGACAACGCGCTCGATAACCCAACGAAAGGTTTGGCTGATAGTATGTGTGTGTGTGTGTGGGGGGGGGGGGGGGGTAGCGTATTTGCGCGTGTGTGTGTAAGATCCCATGCCTTGTGCTTTCTTTCAATGGAGAAAATGCTATAAAAAAAATCCTGAATTATGTAAACAGGTATGCCAAGGCTTGAGATTATGGCACAGTGCTTTAAGAAAAAATGTTTTCTCAGGATGGGCAAAATATTGGACTGCCAAAATCAAACCTGACAGCTATTTTCATGTCCAGATTGAATTGTACTTGGGTAAAGGTATACGAGGCTCATCATGGCTTAGCACTTGAATTTTATTGAATTCTCAATAAAATATAATATACAAAACGATAGCATTGGCCCTTTGAAAACAATGAATAACCAAATAATGTGATCTTATGATATAGACTAAATAACAATAAACTATGTTTAATCTCATTAAATCTAGGTACACGGCTTCACTTCCCTTCATTAAAGCAGTTACGCTGAAGATCATTCCAGAATAACTATAGAGTTTTTTCTTTTTACATTGAATATAGATATTGGCAGTTCATATCCGGAAGCAATGAATAGAAAACGATATCAGTAAAATATGTTGGCAAGTTGGCCTTTTGTCGAAGACACGATCTCATACATAAATAGTATTATTAATTATTGGCCTTGCTGCGCTTCTTTTCATGTAGAAAGTTGCATACATTAAATACAAGGTTAACAGACTAACACATTGTAAACATAATGGTTTACTATATATGTTTCTTCTACGTCCATCTCCAGTTATTCTGGTTGACGAATCGCTCAGTCAAAATTGTACGGTACCTAATTTGAGAAGTTTGGCATGAAACAACTTCATCTTTGGTGATGTTTGTACGCATCTCATTATGTTTGAATATTTATTATAGGCACCAAGTTGCATTTTAATCTAGCTTTGTGTAAACCTTTTTTAAATGGATACGATCCAAAGCTCAATACCAACAAACAGAATGAGTATTGACAATACTTTGAAATATTTTCATTTTGTTATTAAAAAATAATTTGAATATGGTTCAAGCATATGATACTACTGAAGAAGCAAGTTATAATATATCAAAAGTGTATTCGGGCATGTCTCATATAATCCAATATCAATAGAAATGGCATTCTTCCTCTTTACTGTTAGATAGCCCTCAGAATTCGTATAGGAAAGCAATTATCTAATTCATCTCATTTCCAAATATCTAAAATTTCCAACCCATAAAATGGAAGAATGAACCTCAGGGGAATTGCTCTTTTTTTCGTACGACATTTATTATGCAACTTAAAATGGGTTGTCAACCATTTTCAACAATCTTTTTCATTAATCCAAATAATTTTAAATTGGGTAATCTCACTAACGAAAGATATTTCACACCTGTATTAAACTAGTCATATAACGAAATCAAATATTTCAACTATAATGTTTTAAAACTTTGCTGATTGATTTATGTTCTTCCGAGGACTGTTCGTTCAGGAACAGTCCAAGATTCTTGTTCCATACATTTTTACTTTGCTAGATATAAGACTTTTTGTTCTACATTGCGTTTGTCTGTACGTTATGTTTTTGATGTATGTTCCAACTCCATTGATGTACCAGAAAGTACTTCAGTATCGTTAGTTAGCAAATCATCCAGAAAACACAAAGTGTTATTTTGATATTCTATGAGCATAATCGCCCAAGTTAATTCAGCGTTATTCCATTAGACTGAAAAGAAAGCTGCACTATTCAAGAATTACATATTTCCGTGACAAATATACCTGCAAAGTTACAGCTTTGTATGTCAGCAAATGTCTTGCTGTTCAACCGGAAAGTAACGTCAGTGTTAAGCCATAATGAAAACACATTCATGTCATACTGTGGGAATCGTTACTTCAGCATGAATAATTTTAAACTTATTCTGTCAGTTGCATAACAATTGACCCCGTGTAACAGGTGCCTAAAAAATTGCCTTATCGGGGCACTGTTCACGGGACCAGTTCTTTAGACTAGACTGTTTTCAATACATATATTGATATTCTTTTTAAGATAAAGGTAATAAGCCGGTCACGTGATTTTGATGGCTCAATTTTAAAAACAATGTCAAGGTACAACTGAGCAGCTTAAGACAGATGAATTACCGCGAAAATTTGGCAGACGATCTTTTATCCATCGTACATTTAGGCATGAAGAAATGCGATCATTAAACTTTTATTTCAAAGCTATATAAGTCTACATGTCATTTTCGTTTTAAAAAAGTTGCTTTATCCGAACCTTGTCCTGGTCTATTGAAGTCGGAAATGTTGAGTGATCTTATGGCCACACAAAGCAATATAAAAGACAAAGATTTTTCAATAAAATTGCAATTTACCAATTGAAAAACAGTCTTGTACTTAATCTGTATTGGACAAGAAGGAACAGATATGGATAAACCAAATTTCTGAGATAATTATAACATATTCTAAACAAAATGTCATTTGTTTTTCATAGTACTTTTAAGGAAAAAAATTAAAACAACTTTAAGATCTTTTGCATCTGCATTAATACACCCATTTTGATCAATTTTGGATATTGAAGCAGTGAAAGATTAGCATGTTTTTACACAGGGAGAATGCATCTTTTAGTATTCTAAAGACATTTTTAATTCTTTGTATAATTTCGTTTTGAATTTCACTAAACAGTTAATGGCACGTGCTTACCGAAATGAACAGTATGTTCTGAAATGTATTATGGCCCGGAAAATGAAAAGAATTGTTTTATCGGAAATTTGCCTTTTGAATTTTTATTTTTTATTTTTTATAATATTTTCCTTTTCTTCTAATGGTGCCGGAATAAACGCCTACTCCAGATATGCTGTCGATTTGTGCAAAAAAGGTCCCATGAGAGTCCTCCAAATCTTCCTACTTAAAACACTTTTTGGCTCACTCGTCTTACTGCTTTTGAACCATTAACTTAAAAAAGGTGTAATTACCAACGGACTACATACAT
Source organism: Mya arenaria (assembly GCF_026914265.1). Lineage (NCBI taxonomy): Eukaryota > Metazoa > Mollusca > Bivalvia > Myida > Myidae > Mya > Mya arenaria. Next base: position 5,386,656 of record NC_069134.1, read on the forward strand.
TGTCCATTTAGAGTCGTAAACCCGCTTCGTGTTATTAAAGAAGCGACTTGAAAACTCTGGCGGTTTTAAGATCATGTGTCACTGCGATTGGGTGGACAATTAAATGAACAATGTTGCTTCTATGGCGTAACGGCTAAACTTTTGAAAACGGACAAAGAGAAAGTAAAATAATTCAAAGAAAGTGTTATGTCAATGTTAATTTATTTAACAATTTTTAAGACTTTATCACGAAGAAAGCGTACATATCACCCACTGGGTGTTATATGGGGACATTTGAATTCGCGAATATAAAGAGTTTATAAAAAAGATTTAATAAATTTATTCAAGCATACCAAAGCAATATTGAAGATAGTTTTCATTAGTAATGCTATCATTGTCCAAAAATAAAACAAACGTTATTCATACAGAAACTTTATATCGAAAATAGTTCACTGACAACACCATTTGAGGAACTATGAAACATAAATGCATGTACAGTAGCATAACTCCAACCCTCAGATGTTTGTTTTTAAAATATCACGATACAACAAAAGAATTGTGCCATAATCAGTTACATACACAAACAGCATTTCGGACCGATTTTGTTAATAAGGACGTTTCGAAAAGGTCCCAAAATAGTATTATATAATGGAACAGGTTTCGAAAAACATCATCAAAAAACATAATAATAAAACCTTTAAACCGTCCGGCTTCTTTGGGATACGTATTTAATATACAATATGCAAATATTGGCCGAGTCATTATTAAACATGGTACTGAAATGTCCTTAGAACATGTATGAACAACTATCAATTACGAAGACATGCCCACAGTGTTAACTTCTAAATTAGGCATTAACGATCCCATCGAATAAAAGAAAACAGATATATTAAAGTCCGCACACTTAACACTAATGAAATCTACTGTTTAAAACATAAACAACATTTCACCCTCCTGTGTATTCGATTAGTGCATAGCTACTGTCACACTAAAAAAGCATACTCAATATATCCTAATCACATAATTGATGTCATACAATGATAGAAAACACGGATTCTGAAGCATGCATATGTTTGTGCCCATTTGTGTATTCAAAATATTAAGTATCAAGATTGTCAGCTGGTAGAAATAACTTAAAACCTGTATGCATATACAATTGCACACACGTCTCTTAAAGTCATTGTCCTGACAAAACATCCGTAATATTTAAAGAAAATACTGTTAAAACATTTGATTCTGATTATATTTGTGTACAGATGTGGAACACATAAGTCAATGGCATTTTGAGCATAAACTTTAAAACATTTAACCATTGTTTTCTAATGATCATGTTTCAACCAATGAAATCGTGTCCTAGTTCACACCAGCCAACCATAATGCAGGAAAGAAGAACGGACATGACGCAGCATAAGTTTGAGTTGGAAGAGGGTCTGGTTGTAGACATCGTGCTGTAAGAGACAAACTAATGATTGAAATGATTGAAACTGAAGCCTATAAATGATATTGTGTAATGCTTTCAGGACCAAGCATAAATTTCAAACAGACAATCAACAAATGAAACACTAGACAACACACACAAGCCAAGAATGTCCTTTGAAAACTTGCATAATGCATAATCAACCGAAAATTAGCTAAGCAATCAAACAAACTTCATCTAAAGCATGTTACTATGAAAATAACATTTTCTCTGTTTATCTTTTTGACTTCAAAAGTGTCTTCATTTTTTACTGAAGGTTTCGATTGCGATCAATTGACCCTGTTTTTCTTAGAGAAAGTGGATGTTACCGCAATGAACACACATTTTTAAATGTTATCGCATCCATACAACAATTAAAACTTTCTTCTCATCAGTCTTTAGGGTTTTCGTAAATCGCTGAAAAACGGGCCTCGGGGACAATTAATGACGCCAGGAACAAAGTATTTCCATTGAAACGCACTGATACTAATTAGTTAAGACGTTCAAGTCCATTCCTGGACAGGACGCTCAAGATTCATAGAACCTTACTAAATTACTAAAGATAAGAGGTTTGCTTGGAAACGGCTGTGGAAATCAACTCATAATCATAGCGCGATATGTCACGGCGCAACTGTTCAAGAGTTACTGGATTTTAAAAAGGGTTGATGTATGTCGTTTGGTTCAGAACTAGAAAAGCACCTTAATCGGCCGCATTATTTAGGAACAAAGTATGGTTTATCAATGCAAACGCGAGCTCTAAAACCGATACGACTGAATTGCTAAAATAGTTCATATCATATCTGTAAAGTCTTTCTCACCTATTATTAAGATGCTCTTTTACTCCCAAATAAGATTAACCACAATTAATACGATTTTTTTATTATATGAGAAACGATCAATTATTGTCGAAAACAATGGTTCTCATGAAGGATAACGAGTTTAATTTGAAAGAAATGTTTAGAAAACACGGTATTTCTACCTTATGAGACTATAGTAGATCCTAGAAAATCTTTTAGCAGTCACCAATCATTTAATATTTTTTTGCGTTTCCAGCCATTCAATACACGGTTACTATCTTGTTATCAGTAATAATCATTTTCTATAAATGCATTATTAAGTAAGTTGTAAAAGGTTTATCACACAAAAAATTATGTTTGTTATACATGTGTATTCATTGATTTTGAATAAGAGTTTCACTTTAGTTGTAAATTTCTGTTATTGGTCAAGATGTTAGGCACTCAATTTCTTTTTGTACGAACAAGCTACATTTGGTGCACACAGAGCGTATGTTTGTTCGGTAATGGCAGTATAGTAAACTCCCTTTAAAAAGTGTCGGCATTCATTCGGAATATTTGGTTTAAAACACATCATATTGATAACAAAATGTGCATCGTGAACTTTAATTACTTGTTTATACAGTTACAATAAAATGATTTCAATATTGTTGATTTCGTTGAAAAATAAGACAAGTTAATAAAATCCAAAGAGGAATTCAACATACGAAACGGTATAAACAAGAAAGTATGAAAACGAAAAACAACACGCGTAAATTACCTCTCGTTGAGGGGCTTGAGGCCACTTTTGCCAATGTAGAATTGCTGCTCGGTCGTGCTGCCGCGCGTGCTTGAGCTCCGAGACTCCCGCCGCCCCGGCCGTGACGACGCCGCTGCCGTCGCCGAACACACGCTCATCACGTCAACCAATATCGTTCAGTACACTATTGAAAGCGAACGAAATATGAGCAAAAAATACGAAAGAGTCTTCGTGTAACTTTTAATATCGTAATTAACTCGAAGACAATATGAATTGCAAATAATAAAATGCCAGGAGATATCCATTTTTTCAAACACACATGGAATTCCTACTAAGAAAATGTTTTGTTTATCAATAATTCACCTTTACGCACACTTGAAGATCTGGCACGAGCTTGCAATTCCTCGAGCCTAAAGGATTCCAAGGTGTTAGAACAATTGGTGAGCCAATAAGGTATAGGTCCGCATCAATTAGTGGAATGAGACTTATGTTATCCAGCTATATACGCTTCGATATTTGCCAACGGAAAGGAAGACTATTGGCTACGCAGCCCGCAGGGGCCAATGAAAACCCTGCATGAAAATATGTAATTTGCCGATGAATCCTATTCTCATGAAGTGCTATGTAATTCTACGGCGTAGAAATGTCCCAATAACGTTTGACTGAGTGTAAATTGAAACATATATCCATCACGCGACACTCTAAGACCTTTCTTAGGCTTCCTGCCTATGCAAAAAGTTAATTCAAGCAGCTTGATTACCAAAACGATTTTCTTAAAGACACTTTTAGTGAGGGAAATTTCCAGGGATAAATGTGGAAATGCAAATGACAGCGCGCTCTGTAAGTCCATAGACGTTTCTTAGATCCAAGGACTGATTGTGTTGTATGAATGTATTTATGCTTGTAAGAGGAAGATATATAACATTCAGACAAGATCCAACATTGTTTAATGCCTCACGTTCTATTCTCGATGATACGCTACAAAGACTCCGGATTTAGTGAAAGGCTCTGTTATATCTTGATGTACTTTTACGGCCTATTGACAAAAGAATAATTGTGAAACAATCATACAGGATGCGCATAGCTTGCTGGCAAAACAAAACTGAACTAATAATGTCATGTCAAGATTGAGTAGTGGGAGATATGGGTAGAGGTATACGCTGGCATGTCAGTTTTCACTGCCTATGACTTTTGATTATTTCTGAATTGCACTTCGTGTATCAGCGTTGTATTAGACCTTGAAATGAAGGCACTGAGAGTGTTAAAAGGCTGTATGCGCGACAAGCGATGCTTTACGTTTTTAAGTACTTTTGCAATTCTCAAAACTGTTACAGATTAGTGCCTTTCATTGCATAAGAACAAGTTATGTAAATTGATGCATTTCTTATACAATATTTGGTTTATTGACAGTTACTCATAAACCTTTATTTATATGAACATTGCTTTTTTCACGCAGGTGTATTGCTAGTGTACAGATTACTTAATGAAACCCGATTGTGGCTGAAGACGTTGTACCAATATTTTGCAACCTCGGTGCATTAATAAATTGTATCTGTCATGTCAAAAAAAACCCAGATCTGATCATACCTGATTTATATTTAAGATTACAAGTTCACATTAACGTTGGAATATTATTGACGTATTTAAATGAAGTGGTATTAATTTTGTACTATTGCAAACTGCATGGTCTATTTTTGGTACTCAAGTCTGTAGCCCTGCGGTATAAAGTCTTAGAATTGACGAACCAAATATTGATTTTGAATATGACAGTTGACATTATTTTATAGTATCGTTTGTTTCATGTTGAAAATACCTGGGCATTTTGTACCCGTAAAGCTTAAACTGTATAAAAGCAAAAGAGGTAGAACATGTATGGTATGCGAGGTTCATACACGCCAAGGATTTAAAGGTTGTTTTCAAAGAAAAATATTGAATTATTATTTTTGCACTGGTCCGGTTCGACCATATTTTCCACGAATTCGTCATGTTTTTAGTTTTCACACATAGTATATTGGCTTAATAACTCCGATACAGATTGGAAAGACTAACAAATTGCCGTTTCCATTACAAATCATCCTGTTGTATTGTAAATGTTGCTGGAACGGCTGCCGTATTTAGAATTATTCCTATAAATATGCGATCCGTCTCAAAAGCAGAATTGATAAAATTGGCATTAAACAACTACATCATTTGTGAAAGATAAAATCCCGTCTTGGATGTAATCCAAATAAGAAGATCGACCTTAGTTTTGTAATGAATGCTGGCTTCTAAAAGCATAACACTGTTTCTGTTCATTGACGAACCTCCTTATAAAATTCTTTTAAAAAGGAGATACAATTATTCTTATTTCTAAATATTTAAAATTCAGATCCAATAAAAGTATTTTTTGAATCTCTGCGGAAACTAACTCCGCTGAAACAATACCGTTCAATCAATAGGAGTTATCTTTAGAATTTATCTGAATTCTGTTGGGATTTGGCAATGCAATTAAACATCGCTGGAATACCACATGACGTGACGACACAGAACATAAAGAATTAAATACTGCCACTAATTGTTGTTGATAATAACGAGGATTGACTCTATGTTCTCGAAGACTATTTATGCATACGGGAATTTAAGCTTGATAAGCACAAAACAAATCCTTTAAGTAATGCTTTTTAGATGATTAAAAGACGTACATGTAATGTTTATTATATATATAATTATGTTGTTCTAGATGCTTTGGTATGGACGAAAATGTTCCGGCCAGCATCCAAAGAAAACTTTTCTCCATACATAAAGGTTATTTTTTGCCGCCACCGAAAGCTTTTTACAAAATTAATATAAGTTCAGATGATTAACAACACGAGCTATACCACAGCTGACAGAGAGCAGATTTCCAAGTCGCTAGTGATAAATTAAGGTTTCTATGAAACAACTATATATGACACCAGGATAGCAATATATGTTCAGAAACAGTATTTAACTGTTTGAGATTAACCAAATTATGTACTGTGATATTAATACATGAATCATGACGGAATTGAGACGGAAGCTTTGAAGCATATACCATGTATTACGTCTTCCCAGGTTGTTTTATAAGAACTAAACGCATGTGTAAAGTAAGTCGCAAACACCAGCATGAGGTATTATACCAGCATGAACAAATATAATCAAAATACCCCTAAACCATTTCGATTTTTATTACAAATTATACCTGGTAAGGGTTTGCTGCAATCATGATTCTAAATATTAGGCGATAATTTGTCGCATGAGCGTGTATAAAGTACACGCCTTAATAGACCATACATAAAAATGTGAAGATGTATACTAATATTCTGATGAATTGATGTTTGCAGTTTCTTCTACGTCAATGACTTATATCCTTTAATTTATTATATAAACAGTCAGTTATTGATTCTTTGCATGGAAACTATCATCATTCTCACATCTCTGCAACCACTCTCAGTTCAAATGCAGGTTTTGGTTCTTTCTAGACGGAAGTAGTCCCACATAGGCAAATAAAGACATTCGTACCTCAATTAAATCAAAGTAATGGTCCTTTCAGTCTTAAATTGTTGATACTGTTTGACTAAGCTACACTTTGATAAACAAATAAAATGCAAATTTTGTTGCAGTTTTTTCTCTCGTTATATTAGGGTGAGTATATGGACTAGTGGCTCAACAAAGGATAGCGAGGATTAATTTTATGGTTATGTTTCGAGCCTTTTTTTGGATCAAATAAAAAATCAACATGGTACTATATGTATGGTCAGACTCGAATTTTCTGCACAGACATGCCGTTTAAGCTTGTCTTGTCGATAATCGACTTGCTTATGAGATAATGCATGCATCAATAAAGATTATGCTATTTCGACGTGCAATCTAGGATTTTTCATAGCCACAATCTCGTGAATGCAAGAGTAGCAAATTGAGCCAGATGTGTTACGATAAAGGAATGATCAGACAGGTCAATATTGTAGTGTGTTTAAGCAATAAAATACTAATCTGGAAAATATCATTTCACTGAATCTAAAATAATGAAGTGTAACTCCAGGGGAATCGTTTGCATTATGACAACTTGCAAGGGGTAACATATTGAATGATAAAAATGGGATATCTGTAAATAACTGCTATACTCCCTTATTATGTGCTGCTGATTGGCGAATTGAGTGATTGTTGTGCATTTTGTTTCATTTGCTACAAGGATAGGCAAAACAAAAAAATTGATTTCTGATTGTACATTATGTATTTCAATACAAAGCCGTGAATCAAATGTTTGAACGTGATCATATTCCACTGACATCGAATATATCAGATGTTTCGGTAGACGGTTTAATGAACTAGTTTATGGTGTTGGATTTCGGCCATTTACACTCCATTTTAGTACGCTTTATATCCGCCACATGATCAACCCTTCAATGTTGAAAGCATGAAAAGATAGAACAGTTAGTTGTTGAAATTGATCTTACGTTCATTTTATGATCATGTTCCGTGAAAAAATGTGAGGAGATTGTAAGAAATAAAGCCGACGAAATATATTGATAATGATTTTATTTCAAATACATTGGTCAATATGCCCATGCTTGCACAAGCAATAAGATAAACATGTGTGATCAAAGTCAATGATCAGCTAATATAAAGTTGAAACAGCCAAAAAACAATAAGCTGTAAGATAAAGAAAGATTCATATACAATAATATATTTCATGCTTTGCGATTGAGTATTTTCAATGCAAACTAAGAAGTGAATATATCATCTGATATTCTTTGATAACTTCTTTTAAAATCCATTGTAGGAACTCCCCCTTCATCAAAACTAATCACACTTTTGAGTAGGAAAATGTTGCCAAAATAGTCATTAGATATTTAAAAAGGTTTCATATGTTTAGAAAAAGGATGATTTGGGAAATAAACAACTTACCGTTTATGAGAAATATTTTAATCCTGTTTTTCGAACGTTTTTTTACTGATAAGACTCCGTATATTATCGAAAAGCAAAGAGGAAAGGTGTATCTATATAAAGGGCAAACCTACAATAATTTGGAAATGACTACTCATTGCTATTGCTGGTTTTATTATTCCTAACAAATGGAACTGTAATGGGGGGTTATACCATGTCAGGCTATTGACTACTCTCAATCTTTAATGGTTAAGAAGCTGGTATGTGATTTAAAAATAATCGCCAAAATGTCTGGATATACTCGATCTGCGTTTTTGTTTACATTTTTACATCATTGTCTGTATTCCTGCATTAATTCTTATAAGAGTCATCGTCGTAAACATATATTTAAGGAAATGTATTTAGTGGCGCCTGAACCTCAACATGGTACAAGGGAATCGTACAAATATGGAAAAATACAGGATATTTGTATGCGCGTGTGTCACGTTAATGGTCACATGATTCAAACGAGCGTTTACGATTCTTCGTATACATTTGGTAATTAAACTCTTAGCCAAAGGCTCATTACTTACAATTTTCGAAAAGTCGTTGTTTAAAATGTGTCTTATATAAAAGTATCTTGGGTGTTAAAGTGTCTACTCAGAACGATTTTGTATATGGGGAGTTAGGTAGACTTGATATGTACACGCAAAGATTGACCTTTATAGTTAAGTACAGGCTTAAGATTTTAAATTTTGAAGACAGAAAGTATATTAAAGTTATGTATAATGTATTACTTCATGATTTTGAAAATAAACCTAGAATTACTAATTGAGTATCAATGTTAAGGAATATGCTATGTAATTTTGGTTTTCATGAGGTATGGATGGCACAAGGGGCTGGCAATATAAATGCTTTTATCATGACTTTCAAATAACGTGTCAAGGATACTTTTATTCAAAATTGGTATGGTAGAATAGAAAATTCCACAAGAACAACTTTCTACAAGGTTTTTACAAGTTTTGAATAAAGTGATTATCTGAGGCATATTAATATTAAAAAATATCGCATAGCTCTAACAAGATTGTTAGTGTCATCACATAGATTAAATATTGAAACTGGTAGATGGACTAATATACCAGGAAACGAAAGAGTATGTAATTCATGTAACAAATTAGAGGACGAGTATCACTTCCTATTTGAATGCAAGCTATTTGATGAAATTCGAAAACAATACCACAATACATTTTATACAACAAGACCAAGTATGTTTAAGTATATTAGTATGTTCAAGTCAAATAGTATTAATTTAATTAGAAATATTGCTGTTTATGTATATAAAGCTTTTGAAATAAGACGGTTGACTACAGTATTATAATTAGTTTTATCAACAAGCATTACCTTTACTGGACAGAGGACTCTGGTTATAGATTGGTCACACTGAAATAAAACAATACTCCACAAAGTATCTAGGCCATGTATCATGCAATTAGATTTAAAAGTTCATTGATTTGATTTTATCATATAAGTCAACAAATACACTTTCATTCATAGATAGTTATATAACTGTTAATTGCAATCTAAATCTGGTTGGTATCGTTGAACAGTTTATGATTATATGATTGACATATTATTCACTTATCTGAGTGTTCATTAGTGTGCACTGTCATATCATGAGTCGTCTCTCTTCAAATTTGACGTATGTTTAAGATTACACTGAAATATCCAATACTTGTCAATGCACATATATTTACGGTAACTGAATTTATTTTATATATCCGATATGTATTAATACGTATTTTGCTCCCTGTTAACATTGTCTTCCTTTGTTAATCTACTTGTTTTGTTTAAATACCAGGAAGTAAACAATATCATGTGACCAAAAGAAAAAGTACTCAAACGGAGCTTTAGGTCAATATCCACTATTATTTATTTTTGTGTTATTTTCACTAGTTACTTAGTTATTACACATTTGTTAGGCAATTAACCCATAATGTGCCACTAGTCAATTAACCATTTTATAAATGCAATGCACATGTATGTGTCTGTTCGTCGTTGTGTTATTTGCATGGTATTTTGTTGAAATGTTTGATCAGGGGTCATATTAACCTATTTCAAACACATCGTTTGTATATACTTTTTCAATGAATAAACTTCTTCTATATAATGACTCGTAAAAATTACTTATATATATGATATACAACGTTCTACTCTACATGATACCAGATTTACTGAAATATTTTAGATATTGCACAGACAACGATAAGTTTTCGAGGAGATTTTATATGTGCACTGCTTCATCAGCTCTAAACGATTTATTCGCATAGAAGAAAACAAATATTCATTTTAAACCACAACGTTTAATGTATGAAAAATACAATTAAACTAATTAGCGCCATTAAGCATTACCCCGATACCTTTTATTTGAAGAACGTTTTTTTAATACAATAATTAAAGGGACATAATTCATTAAAATGGTGCTTAATCAAGTTTAAAGCATGCGTTCAAAACATGGCAACGTGAACATATATAACATTGTTAGCACTTCTACAATGATTTCCCTGTTTATAAAATGTAGTGATGAATGCATTTAAGAGTTATCTGTCATTGGCAAACACTATTTTAAACTTTTCGTTTCTATTGATTCTAGTTCAAACAATGAAGTAATTTCCTTGTTCGCACCAGCCAACCAGAAAGCAGGAAAGTAGAACGGAAATGACGCAGCACAAGTTTGACATTGAGGAATGCCGTGTCGTGGAAATCGTGCGGTTCGTCCTGTGAGAGAAAAGTGACATTTTTAATGTAACGGAAAGTACAAGATCACCTCTAGCGGTGAAAGCTTTTAAAGTTAAAAGGCTTAAACCCTATACCAAAACAAACAACCAACAAAATATATACCAGACAACATACACAGTTTAATTGATTAATATAACAATGTTTACCAATAAATGTTACCACATTGGTCAGCGAACCCATAGGAGGCTATGTGGGTAAAACTGGATTGCAATCGATCAATCTCACATGTATCATCAACGTTTAATGACACCACAAACGAGAACTATTATTTGTGTTAGCAGAAACAAATTAACAATGGCGATACCATTTGTTATTAATATTGATAATTAGTAGATTATATATCCATAAAACGTTCATTGTGGTAACATGTAATTCCCGGAATAAATAATATATTTGTTTTTTTGAAAATGTTTCGAAATTCATAATAAAATAATGGAGCCTACAGGACAGACCCCTAGCCGAGAAAATATTTAAAAACCTTTCGAAATGCACAAGACTGAGAGCCAACAGACAACACAGATATACCACTCATGCATAATACATATCTCAGTTTTAGAATTTATCAGAATTCATCAAGCTACAAGTAAGTCTGACTCTTCCTCTAAAATCGGATCGTTTTACTTTGCACACAATGTGTATACCAAAGTCCACAACTTGAATGCATGTGTCGATTAAAGTTAAACTTATCATTACATCCCATGAAACAAAAAAACAATCTGACTACTTAAAACAGAAACATCAAAATAGCTCGTGCGTAACTGGTATTTGATTCAATTTTAGATGTATTAGAAATTGCGAAACTGTGAGTTTGCTAATAGCTAAACAAAGTTTATGTCTATGTCTCGGTGTATCATCCTTTGGTTTTTTATCCCCAACACATATACAGAAAGACACAAATCGAAGTAAGAATACATATGAAACGTTCTTGCTACTTGAAAATGGTGTGAAAGTATATTGGGTCAATATCAGAGTACATTTTATAAGTAAATGCTTTACAAATATTGGTGTTTTCGCAAAAGTTCAATTGAAATCACAATCGGTCAACTGATTTGAAACATACATAATTATTTTAACAAAAATAATGGTTCTTGCGAATTAGTTTTTATATCATGCACGGTTTTCACAGTGAATATATTTCCGGTTTAAAACCATCGTTTCTTCGAGATTCTCACACTAATTAACAAAATGCGTAGTTATTCATAGGAAATGTCTGTATAATTCCGGGAAAAGAGTGACACAATTTACGGAACTGCAATGTATAATTAACCTGCAAATATTTGTAATATCAGACAAAATGTGTTTTAATAAAGCACGGGATTAGAAACAGGAATTTCCCTATCATTATTGCAGGTTCAATGCCATGCAAAATAGGCTTGTGGTTCCACTTTATTGCCAAATTGCAAACAGACAGGCAAGGATTTCATATCGATAATGTTTCAAAGCCGGAAAGAGTTTTTTTTTTATTTACCACTGTAGGTTTCAATTATTTTGATCAGTTTGTACGAAAGACCGGTGGTAACATTTCAAATTCGATATTTCATGATTTCCTTTTCATAAATTACGAATTTCGTGAATTCGTGAATTTGTGAAAAGTAAATCATGAAATATTGGAACACGCAATACTATACTTAATTCGCAATAATTATTACAAATTGCATGTCACTTAATCCAATATTATGTCAATTTCAAATATACATCCACTACACTACTGAAACAATAAGTTAGGATCAAAACAGTCGAATACCAGGCACGGGCTTGCACTTTTAGCATTCTATGGTGTTTAACATATTGTTTACAGCTGCTTTTTCCGCATCAGTTAGCACAACGGAATACTTTCATCCAACGACATTCACTACGATATCTGCCAACCGAGGGTAAGGTATTGCCTACAAAGCCAGTATCTGTTCAAATTCTGCAGGAAATGTCTATACTGTTGAAATTTAAGGCAAATGAATCTTATTCTCTAAAAGTGTTATGTAATTCCTCGTCTTAGAAATGTCGTAAAGAACCCAGGGTTGTATTCAAGCTAAAATTGGAAGACTTATACAGCATGCGACATATTTAAGGTCTACCAAAATAAGAGACGGCAACGCCTCCGGATTGTGCATCGAGAAAAAGCAGCTCGGTTACTGCAGAAATGATTTCTTACAAAACAAAACAGTGAAAAGAATTCCTGGAATATATGCGTTCAATAGGAAGCGTTAACGTTAATCAGAAATGTATATGCCAGCGCGTTCTGTTAGCCCATGGATGAATCTTGGATCTCCAAGGCTGATAAAGTTGAATGAATACATCCAAGATGGATGGCGCTATATTAAAGATCAACATTATTATGTACCCATTCACATGCCATTGTCCGAGCTATTTCAGCGTATGGTGTTCACACAAACATGTGTTTAGTGTACCTTGTGTATTTCATGTTTAGTTTCTGTCACCTCTGGGCCTAGTGCTTTGATAAGTAGTGATTTTCCACGAAATTTGGTCCCATGAGGGTCACAAACAATCCGGAATGTTTCTTCCTATAGCATTGTTACTTGTCATAATTCAACTACCTTCTTTGCAATAGAGTATTAAAGCACGGGATTGAAATATATATGGAAATGACTGTATAACACAATGCTGGTAAAATGTGTTTGCAAGAGTACGATTTTATTGTACTTTATCTACTTTTGTTTTATTTAAAACGTTTATAAATATGTTATGCAAAACATACCATTTTAATGATTATCATGAAATACAACAACTACTACTACTACTACTACTACTACTACTACTACTACTACTACTACTACTACTACTACTACTACTACTACTACTACTACTATTTCTACTACTACTACTACTACTACTACTACTAGTAGTTTGTTTGTTTGTTTGTTTGTTACTATTAATAATAATAATAATAATAATAATAATAATAATAATAATAGTAATAAAAATAATAATAATAATAATAATAATAATAATAATAATAATAATAATAATAATAATAATAATGATAATAATAATAATAATAATAATAATAATAATAATAATAATAATAATAATAATAATAATGATAATAATAATAATAATAATAATAATAATAATAATAATAATAATAATAATAATAAAACTAATAATAATATAAATCAACCAAACGCCAATCAAAACACATAGCCATGATTAAAACGCCAAACAAAACACATATCCATGATTAAAACTTCACAAAATTGCTTTCAAAAACTTTTTTTTTTAACGGAAAACACATATTGTCTTAGAATCGTCAAATAGCTTTTATGAAATTTAGTGAGTGACATTTTTCGGCATTGGTCTTTATGGAAGAAATACTGAAACTACAAAACAAGCACTGTGTTTTGTTAAAATCAATATCGTATTGCAAGGTAATGTAAGTACTGTATGTATATTATACCAAATTAAACAACTAAGACCCCCCCCCTCCCCACGATCAATTGTTGTTTCTGAAAGGTGTCGAGATAAATGGCCCCAGAAGGTTATTTTAGTTGTGTTGCTAAATCATTGTAATTTGTCAGAGTTATTCTTCGTTGAACGCCTTATACAGTGGTAAAGTACAGTAAAAAAAAATAATCAGATTTTGCGCACAAAATTGGAAACAGACACATGAAGGCGTATACAGTATGGTCTTTCAGCACGATTCTTACGTAAAAATACCGGAGAAAATCACCTTTACTCAAAATCAAATAAAAGAAGACCCAGTATGATTTTCCTTTTGTGAGTTTGCTTTTTAAAAAACAAATTTCATTTAAGCTACTCAAAAACACACCATATGATCGGGCTAAAGACGTTACAAACGTCCTCCGGGTTATTAACCAATTATATTAATACATCATAAACAAAAAAGTAATTCTCTATTTCAACCTGCATACAAACTATCATCATAATCCTATATCTATATCTGTAACCGTTCATGGGATTAATTTATAACAATGTGATCAAAAGGTTACGAAAATTCAAATACAAACTGTGGTCCTTCCTAGAGGGAAACAACTGATTGAATATTTTCCCTACATATATCTTTGGTAAAACTAGTTCAGTGACTTTGGAGTGCATGGACTGGCTGTGTTGCTGAACAAAGTACAGCATTGGTTGATTCTATGACTATGTTTCGAATTTTGTATTTTTACAATTATCAAAGCGAAAGCAAAAAGGGTTCTATGAACATGATCGACGAGCTTGTTAAAACGTACCAAGCGACATTTGGTATTAGCCGTTATAGAATAAAAATGCATACAATCATTAGATTAAAAAATTTCGGTAATATATCTAGGTTTCATTTCTGCACTCTTGAGAATTCTAGAGAAGACAAGTGATATAGACAATGTCTTGGAAAGCACGATACAAGATTTAGCAAGTATTTTAATATTGGAATTCTCTGTACAACTGTGCTTAATCAAATAAATACTGACCCGGAAAATTCTACTGCACCCAGATTGATGTATTGGAACTGAAAAGGAATCATTTCCCTTTTGAAAACTTCTCAGGGGTGAAACTATGAAATAAAAGCAATGCGATGTGTGCACAATTCTTGTAGTACTTCCTTGTAATGTTCATCTGATTGGCGTATTGAGAGATTGCTGAATGACAAATATTGACATTTATAAAAGTACAGTCCGATCCCACGCATTCAGCCGTAAATGTACTTATGTATTTATGAAAAATCCTCCCTCAGCGCATACAGACAATTTTTACTTCGCCCGTACAATTTTCCCCTTAAAGAAAGAAAATATATTGCAATACTAGAGTACGACTAACCGACGACATATTGCAATGTTGTGCGAGCATCTTACGAAATGTTATATTCGTGATCTTGCAACTGTCTTACGACTGTCCTGCAACAGTCATGGGAGAGCAGTGCGACAGCCGTAAGATTGTTTTACATAAGAAATATTGTTGTGATACCAACGGCAATATATTTATCGCAAGTTAGTTGTAATGATGACGTAGGACAGACTCATGCGGCCAAAAGACAAAGGTACGACAAAAAATCGTAGAATTAAAACAATATGCAATTCCACATTTGCCTCACGACGGATCTTGATTTCGTAGGTTGACCAATCATTTGTCCAGTTTGTCTATCGTATCGTTGCACAGATTCGTCGTGGGCTCGATGTAATTGAAAACCATTAACTTATGAGCATATCAAACGCCCCTTTTTCTCTAAGTACAATAATAAATAAGTTTTGTGAAATCGGAAATGAAATGTTCTTTTATATCACAATTGAGCCAACCGTTTTAAACTCATAAATATGGCTCAAACTAAACTGATTACAAAACTTCACTTCCAACTGGTAACCAGTTAACAGACTGAAATAGGAAATGTTTCAATGTGAGATCTTCATCCAAGACTACACAAATCTTATCTTGAGTAAATCCTGAAATCACAATTTTCTTGTGTACCCACACTTTTCCACACAAGTTCTATTATAATATTGATATTTCGCCTTATAGGGTCAATGAAACACGCAACGTTGTAAAAAAAATGTTTGTAAGTGTCCACTATGTACAGCGTAAACAGCGTAACCAGTTTTATTTTTGCATTTTGAAACCAATATTGCCTTGAATCAAACACATGAACATAAAACGTACACAGCTATTTTAGAGCAAACATGTCTGATTACACGCTATGGAACCAAACAAGACATAATAACTTCAAAAGTTTTTGCCGTTTATTGCACGCGATTTCCCAACAAAAATATCAGGAACTGCCAGGTTTTATAGGCCTGACATAAACTGTTCAATCATAGTTCAGATATCTTTATAATTATGCACCCTTTTTAGAAAACAACAGTAAGGGATGCTCATGAATCCCACTTTGGTAGACCTTTGCATTAAAATGTAACCTTCAAATGTCATCATTTTAGATAAAGTGTGAGATGCTTCTTGCATTGTGATTCTCGATCTACTATTTTCAATTCGTTTAAATTTGGTCAATTCTAACCGATGCAACTGCTTACTTGATGGCTACCAGCAAATGAACCGTCAACACTTCCGTTGTGCAGATGTTCCTTGCGTTAACTTCTACAAATGTGGGAATAATTCATTATTTGATTGATAATTTTATTAAACGGACATATTTCATATATCGATGAATTTGGTATCGTTTAAGTACAACACTTTAACTGCAGGTTGCCTATGATTTCGTCTCTCTATTGTGCTAACTGTGGTGCCAGGAGCATTTTACCCCAGAATCGGATGCTAGCAATTTAAGTACGGTTCGTTGCTTACACATCGTAAAAACATTCTGGCGAATGCAAATATAACTATTATGAAATATGCCGAATCACAATACAATAATAAGTCACTTTTTAAAACGAAAATATGCACATATTTATATATTGGTGGCGTTTTGATTCAGTAATGGCTCTGTGGAGCAGTGGTGGCGTTGTATGCGAGTATGTTTTGTGCCCGAAGTAACATAATATGTAAACGTTTTTTTAAATGAATACAAAATAAAAGTGGCTATGTTTACCATGCATTATTATGCTTGTTATGCCCACAAGGTGCGGAAACAAATACATTACACGAAATACCTTAACCAAAGTGAAAACTATTCCGAAAAATGTAGGCTTAGTGTAAATCGTATCAAAACGCTAAGTCATAAAATCAATGAATGATGTGTCGGATTGTTTGGGTTAGTTAATGTATCTTAGAATACAGCCTAGTGTTACTTCAGGCCATTTAATATTAAGCGCGTACATATTTGGCAATGTAACATATTTAAGCACTTGAAAGTACGTCTAGCATTTATTCAAAATATTACTAGCGGGAACTCTAAATTTCTTGTAAATGTATTCTGGTATCGTCATTGTGATTTCAAACTGGTTCATAGACAAACATTTTAGTTTAAACTGACTTATTTTATAACGATCGGTTAAATGAAGATTAATACGAATACTTGATCATTAATCTTATTTTCTTAATCGGTTTCCAAGAATGAAATAAACTTGTATTTACATTAGGGATGGCAACGAGTAGTAAAATTAATACTCGAGTACTCGGACGATCGTTCGATCGAGTACTCGGGTACTCGATTACTCGGAAAAAAGAATATGTGTTCGCGAAGACAAGATTGTGTATACAAGTATCGTTAATGGCGTATATTGTGCGTTGATCGTATTATTGGTCATTTTCACCTTTAAAGTAAACTTTCATTACGTATTTTAACAAAAAATGATATAAAACGAAAACAAATGTTGTTTCAGGCTTTTAATTTGTTTTATTCGTTTCATTTTATACAAGTATGCACTGCAGAAATGAACAATAATCAAAATCACAGAATTACAATGAACGAAAATTAATAGCATACATGAAAAAGTGAACGAAATTCAATTGTTTACAAATTGTTTTTTTTAAATGATAATTTTTCGTACTGTGTAATTGTTGTTTACCTCATTAATATTCATAATTCTTGATTTTAAATATCAATACATCAAGTGTAATAATCATTGCAAAAATAGTTAAAATACGCCCATTAAGAATTCTCGTGAATTTTGGGAAAGGTCTCTAATTGGTATACAATAGAATTGTGTAGGTGAAAGTACCGCTATCAAAACTTCGCTAATTGACACCAGTGCTAATTTGAAATAGGGGCCCTTTGTTGACAGTTTGCAACTATCACAACAACTGTCAACTAATTGATTGAGGTCAATTGTATACACAGCGGGGATAAGAGGGACAGTAAATTGTCCTATTGGCAACTAACCAGATCTGATATTTTGTCTGTAAATCGTGTATTTGGTGATTTTTTGATTTTTTTTTCCGAGTACTCGAGTAGTGATTTGGTACTCGAGTACTCGGACGTTCGATCGAGTACTCGAGTACTCGGGTACTCGTTGCCATCCC
This sequence comes from Mya arenaria, assembly GCF_026914265.1. Classification (NCBI taxonomy): domain Eukaryota; kingdom Metazoa; phylum Mollusca; class Bivalvia; order Myida; family Myidae; genus Mya; species Mya arenaria. The sequence continues at coordinate 5,405,146 of NC_069134.1, forward strand.
TAATTTACATTGTCAAGCATATGCTACTTTTTGAAAAACGAGTTGAGCTGATGCTTTTTAATACTGTACGGGCGGCAATATAAATATGTTACCATTGTGTCTTTGATTTTTTAAGTAAAATGTTCTTATATTTTGTTACCATCACTGCATTGACATTTGACGAAGAAACAGCCTACACCATATTCAAACTTTAAAAAGGCTACCAGCGTGTGCAGTTTCTTGCCCGCGATATCCCCAGCGAATCTTTGGTGGGTAGAAACTTTACATTTGGATATAATTATTCTAAAATTAGCTGCTCGGAAACCTTAAATTGGAATTTTAAACAACATTATTTCTCCCGTTAAAAATAAAAGTTACGATTGATTGCAAGCGATTGCGTTTTCTCTGTAGGAGGACTTAAATTTGTCTAGTTAAAACCGGCTTTCTAATCAGTATTTTGATATGGGTTTGGGTTCCATAATTTAGATATGTTATTTAAGATTTCCATTGCATTGCATTGACCCGGTGTTTTCTGATAAAATAAACATTTCTATCGACTTAAATGTTTAGTTTAATCGCCCAATGAGGTATCAGCTGGAAGAGAAAACAAAAGACAAATCCGAAGCTGACGCAGACGACAGTTAAGCTAGGATTACAAATAATATGTTCGTAAAAAGACAAGCTAATAAAACATATTGCAGTGTAATGCTAATAGGCAAAACGTAAATTAGGAATCCAACAAGACACACGCGTACGTTTCTTCTGATTGAAGGATGTGAGGCCGCTTTTGGCAATGTTTAAGTGCCGGTAGGTCGGGCTGGTGCACGTGCATGAGATCCTACACTCCCGCCTCATTTTACGTAAACGTTGATTCTGTTTGTGACTTAATCAGTACAACCTGTATTTCAGAACAACAGATAAATAGCCTATAAGCTTTCTAAAGACATGTAATGGTGTCGCGTTTATTGAAAATTGTTAATGAAAACGACAAGGTCAACCAAATGTCTGTCATTCTATATTATCAACGCGCTATTGAGCACAAACACTCAATGGAAAATGAACTACGGGTGCGAAATTCCTGGTACTTTCATAACGTCATTAAGTTGAAATCAATACGAATTGCGAGTAATTCAATGCCAGATGGTATCCACTTTATGAATTACACACCTAATACCCACTAGAACATTGCGTTTGTATATCAACAGATAACGTTCATAACACTTAGAGACCTGGCACGCGCGTGCACCTCGAGGAACTTACAACATTCCACGGTGTGAAACAGCCGCCGTGTCCGCATCAATTAGAAGCAGCAGAGTAATTCCATTGTACGGCATGAAATATATTATATTCCAGCGAAAGGTAAGCTGATAGTTAAATAGTCCTAGGCGAAAAGCTATACTAGTATAAATATATATATATATATATATGACCACGGAATTCTTTTACCGAATTATATAACTCCATGTCTTAAAAACATTCATTGAAAATGTATCGAGCACGGGACACACTCAAAACTTTTTCTAATTTAGGAACTACAAGGCTTCCTGCTGAAAAAAGCATAAACACTGTTTCTAAAAGCCGTTTACCGTGACAGAAATGGGAGGGAAATGCTTAATATTAAATATTTAAATGTTTAAATTAAATTGGAAATGCAAACGACAGCGCGCTCGATAACCTTACGAAAAGTTCGTCAACAATTACACTCAAATTGCTGTATGCTTAACTTATTCTGCAGTTGCATAATTATCGACCCCGGTTAACAGGTTGCCCGTTAAATTTTGCCTTATCCGGTCTGTTGGTCACGTGACCAGTTATTTGGACTGGACTGTTTTCAATGAATATATATTGATATTCTATTTTAGATTAAGGTTATATGCCGGTGACGTCTTTTTGATGACTCCGTTTTACACATAAAATCAGCGTCAGTTAACCACTTAGAGGCTTATGGCTGATTGTATAGAATGAATATATATGTAAGTTTGTTAGATAGCATGCCTAGTGTTTTTCCCATGGAGAAGTTGACAAGTACAAAGATTCTTGAATAATGTAAACGGCTCTGCCAAGGCTTGAGATTCTGGCACTGTACTTTTAAGAATAAATGTTTTGAACATAATGTACAAAACGTAAGCTGATTGGCCCTTTGAAAAAGAACGAGTCGCCAAATAATCTTTTTGAATATGATATAGACTAAATTACGATAATTTTTATCTCATAAAACCTTGTTACAGTGACTTATTTCGTTATATGAAAGCTGTAACACTTAAGATGTTTCCAGAATTAAATTGGCTTTTCTTTTTTTACATTGAATATATATCTTGGCAGTTTATATACGTAAACACTGAATAATGAAAGATATAAGTAATTTCATTTTGCAAGTTCGCATAATTTCTTTTGTCAATTACACTTTCTCATTCAAATCAAAATATTTTATTTCATATAAGATTTGCTTCGCATTTTTACACACATTTAGTTGCATACATTAAATACAAGGTTGACAGACTTACACATATCGCTTATAAAACTTACTTACTGGTTTATTAAAATTGTTTCTTCCACGTCCATCTCTAATTATTCTGGTTGGTGACTCGCTCAGTAAAAATTGTAATATACCTAATTTGAGACTGTTGGTCTGAAATCACTTCATCTTTGGGGATGTCCGTATGCGCCGCATGATGTGTGAACATATATTAAAGGCACCAACCTGGTTTGATGACTTTTTTCTTCCATGTTTCTTGTTTGAGATTTTATGTTCTATGTCTTTGGCGTTTACCCAGTGCCATTGAACCGGGTTTATGTTTAATTGATTTGCTACTGAGCTTGTTTCTGTAGCTTTTCGCATACATTTATTACTGGATACGATCCCAAGCACAATACCAACAAACAGAAGGAGTCAATACTTTGATATACTTTCATTTTATTGTTACAAACTCATTTAAGCATGGTTCAAGCATATGATACTACAGAAGAAACCAGTCATTATATATTTCAAGTGTATTCTAATATGTCTCATAATCCAATAGCATGCTTTTCTTCTTCACTTGTAGTTATCCGTAAGAATTTGTATTGGAAAGCAAGTGTGTAATTCATTTCAATTCCAAATATCAAAATTTCTATTCCATAAAATGGATGAATGAACCTTAGGAGAATTTCACTCCGTTAAAACAATTACTTTCGACGTTTATTATGCAACTGGATATGTGTTGTTAACCACTATTGACTATCCTCTGCATTAATCTAAATGAGTTTTAAATTGGGTAATCTCATAAAGGAAAGCTATTTCACACCTGTATAATAGCTTTTGCCACGAATACACAGCTGGATTAAATGCTGTATTAGTCATCTTAAAGCATCACAAACCTAGTCATATTACAATGTAAGATTTTTTCACCATATTTATTTTAATAATTATGCTGATTGATTCCTAGCTTGCCGAAGAACTTGTTTGTTCCATACATAACTCCATTGCTAAATATACGCTTGTTGTTCTATAAAGCATTTCTTTGTACGTTATATGTTTTGTGATGTATGTTCCTACTCTATTGATGTGGTAGAAAGTGCTTAAGTACCGCTAATTAACAAATTATTCATAAAACATCCGTGTTATTTTGATAAAGTATGCACACTGCGAGAACAATTCCCGAGCTATTTCAGCGTAATTCTTAAAGACTGAAAAGAAAGCTGCACTGTTTAAGACTGCAGGCTTCCGTGACAAATATACCTGCAAAGCAACAACTTAGCATGTTAGCAAATTTCTTGCTGTTCAACCGGAAAGTAACGTCTTTGTTAAGCAATAAAACACATTAATACCATACCGTGGGAATGGTTACTCAAGCATGAACAAGCATACAAGGATAACAGGGTGTCTGATATATTTTGCGTTACAGGGACAGTTGGTCACGTGACCAGCTTTATGGACTGGACTGTATATTTATTTATTCAATATTCTATTGAAGATTAAGAATATAGATAATGTTGTTACAAAAACAGCCATCATTTTTCAGTCCATCTAAACCATTGTTCCTTTTTTGATCGCTACTTGTGACCAGATATTTTTTCAAAATTGTTTTTGTCAGTTTTTGGTAATAATTACTTTCAAACTTTTGAATTAGACTAGGCTTCTTGTACTCATTTAACGATATCAGGTCAAATAATAGTCTTAATTATTATGACTTTAATCACTTAATAGCTTTTTGAACATACATACATGGCAACGTTTAATAGTCAAATGATATGCATTGTTCAAAGAAAAATTGCCATTTGAAAGAAATATAATTATTATTTATGATATATTCCTTTTTTCTCACGGTGGCGGAATACATGCTTGTTCCAGATATGCTGTCGATTCGTGCCAACATGGTCCCATGAAGGTCCTCCAAGTGTTCCTACCTAAACCACTGTTTTTGGCTTATCTCACTAATCTAACAACTCGCGATAGTGTTAAAGTATTGCTTTTGAAATAAAATTATATGGAAATGTAATAATACATTATTTGTCTGAAAAGATAAACACTATCAGGAAACGTCATTGCTCTCTTACATCATCCAAAAAAGATTGTAATTTATAGAATATCATAAACTTTTAAAAACATTAACTTGGAAGGGGTTTTATTTTCAACGGAATACATACATTGTCCAATTAGAGTCGTAAAACCGCTTTGTGTTATTTAAGAAGCGACTTGAAAACTCATTTTCAAGATCAATCCTCAAAGTATCCTTAGAAATAATTGATAAGTAAACCAATAAATAAAACATATCTATAATATTTACCCATTAGAGCCGTTATCATTAATGGAAACTAAACGCAGAAGGTTAACTACTAAACATTTAACTTATTTCAAAGTGTTGGAATTTCGAGTTTCTTATAAAAGACATGATATGTACTTGTATTTTAAATATATTCCATAAAAGATAACATTCTGGTCACGTTTCACGGAGATTGGGTGGTTACTACTGTTATACCAATACAATGTTGACAATTGGAAATTAAAATTATACAACGTGAACGTTAAATCAATGTGTAATGATACAACCCATAAATGTGTGTCTTTTAAACAATGTCAACGACTTTATCACCAAGAAAAACGTACATATCTTCCACTGCCATCATTGAAAGTATACCTGGAAATAGGGAAATTTTATTTCGCGAATTCAAAAGGAAATCACGACATAAATGATGTCATAATGTACTGCAAAATAGATTTGATAAATTTATTCAAGCATACCAAGACAATCGAATTAAGTTCTTATTAGTAATGTTATCATTGTACATAATATTAAAATAAAATAAAATATTTTAATACTACTTTCGCAAATTAAACAAAAACTCAATAAAATGTACAGATCTTAAGCTAAAATGTCCAACATACTCCTTATAATAACCTTTTTCAAACAAACAATAAGTTTTACCCCTTTAACATTTCAACAACTGACAAGTGAGGAATTAGGAAGCATACTACATGTACAGTAACATAAATCTAACCTTCTTCACAGTGTCTGTTAATAGATTACAATACCTTAAATAATGTGCCATAATCAGTTACATAAACAAACAGCATTTTGCATCGTATTTCGTTAATAAGGAAACTTCGACAAAGTATTATTAAAAAATATTTGTATTTGTACAGGTTTCATGACATATTTCCAAACAATTTAGAGTTAAAAAACTATTAAACCTTCAGACTTCTTTTGGGAAACGTATATAATAGACACTTAGGAAAAACATCCCGAATTATTATTTTACATGATATCAGATGTACTGAAATATGAACGTCCTAAGAACATGTTTGAAAATGATTAATTACGATTTGAGATATGCCCACTGTGCTAATAAACTGCTAAAACAGGCATTTACTATTCCACCGAATAAAATAAAACGAATACATTTAAATACACGCATTTTACACTTATGAAGACTACAAAAAACATAAACAACATATCACTCTCTTGTGTATTCGATAAGTGCATAGCTCTTGTCACACTGTTTTATATAAGTCGTACTAAATTTATCCTAAACGAATGATTGATGTCGTACAATGATAAAACACGCGTTCTAAAACATGAATGCGTTTGTGCCCATTTGTGTGTTCAGAGTATCAAGATTATTAGTTGGTAGCAGTACATTAAAACCTATAAACATATAGAATTGCACGCACGTCTTAAAGTGATTTTCATGACAAACAACATCTGTAATAATTAAGGTAATTCTATTATAATGTTTGCTTCTGACCATAGTTGTGTACAGATGTACATCCCATTAGTCCATGGCATTTTTTAACATTAACCTGATAAATTTAAACCAGTGTTGCTAGAAGTCCAGCTTCAACCGATGAAATCGTGTCCTAGTTCGCACCAGCCAACCATAATGCAGGAAAGAAGAACGGACATGACGCAGCATAAGTTTGAGTTGGACGAGGGCCTGGTTGTGGACATCGTGCTGTATTTCCTGTAAGAGACAAACCAATGATTGAAATGCAATCATTTGGAAACTGAAGCGTGTATATTTATGCAAAAAGCTACAGAAACAAGCTCAGTAGCAAAACGTTTAAACATAAACCCGGTTTAATGGCACTGGGTAAACGTCAAGGACATATAACATAAAATCACAAACAAGAAACATGGAAAAACAGCACAAAACTCTACAAGCAGCACAATGTATAACTAGGCCACAAATGATTATGATGATTATGTAAGGACTTAAGGACCAAACACAAATTTTAAACAGATAATCAACAAACGGTACATAAGCCATACGAAAAGTACAACAATCATTAAATGTAACGACATTGGAACGGTCGGCATAATCGGATGAGTTCACGAGAATTAATAGGATTGCGAGCAGCCAGTTTTATACAATGTTTAATTACAACACGAACAAAAACGATTGTCGCGGTAGCAAAATCACAGCAAAATAAGCGAACACATTTATGAATATTGAGATTAAAAGTATGTTATTTAAACAAACTATTTATAATGATGCAAACTGAGGTTTGTTTGCACATGTACGTCTTTAATTTCTAAGCCATATTACTGACTTATGTATCGTTGTTTTTAATATGTGTGAATATATATATATACGATTAAAACAATTTAAAGTGTGCAGGATTCATAAGTAAATTCCCATGACACAAACCTCACTTTTATAACACATTTTTTATAGATATTATATGCTAAAATATAGGAATATTATTTTAAATAAACAAATACGACAGTTAATATTCCTTAACCCCTGAACATAGTCGTGTTTTTAAACATAGCAGCATGAACAGAGCATCAGGGGCCAGATTAGGGCACAGGTAATTCACTATTTGGAGTAATTAAGCATGCAGTAAACGCACCAATTTGAATAATTGGTATCATTCAACTGAACTAGAAGCAAACATTTTTTTTTTATCTTCATCACAGTTATTGCATTTTGAAAATCACTTATTATTATTATATACACTTACATTTTTGTTTATAGACAGACAAGAATTACCAGTATATTGTTTACAAAGCATTTTATAACAATGTTTAATAAATCAACCTAATGTTATCATTTTGGAATGTATCACTATTTATGTCCCATTATGTTTGACCAATATGATTCAGATATATTGATCTTGCTTGATTCAGAATACAATAAGGCATAATTATATAAGTGTCTGGACATAGTTGTCATTGCCAGATACAAACAAAAGTCGTTCATTTTTTTTTTAAATAACTAGGATAGCACCAAGAAACTAATCTGACCATCATTTACCAGCATTTCTTATTTTTTCAGCATTTCTGGCAAGTGGCTGTGTTGGGGGAAAGGATCAGAAAAATATAATGTAGAGCTGTTATGACAAAGGAAGAAAAAGGCAAATCTGCACCTCTTGTTATTTCTCCATCTACAGATAGTCTGCTGTTGTGTACCATATTGTTTTAAAGCTCATTGTTTCTACTCATATTGTTTTTATTTAAAAAAAATTCCCAGACCTATTATGAAAATCACTGAGGCAGAATCTTCTGTGATAATTTCCTGCTGTTGCGTATTAAATGAGAGAATGAAACAAAAAAGTCAAGTGTAAGAAAAGCAGCTTGTCACCGTTTATTTGCGTTTTTTGTCAGTAGTAAGCAAGAAAAGACTAACACAAAGTTGACACAGCGGAAATAGCATTTGGTTAATCAGCAGATAAACTTGCATCAATTCAACAATCTTTGGTAAATTGGTCTCCTCCAGCAATATGTATCTTTATATGTGTTTCTAAAGTGATTATTAGAAGGGTTTTCGAGAACAAAATAAAATAAGATAAAACTTTGCACACGAGACATTTTCTATCTTGATAGAAGTTTTTTGTTTCAGGTCAATGACATCTTCCGACTCCAACATTCAAAACATTTGAGTTCTTGCTCGCGAGGAGTTATTGAGCTTTGACAGCAAGTCTTTAACAAAGATACAAATATGATCTCAACAGCAACACCTTCATCACACCAAACAAAATGAATGCGAAGAGATTGTAATAAAGTGAATCAGATATTGCACATGACGTTCAAGTTGGTCTTGTTTCTAGGTAACTACACATGTCAAAATAAACACATTAAACATATTTATGATCCCCTAATTTACTATAATAAGTAATTGTTAATAACTTTATGTTAACAATGGAACAAATGTACACACTTTTGAAAGCATTCAGTTGCACTTTTTATTATTCATTTAATCGATATGCATAAAGAAGCCCGATATCGACTTTGATAATAAAGGCTAGTACACATATATTCAACACACCTTTTTATGTAACTTTTAATTCTATATGAGGCTATATTTTACAAAGACCCTGTGTTACTCACAAGGGCTTACGGAAATTGAACAAAGCACAGACAATGTACAAACGACACAGATATATCTCATAGGCATCAAGATGTTTTTAAAATAAATGCACGGGTCACCGCTTTGGACTGGTCATTGAAAAACCCCGTTCATAGGGTGTTTGAATTTAGAGATCGCGATTCCCGCAGTTAACTTATGACCTGATCTGGGTGTTTGACTCTAATCCGCTTTGTCTTCTTCACAATGTATATACATAAATGAACATCCGGGTAAAAAAAAGTTATTTTAGAAATGGATGTTTAAAATCAGAACGAATAATAGTTTTATGTTATTATGTACAGTCAACACCAGAGCACATGTTGTAAAAGAGTGTGTTATGTTTTTTTATGCACAGTGTTTACTGTATATTATAGTTGCTTTTTGAAACCACCGTTTGTTTTAATTTCACACACTAATTCAAAAAGGTGCAGCTATTCATCAGAAAGAAATGTCCATATTTCTTCAAAAGTACTCACATTGCAGGTAAAACAAGACACAAGAACTTCAACAGATTTTGCAGTTTCATCTACATTATATTCCCAAGAGTGGTCCTTGGAAAACTTGACACAATTTCAGGAAATGACATGCATAATCAACCTAGCTAAATTAGAAATTAGTTAAGCAATCAAACAAGCTACATCTGAAGCATGTTATGTTGAAAATAACATTTCTCTATCCTTATCCTTGACTTCAAAAGTTTCTTCACTGAAGGTTTCGATTGCCGCCAATTGACGCTATTTTTGTTAGAGAAATTGGATGTTTTTACCGCAATGAACACATTTTCAATTGTCTTCACATCCATACATTAATTTAAGCTTCACGTCAGTTTTTGGTTTTGCAGTAAATCGCTGAAGAATCGGGCATCCGGGACAATAAATGACGCTTGAAAGAAAGTAGACCCATTAAAACGCACTGATACTAATAAGTTATGGCGTTCAAGTCCATTCATGGACTAGATGCTCAGGATTCATTGCGCTTTACTAAAGAGAATATGTTTGCTCGGAAACGGCCGTGAAAATATGCTCATGATCATAGCGCGATGTGTCACGGCGAAACTGTTTAAGTATATTACAAATGATGATGTATGTCGTTTGGTTCCGAACTAGAAAAGCACATTGATAAGCCGCAATATTCTAGAAACAGCGCAATGTTAATCAATGCAAATGCGAGCTATAAAACCGATATGAGTGAATTGCTTAAATATTTGATTTCTGTAAAAATATCTCACTTATTAAATGTTGAATTTCTGTGATACGATCCAGATGTATGACGCTCAGTTTCTTTTTGTTCACAGCAAAGCTACATTTGGCGCATAAATAGCGCGAGTTCACAAAATATGTGATTTCAACATCACATTCAATAACTAAATGTTCCTCGGCGTATGTAAACGGTTTAAAACTCCTTTTCTGTATATCTTTCCTGCTTCCACTATTAAACTGTAACTTTTCTGTATACCTTTCCTGCTTCCACTATCAAACTGTAAAAGTGCAACCTCAGTGATTTCCAAACAATACTATTTTTTTCAGAATACTTAAAAATAATAAGTATGTGAAGTTCACTTCGAAAATGTTGATATCTAAGAGCAAAATCGCTTTAACACTGCTCATTGAATCTTGATCGTAATTGTCCAGTATGTTAGTCATTAAACGAGAAGCAAAATGTTGACATTATATATATAATATGCAAAGAAGTAATTTATTTACGTTATACGAAGGAATAAAACTAGCATACGATCAAGCCAAAGAGATGGAAGTACCAAATTTCATTTTCATTTATTCATCGGTTTCCAAGAATAAAACAAGCTGTTTTAGTCGTGCAATAAAAAAAACGATTTGTCACCGTTTCAAACAGGAAAAGATTAATTTGATACAGATGTGAATTTTTAGCCCGTTCTCAGTTCAAAATAAATTGTCAGCGAGCGGAGGTATAATTTCAACGACGTTACTTCAGAAATGAAGTTCCGCTCGCATACATTTTGGTGCGTTTTTCTAAAAAATCACTTTTAAATTCTTGAAGGCGTATATTTAAAATATTTTACGATGAAAAAACTATTATCCTCTATATCTTATTCTAGCCTTGGGTTCCAGGAAATTAATTTATCACTGGTATTTACCATTGAGATCAATTGACCTACCTTTTTTCGAGTAAACGGTTGTACCTATCGCAATGAACATGTTTATTCAATTGTTATTATATCCATACATCAAATAAAAGTCACTTGATGTAAGTAGAGATGCTTCGGAGATTGCCGTTTATACAAACCTTTAAAGGATGATCACTTTGAAAATTCAGATATGTTAAGACTGTTTATTCTAGTATATGCTATAAATTTTGTAAAACTGTTCAACCCCGTTGCTTGACTCTTAAGCATTACTTGTAGACATGGTGCAAGTACTACAAGGAAAAGGAGATTTCGTATCTGTTCAAAAGTAGAACTGTTAAGGAACCCAGAAGACTCACCAAAATAAACACCGTTTACAATTTAAGCACGTGATATTCCAAGTGAAGGGAGATATACTTTGTATCAGGAATTCCAAAGTGTAATTAGCGTAAATAAGCTGTAAAGCGGCTCTGAGACCGCATATAGCATTTTGAAAACACCATTTAAACAATAGCTGCTTTTTGTAATAGCGTGCGTTTTCTTTGTAGTAGAGCTAGACTGTTAGAAGTTACTCCTTTTCAACCAGTCTTACTTTCAGCATGAGTCTGACTTCCGGAGTTAAATTAAGATTTCGATTACAATCAATTGACAAGGTTTTTTCGAGCATCGTTTCTAATACATCCGTTAATAAATTTCAAACTTCGTGTGAGGAGGCTTCTATCGGAACTCCAGTGATTAGGTTTTCGTATTGAATTGTAGTCAGGCATGTGTATCCCATTAAATCTTGTCCCACAATATTAGATAAGACGGCCAAGTGCATTTTCAGAAAGAAATCCTTATTGGTTCGAAACGGGGATGGAAATACCCGCATTCACATATTACTGGAAGTCTTTCTATGTTCCCAAAACTTAATTCGCTCAAAACGCAATCATGTATTCGGGGCAGAGTAAACATATATTATTCAATGTGAAATTCCATTTAGCCAGAAGTATTATATTGGCAATCATTGTCTTTATATCTCGTTTTGTCGAAGATATTTCCATCTGGAATTATTTCATCAATTCAGTTTTCTATTAATTAAAAATAGTTGATATTTATGATATTTAACACAGAAATCAAATCAAAGCATAGATTTATTTCATCAGAAAAGATTCACTTGTACCTAAATAAAACGTGTCAATGCCAAAGCTCTTATATTTGGTCATTTAATTCTAAAACATAAGGCGATAAAGTTCAAACAATAGAGTTTGCATATATTCCAAGGTCAGTACCAGTGACTTAAATAGTTTTAAATTTAAAAACAAATCCGACACCTACACAGAACACTGCATTGTTATAACCATTACGATTTCAAATAATTTTATTTTATTTCGTTGAAAAAAGACAAGCTGACAGTAACGATCAATTGCAATACAACATACAAACACACGCTTACGTTACCTCTGGTTCAGGGGCTTGAGGCCACCTTTGTCAATGTAGAAGTGCTGCTCGGCCGTGCTGGCGCGCGTGCTTGAGCTCCGAGACTCCCGCCGCCCCGGTCGTGACGATGCCGCTGCTGTCGCCGAACAAACGCTCATCACGTCAACCGAATGTTATCAGCACGATATTGAAATAAAACGAAATAGGAGGAAACGAAGTTCGGCTGAAGTACTCTTGTAAATTCAAATAACGTAATTAAGTCGTAGTCAATACGAATTGTTAGTAATAAAATGCCAGATGATATTATTTTATTTCAAACACACATAGAATTCCTGCTAATACAAAATTCTCGTATATCAACAGTTCACGTTCACAACACTTGGAACTTCTGACACGGGCTTGCACTTTCAGGAATCTACAGGATTCCAAGGTGTTGCATCCATTGATAAGAAAACTCCGTGTCCGCAATAATAAGCGGCAACAGACTAGTGCAATCCTGCGACATTCGCTTCGATATTTCCAACGAAAATGGAGCCTATTGGCTTTGCAGGCCGCTTCAATGTATAACCCTGCAGGAAATATATAAATTGCCGATAAATCCTATTCTCAGGAAGTGTTATGTAATTTCACGTCTTACAAATGTCCTAATTACTCTTGACTGAGCTTTAATTGAAACATATATCCATCACGTGATACATTAAAGACTTTTCTAAGGTGACCTGCTAATGCAAAAGGTTCATTCAAGCAGCTCGGTTATCATAAAGATTGTCTAAAAAACACTTTAAGTGAAAGAAATTCCAGATAAAAATGGGGAAATGCAGATGACAGCGCGCTCTGAATGTCAATAAACGTTTCTTAGATCCCAAGGTCTGATTGTGTTGTATGAATAAATTTATGCGTGTAAGAGGAAGATAGATTCAGACAAAGGCCAACATTGTTCCATGCCTCACGTTCTATTTCCAGGGAGAAAATGATACGCTTCAAAGAAACCGGATTTTAGGGATAGGCTCTGCTATAGCTTGACGTTCTGTGAATGCGTATTTAGAACAGAAACAACAATGTGAAACAATTTTGAAGGATGCGCAACATATTTGATCTACATAACCAAACTTGACTAGTACTGTCATGTCCTGATCGGGTAGTGTGAGTTGTAAATAAAGGTGTGTATGTCAGTTATAACTCCCTATGATTATCTTTGGTTTCTGAATTGCTCTTAGTGACTTAGTGTGGCAGCGTTGAGTTTGCCATTAAATTAGAAGTTTTGAAAAGCTGAAGGCGCGACAAGCGTGTGTTTTACTTCTTTTACATTTCTATTCACATCGAAAAAAAATCGAATCCAAAAACAGATTTTGAGTAGCCCAAAACTGTTACCATTTAGCGCCAGTCATTTTCTAAGAAAAGTTTAAGCAGATCAATCAACTAGGTTCCTGCCAGTAACTGATAAACATATATATACTTGGTTATATGAACATTGATTTCATCTCACCTGTGTATTGCTAGTGTAATGATTATTAAACAATATCCAATAGTGCTGAGGAAGTTGTGACTATTTGTAATTGGTAAAATATTGCAGCGTCTTTTAGTCAACATATGAACGTCTTTTGCGTAATCATTTTGGATTAAAATTCGACATGTTGCATTTTATCGGAGTATGGTATGCAATGGGGCTGTTCAAAATGGGTGGAGTCCGAAGGACTCCACCAACATTTTGAACTGCGCCATTGCTTACCATACCCCGATAGAATGCAACATGTCGAATTTTAATACTTATATTTACATTCATTTAAATCTACATTTCTGCTAAGATAAATTGATTATTCAAGAGCATTTTCTCTTTTCTTTCTCTCGTTGTTCTCAACGGTGGGTAAATTAGAACAGCTATCGTAACCTAATTGTATACGACAGTAAATGCACAGATAAAATAGTTCCTTATTTATATGTTTATTTTCTATCTTTTCAAGGTCAAGAATATTATGAATACGTATTTTTGCATATAATGTGTGTTTTCGGTCCGTTATTGTGGTGTATTAAAACGCAAAAACCCGGGCGTTTTCTACCGAAAACGGTCATTATTCAGTAAATTCACGTGCCGTTAATGCCCGGTTTTTTGTTTTACATATGCGCTTTCAGGGCCCGCATCATAACAATGAAGGCTGAGCGACCTGGTTTCTGACCGAAAGTTGGTCAACGATGCAAACTTTTGCACAAAAACATATTTTAGAATATATAATGTAGCTGCATACAAATACCAATGCAGGATATAAACCACAAAAGTCATATAACTTACATATTTTCTGCTGAGTTGTCTTTTCCTGGCAAGCTGATGTGTTTACCAAATAGTTTTTTCTGCAGTTGTTTTGACTATTAAAAGCACTAAATTATGTCTAATACGACTAACTCCTCCGAACTTTTAGTTATTTCTGTCGATTTTATTCAGAACATACGACTTATATGGACATGATTCCACTATGTCGTATGCAATGAACAAAGACAAATATTTTTTCTCTGATGCTGAAGATGCTGTACATTTTATCAAGAACATGTTTACAAAATTTTCAGGCTTAAATTAGTTATCAAAACAAATAATGGTTAAAGTAGGACTGCATGGGTAATTAATTGATTACCCAATAGGTATTGTGTGTAAATAATCCCAGTAATCCAGTCACTTTTCGAAAAACAACACTTTCAAAACGAATGAACACTGCAAAAAATGGCGTCGAAACAAAATGCAGCTGCCGAGTTATGTTGCGGCCCGAATCGAGCTTAATGTAAAAAAAATTCAATGACATCACTCATGACGTCATACAAGCACCCATTATAGAGGTTATTTTGAACTAACTGTTTTTGCATTTTCGTGACATTTAACAGCATATTTAAACACAAACTTTTCTTCAACTGTTCCATCCATCATGAAATTATCTACATTAAAATCAATCAAATAATCGTTGCTTATTTTGTTTTAACTGCTTTACTGCAGATTACAGTTTTGCATGTTGCCAATAATTGTACTACGATTTCATTAAAAAAATAGTTCCGTAGTAAATATGCCCCGCCCCTTGGTATTGTTGCGCCCAATGACAGGACAGAAGTATCGAACAAACGCACGTGATATCGATGGGAAATGCCATTGCACTTTACAGAAATACAGTGCAATTGATAAACAACAACCATCGTTAAGGAATGAAGTGTGAATGTAAATATTATATAATAATCCTTTCCCCTCATCAATATTGATTTAAAATATTTCGGCTTCATTTAAAATTCATAATAACGTTGCAATCTTTTGAACGTATTTAAATTGCACTATTTAAAACAACATACCAACTGCAATTCTGTAACTCCAGCGCAATAATTCATGTCGAAGCAGATCTGACGATAACTGAATTCGATTAGCGTAACTAAAGGTTGCAGCCTTGCGGTTCATAGCCTTGAAACGACGAACGAATTATTGGTTTCCAATCTGACAATTGTGTTCTATGTCTTTGGCGTTTACCCAGTGCCATTAAACCTGTTTCATGTTTAAACTTTGTGCTACTGAGCTTGTTTCTGTAGTTTTTGCATAATGTTTTATTTTCAGTTATGCCCAAGTCCAGTTCGACTATGCTTCCCACGAATTCGTCTTGTTTTTACAAATAGTAAATTGGCTTCGTTAACTCCGATCCAAGGTGGACAGGCTTATAATTGTCGATTCCATTACAAAACATACTGCTTTCTTATAAATGTTTCAGAAACAAATGTCTGGTAAATTTATTAAATTTAGAATTATTCCTATGTCCAAAAACAATATTTGAGAAATTTGGCATGAAACAACTACACCATTGGGGGGAAAAAACTATCTCGTCTTCGATAAAATCCAAGAAACGAGATGACCGTAGTTTTGTAAAATGAAAACGGAAGTCGTCTAATAAAAACATCGGAAAATGATAAAATATATATTTAGAAACAGTTAAATAAAACTGCCAATGAATGCTGACATCTTATAACATGACACTCTTGTTGTTCACTGTCGGATATCAATATGAAATTCTTTAAAAAAAGAGAAACAATGAATTTTATTTCTTAATATTTAAAATTCAGATTCAATAAAGAAATATATGAATCTCGACGGAATTTAATTCCCCTAAAACAATAACATTCAAACATTATTTATTAGAATTAATCTGAATAGTGTTGAGATTGGGTAATGCAATAAAACATCGCTGAAATACAACATGACCTAACGACACAGAGCATATAGAATTAAATCACCATAAATAAAGGTTAATGTTTACAGCTCCCGAAAACTCTTTACAAATATAGGTTCAGAACATTAACTACCTGAACCATGCAAAGACCAAAATAGAGCAATTGTTCACGTCGCTATTTATAACTGAATGTTTCTATGCAAAAGATATGTGGAGCATTATGATAGCAACTGTTTGAGCATAACCAAAATATGTACTGTGGCTACAATACGTGAACAGTATATATTAGCACAAAACAAAATAATCAAAACGGAATTGAGACGGAAGCGTATATTATGTCTCTCTTCTTTCCTGCTATTTTAAAAGAACAAAAAGCATGTGTATAGTAAGACGCAAAATCAAACGCCAGCGATTAAACCAACATACCGAACCTAATAAAAATACACTCAAACCATACCAATAGTCCTATTTAAAACTGCTCCGCTGAGGCCTCTTGTACGATAAATTTGTCCCAACGTCAATGAACAATATTGTGTTCAACATTTCAACAGAAATGTTTTGGGAAACAAAACAGATGTGTTTTGCTGGCAACTGTTATAAACAACCAGTTCTGTTTCTTTCTTAAAAAAGAAAATAATGAACAATTAAACTCTGATACTTTCCATTCCATATCCTGTAATTTGATTATGAATGGAATAATTTAAAACAGTACATTATCGACCAGTGTACATTGTTTGTAACACAATGCTACTACATTGTAATATAATTATTAATGATTAAAGGTTTTGTTGAAAACTTGTGTGTAATGGTAAGCATAAAGTATTTGTCCTAGCGGACTCGTCCACTGTCTAAATACATACTTTAACCTAGGATGTATCGAAATCTAAATATGTAAATAACATCTCGCGTTTCACACATGTATTTGTTTTTAACATACTATTCCCAGCAATGCCTCACTTTTATTTATAACAATAATTACAGATATAAATTAATTTGTTTAATAGTTTTTGTGTTTCAGAGCACTACCAATATTGATGTTTTATGAATGGCAGAATGTTCATAGTCTACAATCGAAAAGTGTGGATTAAATTAGTGTTGTATTTGTTTTTATAATTCTTATAAGAAACTTGTAGTAGCACTACGTAAGGTTTTGTATATTATTGATTTGTATATATCACCATATATCTGTTCCTATATGCACATTCTAATTAGCCTATGATATAGCACCATCTGAATATTTAAACTCTTACTATATCTTAGGATAAAGCATAATCTGAAAAGAATAATCTATTTGACAAATCAGTTCAATCTTTTATTAGCACAATCAATAAAGATATTGCAAATACACAATCTCATAAGAAGAAATCTATGAATCCCATATGCGGCATATATTTGAAATGTATGTAGCAATTATAACATTTATTCCATCTATAGCCAATGATAAATAAGAAGCAATATCACAATGTTATTAATTAAGTGATTTCATACTGGCCCCGTTATTTGTCCGAAGGCAGCTGTATAGGCCTGAATCCGAAATGCGAAAGTCAATACTGCTGACTGACGGCAAATAACTCCACTAATATAAAATTACCTAATTAATGAATATTTTAATAATCAACTATTAGGAATGGTACGACATTTTTTAAGCATTTTCTTATACCTTTACATTAGTTATTATTGAGATTTATATTTCTTTCTAGATGAGAATTTTCTGCTTTTTGACCTCCATCCTTTATAGTGAGATTGAAGGGACCTTTGAATAAAGCCGATAGCACTGTACAGTCTAAGGAAGCTGAACATATATTTTAATGATTAATTTGTAAATCGTTTGCCAACAGTTTAAATTGGTTTTTACCTTCGTCGTCCATTTTGTCGGTTTCCAAAAAAACATGATTTTCATAACATTCACTAACAGGTTAAATACAACTGTAATTTCAAAAAAGTACAAGGTGGTTAAAATATTGTATAGGCTATCAATTTAAGATATGTTTAAGCAAGGCAGACAATTTTCAAAACAGTCGGTCAAACAAAAACAAAATTGCTACCTTTTGAAATATTGTACAGCATTTGTATTCTATGAAAATGGTTTATTCCTATCATTCTGTATAAGACGAGTTTAGAAGCCAAACAAAACGGCAGAAACTCGTGTTTGCCAACATTGGTCGATTTAGGTTGAGTTTTGACCTATATACCTATATTTTGTCAATTGTTAAGTGTTAGTACTACGATTGTCCCGGTATCGCAACACAAGATATGGATTACGATCTTCCACGCGACAAGACATTGCTCACTTTCGACATAAAACACAATACAAGAAACACTCGTTTCATGCTACAGTGGGAAAGTTTGGAATTTTTTACCAGAAGAAATACGTAAGTCTAAGACGGAAAAGACATTTAAAACCCGCTGTAAGAAGTTCTATTTACATCATCAATCGCAAAATCCGTTGTAAAAATTAAATGCATAATTCCATGCATACCACAGGTATAGTTTATATGTATGTATTTGTTGAGTAAGGTGTTAAATAAATGTGTGACTGTCCTACTTACTCAATTAAACAAGTTTGATGAGTTTTCTTGTGAACATTAAGGTACAAATTGATGTATTATTAAGCATTGATGTGTTAAATGAATGTATTATATTCATGTTTCTTTATGTTTTCATATTACATTTTAATACATACCTTTCTGAAATCCCATTCTAAGCATTTTACATGTTAAAACGATCATTAATTCTAATTATAGGCCATGACGAAAAAATGTAATAATGCTTTTTTAACAATATGTATTTTTGCGGTATTGTTCAAAATGTGTTTTTCACATTTGTGTTTTGAGTATTAATTATTTGCATCACATCTTATTTAGTGTGTGTGTGTGTGTGTGTGTCTTTGTATGTTCTTTCAGAAGGCCGCATTGTAAATAAGACGTGTGTTATGTTTTCATAATATGATGCCTATGTCTTAATGTGTTACCTTCTATAAATAAAGTTATTATTATTATTATTATTATTATTATTATTATTATTATATACGTAATAGGTGATTTATAATAAAATATTATCAATTGTGTGATTTGATATTGGCCGAGTTACTTGTCCCAGGTCAGCAGTATTGCCCTGAGCCCGAGGTTTAAATTGACGACGCCGATACTCAATAAAAAACAAACACAAGCCAATCATAGGACACACATACACAAAGACATCATGCTTTCCTACATCGAGGAAATATAGAGTACAAATTGTTTCTAAAAGAAATTACCGAAACCGAAATTTCAAGATCGAAATATTTCAAGTAAATTGGAAAAGCAAATGATAGCGCGCTGTATTAACTCTCGGCTGATTTATAGTATGCATACATATATGCTTGTTAGATTTCATGCCTCGTTTTACTTTCCATGGAGAACATGATACGCTATAGAGATTCGAGAATTTAGTAAACAGCTATTCTAAAGCTTGAGTTGCTTGTGTCATGTCCAGATTGCATTGAACAATACATGGGTAGATGTATACGAGAGTCAACATGGCTTAGCACTTTTGAACTCTGAATTAAACATATTATACAAAACGTTAGCATAGGCCCTTTGAAAAACATTAGTAACAAAATAGTGTTTTTAAATATGGAAATAGACTAAATTAAGATTAAATATGTTGTGTGTCGTGAAATCTTATTACAGGGGCTTATTTTGCTTACCGAAAGCTGCTACGCTGAAGATTATTTGAGAATGAGGGGCCTATTCTTTTGTTTTGCATTGAGGATATATGTAGGCAGTTCTAACTGTAGTCATGGTAAACTCAATTGGCAAGATTATTATGCCTTTTGTCAAAGTAACGTTCTCATACAAAACAAAATGTGATCATTCGTATCGGCCTTGACTAGTGTTAGTCATGCTTTCCTCCATACTGTAAATTTTATGCATTTAATAAAAGTTTGACAGACAAACACATATCGTTAAACTTTGTGAAACGCATTTTACTGTTGTTCTGTCAATATTTCGTCTCCGTTCATCTACAAACGATATTGAAATCAGAATTATTCTGGTTGGCCACTCGCTCAAACAAAATTGTATAGAACCTCGTACGTGATGTTTAGCATGAAACAACTGCATCTTTGGTGATGCTTGTACGCACCGCGTGATGTTTGAACATATATTACAGGCACCAGCTTGCATTATAACCTGGTTTGGTGTAAAATAAACATTGTACTGGATCGATCTAATGCACGGTACCAACAAACAGACGACAAAGTCTTGACAATACTTCGAAATACTTTCATTCTATTATTGAAAAGGTTTTGCTCAAGCAACGGCTACTACTGAAAATACCAATAATATTCAACATATAATCCAAAAGCATAGACTTCTTCTTTCGCACTTACTGTTGGATATCCGTCAAGATTCGTTTAAAAAAGCAAATATCTAACTCATTTCTAAATATCTAAAATTCCAATCCATAAAAAGGATGAATAAACCTCAGTGGAATTTCACTCCGTTAAAACAAATACTTTCGACATTCATTATGCAATTTGATATGGGTTGTCAACCATTATCGACTATCTTCAGATTTAATCTAAATAATTTTCAAATTGCGATATAGCATCAATGAAAGCTATATCACATCTCTCTAAAAGCATTTGCAACGAATACACAGCTAAAATCAATGTTGTTATAGTTGACTTAAAGCGTCACAAAACTAGTCGTATAACTAAGTCAGATATTTTCACTATAATGTGTTATAATAATACTGATTGATGGATATTTTATCGAGGACAAATCATCGGTGGAATAGTCCAAGATTCTTGTTCTATACAGAGCTTCATTGCTAGATATAAGCTTTTTGCTCTATAATAAAATATAGCACCCATGTCGCGCTGTATGTATTCATGCATGTTTTAACTGTATCCATGAAACATGAAGTGTTATTTATGAAGCATGAAGTATGCTCTCTGCGAGCGTCATTGCCCGAGGTATTTCTGCGTAATTCCTTTAGACTGAAATGAAAGTTGCACTTTTGCGCGATACATGCGTCCGTGACAAATATATACCATCAAATCAACAGCTTAGCATGCTAACAACGTTTCTTTCTGTTTTATTTAGCCAGAAAGTTACGTCTTTGTTAAGCAAGAAACAAAACAGATTCATGTCATACCGTGGGAATGGTTACTCCAGCATGAACAATGATTTTCAAATTGTTGTCTGATTTATTTATCCTGTCAATTGTATAACAGTCGACCCCGAAGTTGGTCACGTGATAAGTTCATTGTACTCGACTGGTTTCAAAATATATTTTGATATTCGTAGTTTTTATTTTAGTGAAAAACAAACGCTAGCAGTGATGAATTGATCTCACCAACGTTCTTTCCTTCCATTTTATATTTAGTAAACAGGCCGGTGTGTCAATTTTGATGATTTAGTTATAAACAAAATATATCGCGTCTCTTTACGTCTGAGACGCTTAAGAAGCATGTATAACTGCGAACATAAAACAAAGGACCTTTTATCCATCGAAGGTCTGGTACAAAGAAACACGTTTATGTTATCAAATAATTATAACAAAGCTTTATTAGCCTACATGTCATTTTCGTTTAAACCTATCAGTTGTTTTGACCAGATTCGGATTCAATTAGCAACTATAAGTTTTAAACGATGAACCTCGCCCTGGACAATTAAATGCTTAAATGGTGACATGATCTTAGGGCCGCACCAAATTACTTTCACCAAAAAAAATTGAAAGAGCGAAAACAATAAAAACAAATATCTGTCATAATAAAAACAATATAAAGAACATTTTTATTTAAATATAATTGCTCTTTATTACTCGGAACACTGACATGAACTTCGGTCTATCCAAACGAGTGTTCCATTCTAATATTTTCGCTTTCGGAAATATAATATATAATTGTATTTGTTCGAAATTGTTGTTGTTGTCAGTATTTGGTACAATATGACTTTCAAACATCATTCTATTGGACTCCAAATTAATTCATATGAAAGATTTTTGAGCTTGGACATACGGCAACTTGTGTTTCATTTTTCATCATGACAAACGTTTGACAGGCAAATGGTAAGTATTGCTTTTTAAAGTTGCACTCTCATAGATTGAACGTTTTGACTGCTTTTTATTTTTTGTCTTGGAACGAGCCGATTTTGGCGAGAATCCATGGAAACCAGTTATGTAAGGCTGCTGACAAAATTAAATCGCAGATTTTTATATTTAAGTTAAAAAAAAATTGATGTTTTATGCATTTTTCTTAAACCGTTAGTATAAAACATTAATTTTTGCACGGAAATATGAAAATCTACGATCTGATTATTTGTCAGCAATTTATATCATTGGTTTGCCGATACATGCAAAAAGTTGCTCTTTCCAAGACAAAAAAATAAAAAAAGTTGTAAAAATGGTATATCTGTGAGAGTGCAGCTTTACAAACTGTTGCCTTTTGAATAAAATTTAACAATTTGTGTATCATATCTTTCTTTTTTCTTATGGTACCTATAAACATGTCTGTCCCAAAAACCACCGATTTGTGCCAACATGGGCCATGAGGGTCCAGCAAATGTTCCTACGTATACTATTGTTTTTTCTCACAGCTCACTCATCTCAGAACTCCCGATAGTGTTAAAGTAATCCCTTGGAAATAAAATGGTATGGAAATGTATTGATATCATTACCAGCTTGAAACGATGAACACTTTCACGAATGTCAGTTTTCCCTGAAGCCATTTAAAACACGTTACCATTAATGCAATATCACGCTCCTTTTAAAACATTAACTTTAAGAAGGTTTTATTTTCAACGGAAAACATACATTGTCGAATTCGAGTTGTGAAACCGCTTTACGAAATTAAAGAAGTCACTCATTTTACCCATTTGTTATGTGTCTTGAAACTCGTATTGAAACAAATACATTAGTTAAATCCTCAAAGTATCCTTAGAAGTGTTTGATAACAAAACCAATGAGTAATATATTTAATTTATTTAACTTATTTATTTAATTATCTTAAACCATAAAAGCCTTTATGAGTAATGTAATTGAAACTTCACGCACAAGCCTAATTGCCATACATTATTTCGGAGTGTTGGCATTTTGAGTTTCTTATTATTAACACATGATCTGTACATGAAGTTCAAATATAATTTACAAAAGATAACATTATGATCACGGTTCACAAAGATTGGGTTTACTAATAGATGGAATGCGTTGCTAAACATTAAAATGTTGACGACGGACTATTTGCGATGAAAATTATACACAGAGAGCGTTAAATCAATGTGTAATAATAAACCTATTAATGCGTGTTTATCAAAACATGTCGGATACTTTATTGCGAAGGAGAACCAACATATATTCCACTGCCATCATATTATGAATACCTTAATCTGGGTCGACATTTGAGTACGCGAATTTAAAAGAAATCACCATATAAATGCTGTCATAATATACTGCAAAATTATTATTATACATTTATTCAAGTATACCAAGACAATATTGAAGAAATATCTCTTTAGTAATTGTATATAATATTAAGATAAAATCAAATCAATTATAACTACTTGTGTAAATTGAAAAAGATATACAATACAATATACAAAACCTTATTAAAACAGAAATTTTACATCGAAAACAGTTCACTGACAACAACTTACAATTATGGAAACATAAAACATGCACGGTACAAAAATTCCAACCCTCATCATGTTGTTTGTTACTTCATTACGATACCCAAAATAATATGCATTAATGAGTAACTTAAACAAACAGCATTTTGCATCGTTTTTCGTTAATAAAGAAGCTTCGACAAAGTCCTATAGTCTTTGTATTGGAACAGGTTTCATTAGCCATTTTCAAACAATTAAGATTTATAATCCATTGAACCTTCCGATTTCTTTTGAGAAAAATATATAATAGACACAATGCAAATATTACCCGAATCATTATTTTACTAGGAACTAGATATACTGAATTATTTACGTCCTAAGAACATGTTTGAAAAACGATGGATTGTAGATATGCCCACTGTGCCAATAAACTGCTAAATCAGGCATTAACGACTCTGTCGAAAGAAAAACGTATATAAATAAAATCAACACACTTTACACTAATGAAAACTACAATGCAAAACAAAAACAACATTTCACCTTCCTGTGTATTCGATAAGTCCATAGCTCTTGTCAAACTGTTTTTATAAAAGCGTACTAAATTTATCCTTGACACATGATTGGTTTCGTTCAGTGACAGACATAGGTACGGAAACATACATAATTTGCGCAGTTTGTATGTTCACAATACCAAATTTCAAGATAATTAGCTGGTAGCAGTAACTAAAACCTGTATACATGTAGAACAGTACGCACGTCTTTAAAAAAAAATTAATGACAAAAAATATGTCCAAATATATGCTTCTGACTATATGTGTATACATATGTTACATAAGTCCATGGCATTTTTAGCATAAACCTTATAATTTTAAACCAGTTGTTGCTATAAATCCCGCGTCAACCAATAAAATCATGTCCTAGTTCGCAACAGCCAACCATAATGCAGGAAAGAAGAACGGAAATGACGCAGCATAAATTGGAGCTGGAGGATGGCCTGGTTGTAGAAATCGTGCTGTACTTCCTGTAAGAGACAAACGAATGATTGAAATGCGATGTGATTTGGCAACTAAACCGACAAGCCTAGAAGTTATGTTATGCCATCAGGACCAAACATTCATTTCAAACATACAATTATTAACAATACACTAGAAAACATAAACCGTTTCAAATTAAACAAAGAGAAATTGCTTTGCACAAGTCGTCTATTTATTTATACCAAATACATGTAGAAACTGATCAAGAGACAGACAACGTTAACACGACACAGATATATCACACATAAATCAAGATGTTTTTACCAATTACTGTTAGGGTCAATGTCTTTGACTGGTCAGTCAAAACACGTTTACTGTGTATCTAAAGTTAAAGATCGCCATGCCCTCAGTTAACATATGGCCTGAACGATTTTTTCCGAATCTGTCTCTAGAAGTATCCTTGTCTTGTTTTCAATGTATATACCTAAAGGCGCAGCCTAGTAAAAGAAGTGTTTTCAGAAATTCTCGATATTTGAAAATAGAACTATATTATTAAATATCTTTATTGTGACCATGTTCAACAGCTTTATTGTAGTAAAATTATATAACGTAATTAAAAGTGTGTCATATTGGTGTTTTCTCATTGTATGATCGACGAAAACACATTTGACATTAATGGAGCTTTACTGATTCAAAACACTGTGGTGATGAAACAATGTTTAAACTTTATGTGTATAGTTTTTATTATGCACAGCGTTTACGGTAAAATATTATTGCATTTTGGAACCACCGTTTCTTTATTTTCATACACAACTTCAAAAAGGAGCAGTATTTCATAAGAAAAAAGTCCGTATTCGTTCAAAAGTATTCATAATACGGGTAAAGAAGACACTTGCAGTTTCTTCTAGTTGACATTCCCATGGAGTCATTTTAAAAATAAATATTCTGACATGCATAAATAGGCTGAAATTAACTAGTAAGAAATTAATCAAAATACATGTTAAGCATGTTATTTTGGAAATATCATTTTCATGATCTTTAACCTTGACTTTTTCATTGAAGTTTTCTATTGTGATCAATTGACCCTGATTTTTTAGAGCAAGTGGATGTTTTTAGCCAAATGAACACACAGTTTTCAATTGGTATCACATCCATACCTCATTTGAGGCTTTCTGCGTGTCAGTCTTTGGGTTTTCCATAAATCGCTCAAGAGTCAGGCTTGCGGGACAATAAATGATGCCAGGAAGAAAATAATCCCATTCAAACGCACTAATACAGATTAACAAAGGCATTCCTGGACATACAATTCAGGATTCATTGCATCTTAATAGGAAAAATATCATTCGCCAAATATTCAAAAGTCAATTGACAACACTTATTTTTACAAGTAACGTCGTTGAGACTGTGTCCCAGCCCTGTGCGCCCTGACATTTGATTTGGAATCACGAGAAACAGTGAAAAATATCAAATTGAAATTTACACTGTTTGAGGTAGTGAAATAACAATTTTATTTCACAGATATATCTGTATGAACTACCGGAAATATATATCAATATTATAACAATATCATATTCAATAACCATATGTTATTTTTAGGTAAGGAAATGGTATGAAATCATTTGCTTTATACCTTAGAAACTACTTCTCATGTGAACCTGTGGCAGTAAAACCACAGTGAATTATAACCAAAGTTATTAATTCCGGATGATAAAGATAATGTGTATGTGAAACTCACTTTACAAATACAGATATGTGTTTACTTAATCACTTCAAAACTACTTCCTTGAAACTTGATCACTATATTCTAGTATAATTATGCTGCCATTAAAGAAGAAGAATATGTTGCTATTGTTTATATAAAACATTATACAGCTTTATAAGGGTGAGGAATCGTGTGACTTCAAAGGGTTTTCACTTGGTTCATCATGGGTCACAACTGATGTTAACAAACCAGTAATTGACGTAAATTTCTTAATTACATTTTTGACAGAAATATATGAAAAGGATGATATATAGAGTTATGTTGTTTTCTACTTTTCTACTTTTACACATTTGAACTATTTTCGACTTGCTTGTATTTTAATGATGCAATACTTTGCCAAAATTTCAACTGTATCTTGACCATTTATTAAAGGATGTTCAAAGACTTATCATAAAAGCTCACCATGATTAGAGGGCGTGCCGCGCACGAGGTCCAGGCCTGTACCTCTACGTTCAGGGTCATGCTTAAAGGTCGACAGTTGAAATGATCCTTTCCGGGCTGAATCTTGACCATGCATTATACGAATTTCAAAGCATTAACCATTATTGTTCACCATGACGAATGGGCATGTCGCACAAAAGACCCAGATATGCGATTCTCATAGGTCAAGGCCACGCTTAGTGGTCAAAGGTTGAAATGATCCTTGTACGGACAGTATCTTAACAATGCATTATAAGCTGTTAAAAGACGTGCCGTGATGGTTAACCATGATGAGGTGACGTGTCGCGCACAAGACAAAGGTATGTACCGCAAAGAGCAAGGTCACACTTAGAAGTCAAACATTAAAATGACCCTTGTTCGAGCTGTATCTTGACCAAGCATTATTGGATTTAAAGGAAACAAATTTTGCCATGAAGGTTCACCATGATTCTTCTTTTTAAGGAATGCTAAAACTTTAAACAAATTAGAAGTTTTTTACGGCAAGCTTTCCTTAACATTAAATGGCTTTTTCGTGGATATTGTGCATTTTTGCACTATCGCCATACCGCTGTTTTGAACAACCTTTTCGGTTTTCTGCATTCGAAATTCTACATTATCGGATCTACTTATCTGAGGTGGAAGAAAAGTTTGTCCGAAAATGTTACACTTATATGCTCTCGGGATCTTCCCATGTCAGCTGAGGCGTCACAATATATACGGGAGGACGAAATATTATTTAACTATCATCACTTTCAGTAATATTCATACATACTTTTAAAAATGATTGTCGCATTACTTTGTAAATAAAGAAATGTTAAATCGGTTCATTCTAGCATATGCTGTAAAATAACATCACCATACATAAATCTCTTGAATTATATAAGAACATATCGTGTTGACTTGTACTCTAACGAGTACGTTTTCTCAGTATATTAAATCAAATAACCCACTAAATGTTAAAGCCAGATTGTTTAATATGACACTGTGCAAGTACTACATAGAATTCGTATTTGTTCAAAATTAAAACAGTTAAGGAACAAAGACGACGCAATAACTTCTAAAGCGTGTGCAGTTCCATGCATGCGATATTCCACGTGAAACCGAAGAGGGGATATACTTTATTTCATGAATTGCCGCGTGTAATAAGCCTAAATTAGCGCCTGGGAGACGTTACATGTAATTTAAAAAATAGGTTTTGAAAAGGAGTTGCTTTTTATGCAATATTTCGAGTTTTCTCTGCAGTAGAACTGAAAATATTTTAGTTTCTCCTTTTAAATCGGTATTCTTGACAGCATGGGTTTGGCCTCCTGAATTTAAATTAAAAGCTCAAAATTCCAATCAATTGACAAGCTTTCTTTAAGCATCGTTTGTTAATGAACAACAAATTACGTATGTGGAGGCTTCTAACTCTACTCCACCGGTTGCTTTTCCGTATAATTTGTCAAGTATCAATTATGTAAATCCCATTAAATCATACCCCACAACAATATAATAAGGCGGTTAATTCCATTCTCAGAAACAAGTCCTCATTAAACTTTCCAATTGTAACAAGTTGGGTCGAAACGGGATGGAAACACCCGCAAATATATATTGCTGGAAGTCTTTTGATGTTCCCGAAACTTATTTCAATCATGCTTTGAAAGCAGTCGTGACTTGGGGCAGAGTAAACATATTATTAAATGTGCTAATTCCAATTTGCAAGGAGTACTATATTGGCAGTCATTGTCTTTATATCTCGTTTTGCCAAAGGAATTTCCATCTGTTATTTGTTCATCAATATGATTATTTAATAATTACATTATATTTATAACATTTAGAACAGAAATCAAATCAAAGAATCGCTGCCGCACCTTTTATATCCTTTCAACTTCCCCCACCCCCCCCCCCCCAAAAAAAGGCTCTTAATCTTTGGCCATCATAAAGTAGCAAAACTCGACTCAAAGGTCGAATTAGAGCGTCACATGTATTTTAAGGTCCGTGCCAATGTCTTAAACGGTTTCAAAAAAAGACAAATCCATCGCCTACCATCGCATAGCAAGGTTATCACATTGACGATAACAAATGAAAACAATTATTTCGTTGAATAACAAGCTAACAAATCTTAACGATCAAGGGCAATGCAAAATACGAAAATGTAAACTGAGTACTCGAAATAAAACACACGCTTAAGTTACCTCTGGTTGAGGGGCTTGAGGCCACTTTTGCCAATGTAGAATTGCTGCTCGGTCGTGCTGGCGCGCGTGCTTGAGCTCCGAGACCCCCGCCGCCCCGGCCGTGACGACGCCGCTGCCGTCGCCGAACACACGCTCATCACGTCAACCAAATATTATCAGCACGCTATCGAATGCAAACAAAATCTGAGGAACTTTACTTGAAATTTTCTTGTAAATTCCAATAACGTAACTAACCCGTTGCGAATCCGAATTGCAAGTAAAAATGCCAGATGATATCCATATATTTCAAACACACATGGAATTCCTACTAATACAATGATTTCTGGTATCAACAATTCACGTTTATGATACTCGAATATCTGGCACGGGCTTGAACTTCCCGGAACCTACAGGATTCCAAGGTGTTACATCCATTCATGAGCAAATGCCGTGTCCGCATCAATTAGCGGTAACAGACTAGTGCAATGCTGTGATATTCGCTTCGATGTTAACCAACGGAAAGAAAGCCTAATGGATACGCAGCCCGCATCAATGAAAACCCTGTCGGAAATTATATAATAGCCGATAATCCTATCCTCATGAAGTGTTGTGTAATTCCCAAGAAATGTCCCAATAACTCGTGGCTGAGCTTTAATTGAGATATATATCCATCACGTGACACACTGAGTACTTTTATACGGCTTCCTGCTTATGCAAAAAGATTATTCAAGTAGTACGGTTACCAAAAAGATTTTCGTAAAGACACTTTCAGTGTAAGAAATTCTAGAAGCAAATGTGTTCAAGCGAAGTATTTTACGTACATTGGCTCTGTAAGTTCCTAGACGTTTGTTCGATTCCCTGGGCTGATTGTGCTGTTTAAATGCATTTATTCTTGTAACATCAAGATAGATGACGCACAGACAAAGCCAACATTGTTCCATGTGTCAGAGTCTATTCCTATGGAGAAAATGTTACGCTACAAAGACTCTTGATTGAGTGAAAGGATCTGCTTTAGCTTGATGTTCTGTAACTGCGTATCGAGAAAAAAAATCATTGTGGAACAATCTTATAGGATGCCATATAGATTGGATCAGTCATAGTCATCACTGTCTATTTATTATCATTTCTGAATTGCACTTAGTGACTGTGTGTAACAGCGTTGTCCATTTAAAAGTAAGCACTGAAAGCCTTGAAATGTTGAAGGTGCGACAAGCGTGAGTTTACTTTGTTCGATTCAATTTGCAACAAAAATCGAATTCAAAAACTATTTTGGCTGGCTGTTACCTATTAGTGCCTGTCATTACCCACGAAAAGTTCATGTCAATTGATTAAAATCTAATTCAATAAGCTTGTTTCATGACAGTTACTAAGATAAGCCTATATATACTTGGATTTGATATATGGACAAAGTTTTTTATGTCGACCTCGTATCGCTAGTGTGAAGATTATTTTATGAAATTCGAAATTGGCTTAGGACGTTTCGACTATTTGTAATAGCTTAAGTATTGCAGGATTTTTAGTCAACGCATTTCCTTTTTCGGCCAAATCAACAGTATCTCCCTGCCTCTTTTAACATGTTGTGTCAAAAAGCAGATCTGTCGATTCCTATATTCGATGTGTGGTTTTAAAGTCAAAAGGCCTGCGGTAATCAGCCTAATCATGACGAACTTTATATTGATTTCAAATTTGACATTTGACATTATTATTCTCTGGTTAAGTTTGTTTCGCGTTAAAGATAGTATTAAAGGCATTTGTACGCGTACAGCTAAAAGTGAACAAAAGCAACAGAGGTTAGATTTATAATTATTCGTATTTTTATGCGATTCGTCCCAAAACAATAATACAACAATTGAGAAGTTAGGCATGAGAAAACTTCATCATTGGTGAAAGAAAAAAACATTCCGTCTTGGATATAATCCAAATAACTAGATCGACCTTGGTTTCATAATTGGAAAACGGGCATCGTCTTGCAAAAACATTGGAAAATGATTAATGTGCCAAAGATGCTGACATCCAATAGCAAACATGGTACCCTTGCTGTTCACTGTCGGACATCCGTATAATGTTCGTATTTAAAAAAAAGATACAATAAATATTATTTAAAATATTTATTTGAAATTCATATCCATAAAAGTTATGAATAATTCCGCTTAACCTATAACATTCAACCATAAATATTTACCATAGAATTAATCGGAAAAATGTTGAGATTTGGTAATGCGTTTAAACAATGCTTGAATACCACATGACACAGAGCATATAGAATAAAATTCTGCCACAAAATGTTGATAATTGAAGCTTGGTTTTTGAGACGAAAGTTTAAGAAGCTAGTTTAACACATTTTTTTTCTTTATTGCCTTTTTTCTGTTATTAAAATGACAAACATAATTTTTATTGGTTTATTCAGAAATACATGTAGACATACTGTCCATGTGTATACATTTGAGAACATAATAAATATTTTTAAGTTGTCAAGTGATCAATGCGATATTTATAATATACAGAACATATATGACATCGCGTAAAATACAAAACTAATAACTATGGTATACATGTAGAGTAAAATCAATACATGACAATATATGACAGCGAGAGATCAGTGTGAAATAACATTTATATAGGCTATCACTAGTCATAATAATAATGATACTTGTTTCTTAAACTAAATGCATAATTAACATACATGGCTAAATTTCTATTCACTTTAACATTTTCGGATTGCATTAATTCAACAAATTTTGGCACGTTTGGTGTATTCCGATTATACTTATTGATATATGAATGTCGTTATTCGTTATACAGAGGGCATTCAAGAATAAAATGAAATCCATCTTCCAAAACATCACACACAATACATTTTCTTTTTTCAAAAGATATTGGTTCGGGTCTGTGCCATCTTCCTGCTTCTATTTCTAATCTATGAGATGATACTCGTAATTTACATAGGTCTTTTCTAAATTTATATATATTGACATTTGTCAAATAAGGTTGCAACATAAAATGTTCATTGCACATGACGAGTTATTAAGTTCTGACCTCCAGTTTTTGATAAATGTATCATTAAGTCTAGACTTCAACAAAGACATAAATAACACCTAAAACTTATTTTTATTATATATATATTTATGTTGTTCCATATGCTTTGGTATGGGCAAAAAGGTTCCTGCATCGCCCATAGAAATCGTATTATTATACACAGAGGTTATTGTTAACAGCCCCTGAAAGCTCTTTCCAAATGTAGGTTCATAATGTTCACTACCCGAGCTATACCAAGACAAACAGATATAACTGAAGATTTGTATTTAACAAATCTGTGGAGCCTCAGGTTAGCATTATGTAGTTAGAAACTAAACTTAATCGTTTGAGCATAAGGCCAAAAAACATTGTTTGTTTAGGGTAACCTTCCCAAAAGTTTTAGGTACTGTAGGTAGGGATTATTTTTTTCAAAATATGTCGTAAGTTCAGATTGTTTCCTTGCACATGGCAGTCTTTCCTACATTACTGTCATTGCCTGACTCTGTTTTATCATATAAACAATAATTCAGATCGTCCAATTCGCATTTATCCGCCTTTCGTAACTCTCTATTCGCAAACGAATATATTTTTGCTCAGAAACGGAAAAAAGTAGTTAGGGTCGGCGCATTTTTATAGGTAGGGTCGGGTTACCCGAAACAGACATATTTTTTTTTAGGCCTAAGCAAAATAATGATACGACCCAGTTATATGTGGTCTTGATAAATAATATCAATAATCTTATTTGCCGCCGGAATTCTGACAATTGCTCCATGGTGGCGGTAACTCGCGTACAATGACATAAAACCGATTAGATGTAACACGGTCTAGACTTTTTAATATGAATTACCACCGCTGTGTAAAGAAACTTTGCTTTCCTCTTTTCAATATTTTTGCAATCATCTAAGCAATGATTATTCCTATATGTGAAAGGGATAACATTTAGTACAACAATACATGTAAAGAAGATACATAGAAAAATGATCACGGCGAAATTGAGACAGAAGCTTTGAAGCGTATACCATGTTTCCTGTTATTTTACAAGAACGAAACGTATTGCTAAAGTAAGACACAAAACCTATTAAACATAAGCGCTTACACTAGCATGAACAAGTATTACCAAAATACCCGAAGATCATATCGATTTTAACATTTTAAATTGCTCCGCTGAGGCCTCCAGCTCGACAATCTTTCCATAATCAATGAACAATAGTATGTTGAACATATCAACAGCAATGTTATGGGAAAGAAAACAGATTTGTTCTGCTGGCAGCTGTTATGAATATCAACAAGTGTTGTTTTGTTGTTTAAATTGAAATATAATTGAACAGTGAAAATCTGGTACGTAAGTTAGCATTATGAAAATGCCAACGTGCGTTTGCTAATTTTGAAATTATTCAGAAAATGCATTTTGTAAAATTTGCATAGCACAAACTCTATACATATCAAATAAAAAGTTAACCATTACTGAACAACCAAACGGCGTATATTTGAAAGAAATTAGGGATTTTTATCAAAGTCTGTGATATTTTGATATTAGCTACGGGGTTCCTGGACAATATTTGTTCCGAAGTGTTCTCGGAAAGTGTGCAAACATTGGTGACCAGTACATCCATCGAAAGACCAAGCTATGCATTATTTTTTTTGCGCTTTGTCATTTTAACGAACTCTCGCGTATAATAAAAATATCGATAATAAACTTACCTACATTGATATAAATACCTTCCTTTTTCATTATGGTTGTGTGCCGAACATCGAAATTTAATAAGTAATAAAGTTTTGCTACTTATTATAAAAAATACGTTTGAATCGGATTTTTTGTTTAAAAATAACAAAATATTGTAAACAATATATTGTAATCAAATCATTTGAATCATTGTTGTAAGTTATATCACGTATTCTTTAACTAACGGCTTACATCTTGTAAATTTATTTCATAGCAGAGATTTTGAGTTCTTTCAATCACTGTATCAAGTCAATTGTCTAGTTTTACTGTATTTGCCATAGTCGTAATTCAAACCCTAATATATATTGTTCACAAGAGACTCAGAATATCATTTTATTTTAAGCGTATATAGAAAAGTTCCTAATTTGCTGAATAAACTGGAAATCTTGCAACTTCGCCATTTACCCCAGCATTGCTTGCTTGCTGTCTAACACCACCGCGCCAAGCCAGCTCTGAGTTCTGTTAGGGCTAGCAGTTATTAGCAAACCATTTTGTTCGAATGTCAGTTGCATCGCAGAAACCCAAAATATTGCATTATTTGACTCTCAAATCATTGAATAGTATTTGTTTCCCATCATTCGGGTAGATACTAAAGTGTTATGTACGCAATAAGGATAGGAGTTACCCCTCGTGCACTCATAAAGTTGTTTGCGTTGTTATACAAAACAATGGCAGAAAGACAAAAATAAAAGACTTTTTTATTTAAATAACTGTCACATATCCTTCGAGAAAAATCGAACTAAGCATATACATTTGCACATGTGTATGAATGAAGCTCATCCCGTATTTAACAATTATCGTCCAAAAATCTTAGTAGATTTTCCTCTTAAATTGAAATTATTTTAGTTTCATATTATCCATAATATGCAATGCTACATA
Organism: Mya arenaria; assembly: GCF_026914265.1. NCBI lineage: Eukaryota > Metazoa > Mollusca > Bivalvia > Myida > Myidae > Mya > Mya arenaria. Next base: position 5,440,176 of record NC_069134.1, read on the forward strand.
CGATAGTGCATAAAAAGTAACGTATTATTTGTAATGCAATTATATTGTTTTGAGGTAAACTCAAAAAATATGCTTCCTGTCCACAAAAGCGTTTCTGTATTCTTGCCATTTTAAAACCGCCACAGTAGTCTTGGTATATCGTTAAGGCTCTGACACATGCATCTTTAAATGTATTTTCTAGTAACATGTATTCGCACCGAGCGCACGCGGTTGAGACAATAAAATAGCAACAAAAATCGACAACCGTATTTTAGTGATACTAGATAGTAAAATTACCTGATATAACACCACCCCTTAATAATATGGGTATTGAGATAGCCATGTAACAGGAAAATACACTTTCTATGTTTTAAGTCTTAGTCAGAATAAGTTTTCTCCTCACTGAAATCCTCACATCATAAGCGATACCTAAAGCCATTTATCGCCAATCTGCTTCTATGTTTACTAATTGTATAGTCAAAAGTGTTATGCGAAAGTTTATAGTAGGCATTCTTTCTACTTAATTGACCAGTTTTTAATATCTGCAATTTCAAGATTTTACAAAAAATCATCAACAGTATATATGAGATATATTACTTCAAAATTAAACAAGACGAAATAAATTTCATGAAAGACACAAACGATGCATATATACATTTTTAGCATGATTCGAATTAAAGGTAAACATAACTTAAAACGTTCTAATAGGTAATTGGATTAACAGGGGAGACAAGAATTGATAATTGATCATTTAGGAGTTATGTGGAAAATGTTCCATACATGTAAGGTAGATATCTAGGTGCGTAGTCGCCTTCTTTTGAGTTTATAAGTGTCTGCCTATTATTTCAGAAAAAAAGCCCGAGACTTGAACATGAGTTATTTTTCGTTAACACTTGCGTGTGAATATGTAGCGATTTTCAAGCACATTGCTTTCCCTTTACAAAGGGACCACTCCGTCTGACCAGCGACCAGTCTAAATAAAATGTCAGACATTATTTGTTATAACCGTCTTGCTAATATTTCTTCATAAAACATATTTTATATCGGTGTTTTAACTTTTCACGGAAATCAAAATGGTTGCTTGCAACATAGTTGATTGAAAAAATAGAAAGAAATGTGTTATTGATGAGTATTCACTTTTCTTACAATCTTAAAGGTTATCCATAGACCCTGCCATTGTCCATTGGTAAATGTAAACATGGCAAAGAAAGTGCGGCAATTTTGCAATTTCGATTTTAAAAGAAAAAATAGTATTCGGTTCGCTAATGAATTCCCGAAAAGTTGATGGAAAAATGAAAATAAATCTGTTTTAAATCAGTTTCTATTTATAATGCTATCACACACGCTATCCCTCTGTCATTGTTTTAAGACACACTGGCACTATTTTGATCAGCAGCATAAATGAGTTTTAGCAAGGAGCCGTCTCTAAACTATCTTTAGAATGTATCAAGACCTTCAACAAACCATTTCTGAGACATAAAACAGAATTCATTTATTTGCTTTAAACTACACAAACAAAACCTTTCAAATTACATCATTTGGTCATACAGTATACAATGCATAGAGATTAACATTAGATCCGTAATTGTCGAATGTGTAGATTCCCGTATACAAGGAATGAAATACATCTAGATATAGCTGAAAAGATCCCCCTCATACACCTAGATATAGCTGGAACTAACCCTGTTATACATCTATATATAGCTAAAACATTCCCTGTTATACATATAGATATGGCTAGAAACATCCCCCGTTATACATCTAGATATAGCTGAAACCTTTCCCTGTTATACATCTAGATATAGCTGAAACATCTCCTGTTATACATCTAAATATATCTGAAACATCCCCTGTTATACATCTGGATATAGCTGAAACATCCCCTGTTATACATCTATATATAGCTAAAACATTCCCTGTTATACATATAGATATGGCTAGAAACATCCCCCGTTATACATCTAGATATAGCTGAAACCTTTCCCTGTTATACATCTAGATATAGCTGAAACATCTCCTGTTATACATCTAAATATATCTGAAACATCCCCTGTTAACATCTGGATATAGCTGAAACATCCCGTGTTATACATCTAGATATAGCTGAAACATCCTCTGTTATACATCTGGATATAGCTGAAACATCCCCTGTTATACATCTGGATATAGCTGAAACATCCCCTGTCATACATCTATATATAGCTGAAACATCCCCTGTCATACATCTGGATATAGCTGAAACATCCCCTGTCATACATCTGGATATAGCTGAAACATCCCCTGTTATACATCTGGATATAGCTGAAACATCCCGTGTTATACATCTAGATATAGCTGAAACATCCCGTGTTATACATCTAGATATAGCTGAAACAGTATCTGTTATACATCTGGATATAGCTGAAACATCCTCTGTTACACATCTAGATATAGCTGAAACATCCCCTGTTATACATCTAGATATAGCTGAAATAGTATCCGTTTTACATCTGGATATAGCTGAAACATCCCCTGTTATACATCTAGACATAGCTGAAATAGTATCCGTTTTACATCTGGATATAGCTGAAACATCCTCTGTTATACATCTGGATATAGCTGAAACATCCTCTGTTATACATCTAGATATAGCTGAAATAGTATCCGTTTTACATCTGGATATAGCTGAAACATCCCCTGTTATACATCTAGATATAGCTGAAATAGTATCCGTTTTACATCTGGATATAGCTGAAACATCCCCTGTTATACATCTAGATATAGCTGAAACAGTATCCGTTATACATCTGGATTAAGCCGAAACATCCCCTGTTATACATCTAGATATAGCTGAAACAGTATCCGTTATACATCTGGATATAGCTGAAACATCCCATGTTATACATCTAGATATAGCTGAAACAGTATCCGTTATACATCTGGATATAGCTGAAACATTACCGGTTATACATCTAGATATAGCTGAAAACATTCCATGTAATACATCTAGATATGGCTTAAACATTCCATGTAATACATCTAGAAAAAGCTGAAAACATTACCAGAAATACATTTACATTGCGCTGAAACATTTCCTGTAATGCATTAGGTGTAGTCGAAAACAATTGTTGTTATACAAGGAGCTAGCTATAGGTATTAACATTCACTTTATTACTTTAGCTGAAAACATTCACTGTTATACTGAAAGCTATAACTCAAAACATTCCATGTACGACATAAATCTATAGCTCAAACATTCCAATTAAGACATGAAGGCATAGCTCAAAACATTACATGTAAGACATGAAGGCATAGTTCAAAACATTACATGTAAGACATGAAGCTACAGCTCAAAACAATCCATGTAAGACAGGATTGTTAGACATGAAGCTAGAGCACAAAACGTTCAATGTAAGACATGAACCTATAGCTCAAAACAATCCATGCAAGACATGAAGCTATAGCTCAAAAACAATCCATGTAAGACATGAAGCTATAGCTCAAAAACAATCCATGTAAGACATGAAGCTAGAGCTCAAATCAATCCATGTAAGACATAAAGCTATAGCTCAGAACATTCCATGTAAGACATGAAGCTAGAGCTCAAATCAATCCATGTAAGACATGAAGCTAGAGCTCAAAACAATCCATGTAAGACATGAAGCTAGAGCTCAAATCAATCCATGTAAGACATAAAGCTATGGCTCAAAACAATCCATGTAAGACATGAAGCTATGGCTCAAAACAATCCATGTAAGACATGAAGCTACGGCTCAAAACAATCCATGTAAGACATGAAGCTATGGCTCAAAACAATCCATGTAAGACATGAAGCTATAGCTCAAAAACAATCCATGTAAGACATGAAGCTAGAGCTCAAATCAATCCATGTAAGACATAAAGCTATGGCTCAAAACAATCCATGTAAGACATGAAGCTACGGCTCAAAACAATCCATGTAAGACATGAAGCTACAGCTCAAAACAATCCATGTAAGACATAAAGCTACATCTCAAAACAATCCATGTAAGACATGAAGCTAGAGCTCAAAACAATCCATGTTAGACATAAAGCTATAGCTCAAAACAATCCATGTAAGACATGAAGCTACAGCTCAAAACAATCCATGTAAGACATGAAGCTAGAGCTCAAAACAATCCATCTTAGACATGAAGCTATAGCTCAAAACAATCCATGTAAGACATGAAGCTACAGCTCAAAACATTCCATGTAAGACATGAAGCTAGAGCTCAAAACAATCCATGTTAGACATAAAGCCATAGCTCAAAACAATCCATGTAAGACATGAAGCTACAGCTCAAAACATTCCATGTAAGACATGAAGCTAGAGCTCAAAACAATCCATCTTAGACATGAAGCTATAGCTCAAAACAATCCATGTAAGACATGAAGCTACAGCTCAAAACGTTTTCTTTAAGACATGACGCTAAAGCTGAAAACAATCCCTGTATACATGTAGCATCATTGTTTTACTGTTATACATGTAGCTTTAGCTGAACACATTCATTCTAATACATATTGCTATAGAAGTATGTTTTTTGTCACGAAATAAGTGATTAAAAAGTACACGTTGAATATTGCATTATTTTTAAATTGTTTATCTCTTATACATCCTGATCAGTCACCTATATTGTTGCACTGACTACTGGTTGTAACAGTGTTCCTTAGTCATTCTAATTGGTAGAAATAACTAATCTTATTCTATTTGATGATCTTGCGATAAAAGCACTTAAACATCTACTTCAAATCACCATTCAATCTTGAATGTTACCGTCGATGTATAAATTATCGGCTAATTCGTGTTTTATTCCATTAAATTGTGTTATTCTTGACCGCAAACCGGATTTACATCTACCTGTTAATGGTGTTTACATCAGCTTCCCAAACGGTTGACCTGATCCTCATCCGTTAGTTTTCTGTATTTTTTCCAATATATGCCGCCTCAGTCAGGACAGGTATAATTTAACACTAAGACACTGAATATTTCTGATTTACGGTTGAAAACACATTGGACACGTTTTCAATAAGGGCGCTGCCATGAAGGACTATCTTAAAAGACCCGTATTAGATCAGAGGTCATATCTGTTTATGGCCGGGGTGTTATGATTGCAACTGTGTGTATTGTATTGACAATTTGCAAGAAGATATCTAATCGCCCACAAAACTAACGGGAAATGGACTTAAAATGACATGTAAACTAAAAGTTTGAAATTCAGAAACAAGCCTTATTGCCCAAGTAACGTGGTAAAATTTACCTTTTAACTTATTCAATCAAATATCTTCAGAGTATACTTTGCACAGTCTGCGGTTGGATGTCATCAATATGTTATGTTAACGAAGAGGAATATTACATAAGTTACTCATTTGTAAACCACCGGACCTGGGGGGGGGCATGGTTACAATTGACTGGTGCATTACCGTCTGAAATCTATAATAATTGCATATACGTGTTTTGCGCTAGATATCAGTGTTCAGCCAATATGTCCATGATGGCATTACAAGTACGCCTAATTAAGAAAAGGATTTAGATGTTCCTAGATCAAGAATAAGGTCTCAAATAATAAGTGTTGATACATTATATGTATTGACGCATGCAGTCCATCTCTGTATGATTTTAATGCGTATTATCTAAAGTTCAGTCTTCTTCATTTTTCTTTCGTGGAAAGATCCTTAATCGATGATCAACTTACTTAAAATGAATTAATATACCTGTATGAATACAGGGCTGTATTTCACGTTTTTAAATGGTATAACAATTTATATTCATTAATGTGATTTTTTTTATCTGCTGTGCATGTCTGAAATAGTATGTATATATACAAAACTGTTTCTTAAAGTTGCATTCGAAATGAAGTGATTATTTATCATTTGGCTGGCAGGACGACATCGTGGGAAAAACAACGCATTTGCGTAGGTCCTAAAGGCAATAAAGATAGTTTTCTATTCCGGTCACCAATTATCCGCAAATCAAATGATGGTAAAGAATACGCTTACGGTCACCAGAGCGTGGTTAGAGGTATATATTGACCATATAGTACTGACCACCCGTTTAGATGAGCGCCCTGCATTAGTAAATATGGAGTACAGAATTGCGTTTGCGTTGCTGTTCGCTGTCCTTGGTATGCGTTTAATTTTATACATAAGTTTATAATTAATGTGTGCAAATTTAACTGGTTTTCATGAACTTTTCAAACCTCAAATTAAACAAACACGAAGCTCAGCTGTTTTCGAAAATAATAGTAATAATATATATATATATATATATATATATATATATATATATATATATATATATATATATATATATATATATATATATATATATATATATATATATTAAAGTTTGAAAATTTCATGAAAACCAGTCATATATATATATTGTAAAATGTCTAGTATCGATGATTAGCGTATACGATAAGTTACACATATGTAATTATCTCACAACACTTACGAGTGCTGCTTCTCGATTGCAATTCATTAAAAACCAAATCAAGAACCTTTCTTTGTTTTAAGTCTGTGGTGCGCGCGCATACCGGGAAGACGCGGATGAGCGGGAATTATTGGAAACCCTCAGGAACGTTCTGAGCACAGTGGAGAATTCCGACGTCGATATCACTGATGAAGACGAACGTATGTATGAGAGCTCTGCCGTTGACGTCAACGATGAAAGGGCCTTCGTTGATGGATTCATGGCGGCAAACAGACAAAGAGGTTTACCGTCTGGCAGGCCGGGTAAAAGGTAAGGATTCAAATTCATTTATATTTTTTTTGTGTCTTGATATATTCTTGTTCGTTTCGCTTTTGTCGTCTACATCTCTGCATATCAAAGAAAAATATTTTATGCTAATGTGATGTAAGCTAAGGTTATGTACGTTTTTACAACTCGGTTTGTCTCCGTAGTTTTAAAAATACGATTCCAGACAAAAAAAATCAATTAATTGTTCAATTTATAGTGTCGAAAGTAATAAACGATTCTTGCAAAAAATCTTTAAAATCTGGATGGTATATCCATTCGAGGGCTGTACAAGCAGGAGGCGGCCAGACAATTCTTATCCTATGTGTATACCTTTAACCGAAAAGCAATGTTTAACGGCACAATATCAATAGCATTTCGTAGCCATATATAGGGCTTTCAGTAAGAGGGTTTTAATCAACACCGTTGTCTATTTGTATCGATGTACAAGGATGCAGAACGACATCATGTACATACAATGTAGATTTCCTACGTACAATAAAACCCCGTTTAAATTGCATGTACCAGGGGATGGGGCGACTGGTTTAAGGGGGCAATTGAGGATGCGGGTGACTGGTTCGAAGGCGCAGGCAACTCCATTGCGGATTTCTTTGACGGAGCCTTCAGTGCAATCGCTAAGGAAGTCAATAAATGGGGAGATGCATTGAAGAACCTGCCGGGAGACCTCAGACAAAAGCTACCCGAGCTGAAAAATATCTATAATGGACTAAACGAACAGGTAAGCACGAGCTTAGTTGACTTAATGAACATGTAAGCCTTGGACAGCACACGAGCCGATATTTACTCAGTTGAGACGTTGTCTTCAACTGAAGACGAGGGACCAGTGAATAAAGAGCTTACGGGATTTAAAGCTGATATACTACAATCACATTTTTTTATATATAAACTAAAGCATTCGATCCCGATAAAGCTTGTTCACTTATATCTAAATTCACTACCAGATTGATGTTATTCCTGCTTACCCCATACTTTGATATAGGTATCATTTGAATGAGTTCGATGTGCAAGGGCTAGAAAAATGTAACAAACTATGTACACTGTACAGACACGTGTTGTCAAAAAGACTTGTGTTCGTTAAGAGCCTGTAAACTAAAATGCGGTAAAACTTGAGCTTAATAATTTACGTGCTGTCTTGCTTAAGATATTTTCAAATCGACCTCCAATGTATGTGATTTCCGCCTTCAATTCCTCGGTCGCTGGTTTAGGTCTTTTTAAGGCCACGTTGTCTTTGTCTCAAAAAGTAGACAAGAACACAGTCTACAATTTCTCGAAATAGCTTAAATGCAGTCAACATACATTATGTATCACACATAAAATAACAAAAACAAAATAGGCCAAATTCTTCCAAAAGAAATGGGGTTCGAAAATGGAGATCTCAAACAAGATATATTTTGTATGAAGCATTTACATTCCGTAAAAGGTTTAAGCCTTTATAGAGTTTGTCGTTTTTGTAAATTTATTTTTCATTTTTCTTTCAACTTCAGCGCTAACTATGTAACCAAATATACAATACAAGAACTGTTTCTTTCTTGCATTTAAGCTAGGCTGTCTTTAAGCGTGATAGGCTTGAGATTTATAATTCATTTAGCTTAATATCATGCTTTAACGTTTGAGCATAGGTCGATAATTTTTAAGACTTGTAAGATTGTGTTTGTGAAATCGGTTTCTACCTAGAACATTTCATATTGTTTTATGCTCGTGACATTTATGATGCAATTTTATTGAATAGATCTCGAAGTTATATAAAGAGGTCGAAAAGCAGAGCGGGAAGGCGAAAGAGGGGGCCCAGAAACTCTTGGATTTGGCGAAGGCAGAGAAGGACAAAGCTTGGAATGAAATAGAGAAGAGCGTGCAGGCCCTATGTCCACCGAACGAACTAGGTAGCACGTGCAGCCAGGACAGCAACTGCAACTGTAGCTACCTGAAGTGCATGGGCTGGTGGAGTAAGCGCTGTCGTGTCAGTGTCACCTCGCTGGGATAACTTACGTCCTATCAACGTATTGTCGGCCAGGGCGTGCTGAATGAGTTGTTTTCACGTTGTTTCTGACAAGTTGTTTCTTTATATTTCAATTATTTTTATATAATCATCGATTTCGTCGATTGCTCATTCTTTTTTGCCTTTTATGTGATTAATAAACGATTATCTTAAGTGGTACCTGAGTTGACAATAAATTATGAGCACCATATCATTGTTAATCGTTCAAACGAGTACATATTCTTATCATGTATGGACATTTCTTTAAACGGATACTAATATAATCAATTATTAAAATGTAAGTTACGTTTGATCCGTACATGATTAGTAATTATATTAGAGTATTATCATCTTAAATCTCGTCGTACATTGTGCGAAAAGTTTCAGTTTTTGTGAATCATTGTATACTATTGTTTTGTTTTATATTCCTTCACCATTTGCGTATCCAGCTTATATTATATCCCATAAAAATAAAATTAAAATGAAGAATTTGTAATTCGGTTTTCGTTTTGAAATCCCATGCTCCGCTTGGCTGATCGACTTATGGTCAAGGAATAATATTAGCAATCACGAGGATTGCTGTACTACTGTTGATCATCTTGCACCATATTTGAAACGTGTTCCTTGTTTTCGTCTACAAGTACATCGTTTTTCTTAAGCTTAGCTTGGACTTCGTTGGTATATCTCTCTGATAGTGCTTGGCATTTTGCCTGATCCATGATATAGACAAAGCCTGCACTGATAACGGTAATAGATCAACTTGATTTTTATATTTAATGCATGATATCTTCATAGAGGTTAAATATTGCAAATGGATTTTTTTTTTATTTTGTATAAATTAATATTATTATAACCCTTAAAAAATGAGTAACATCAAACTTTATTTATACATGCAATTACTTTTATTTAATTGTAAAGTTCGTTATGAAGCTAGCTTTGAAGCTTGTATAAAACTCAAATAAAATAATGATTTCAATTATGATATTTTTCTGAATGTTTCGTGCATTCATACAGTATGAACGCTCTACTGCTATTTTGCCAATTTTTGTGTTTTATATATGCAAGACCCAGGTCTTTCTTGCGAAACTCCGCCTACAGAGGTCACGAAAGGTCGACAGGTCGACAATATCTTCGTACAGAAAAGCAGATGCGAGTGTAAATATTATTAAATTACCTGCAGCAGCTTTTGTGTCATTACCCGTTTGATTTTAAATGAGTAAATTAAGATACAAATTAAATAAAACAAAGTGCTCTTCCAATTGTCATCGCTGTTCAAGGATTTAAATGGATAAATTCATTTTATATCCAGCAAAGGTTTTTTTCACGTTTCGGTATAACTAACACAAATCTGTAATAATTTTTGTCAGTTTGTAAGGTTTGCAGTACACTTAATTATAACTACGGATTCAAAACTAGTAGACATATGCAAGGTTTAAGGTTGCTATTTTATGAATATGTTCTTATATCTGTACCTGTATAGAAATTGCGGTATGCTCGAAATAACACACATACGGCTGTCATAAATTTAGAGACATACACATTTTTCTAGGTGTTATAAGAACGTTTGAAACACAGTTTGAATTTATTACTAAATTATTCATGTCTTATCATTTTTGGGCTAAAACATGTAATAACAACTTTGAAACGGCAGCCCTAAAGTGGTCATTAATGCCTTTTAAAAGTAATTTAACACATCATAAATGCAATATTAGCAGGAAACAATTGTTTGACATTCTGACTTTCTGTCGTCGATTCAGAACAGTGATCTTTACAAAATGTAACTCGGTCGTTATATGAATTTATATCACTTCTATGTTATTTGAATATCAATATTTGAAAGGTGATTTAATGTCTTATTTATTTTTTAGCATTTGCTTTCATCTGTACTTTGTTTTGTATGGAAGCAAATGTTCGAAAATTCAGCTTCAAAAATCAAGAAAACGTTTGAAAAACAGAATTACCATTTTTATTATAAACAGGAAGTTGTTTATTTCCAAATATATCTTTATTAAAATTTCTGCATTCTGTTTTTAAATTTCAAATTATTTTATGCAACAATTTCTGGTTTAAAAGTGGCGTGTTTAATTAAAATTAAGGGGGAGTAACTTTACAATAAATTTTAAAGTAGTTCTTTAAGTTGATATTTTCACTCCTTATTTTGCAGTGAAAATATCAAATTGACATTTTCACTGTTGATATTTCTTTGATAAAACTCTATATTTCATCGATAGGCATGAAAGAAGAAGAACAATTCCACTCGTTGCTACTTTACTCATAAAAAAAATAATTATATGATCACTTATGAAATGAAATACGATCTCGCACTAAAATAAACTTAATTGTTGGGTATATATAGTTGTTAATTTCGGTGAACAATTTGTTATTGTTTGCCAATAAAGCGTATAAATTATATGCTTTCCGGAGATTTATAGAGATGTATCAGTGAAAGAAAGATATTTATCACTGTTTTGAAATAATAGCCCATTCTTTATTCAAATCCAACGCGACCAGGGTTTGGACACAAAAACAATGACGTCATTTTCTAAACTAATATATACCTTAGTTTAGACATATTCCTACATAGCACAAGGCAAAAGAGACTTCCAATGTTAAAGACATTGGTCCAATGCGATTATGAACGTTCAAAGTACAAGTTAAATGAGATTTAGATTGTAAAAAGTGACATGCTTGAAATATAATCACTTAATAAACAAACAAAATACGTTCACAATAATTTAATTAAAAAAACAATACATTAAAAAAAATCAATTGCAGTCAAAATTGAAATCTAAATTAATTCAATACATTTAAATAAATAATGACTTCAACAGTAATTTATCAAAAGAAAACATTTTCTTTTAATATACCGTGTCTGTTACCTCCTGGTATATATTTTAGAAAAAACAAAATCCCACACTTTTTTTTGCTGGACCAAAACTTTGCTGTCTTCTTGCATGATGCAAAATTGATTTCTTGAAATGTAAGAAAATATGGTCGTGTCTCCATTTAAATATATAGGAATATTATTTAGTAGTGTATAACCTTTAAAGGGACACAATTGCTTTGCTTAAAAAGTGTCTTTTTGGGCAAGAAATGTTTTACATTTCACTATTTCTGGCAAAGTATCACTATTAAATGCTTTTATTTAGTTGGGTTAAACAAAATATGCAATTTCCTGCGTTTTACAACTTCTGCTTAATTTCGTTAAACACTTGAGTCGTCTCCATTCTTACAAGCAAAATCCAGATTTGAAGAAACTTTGTTTGCGAGAACTTGAAATGTGTGCAAATATGTATAGAATTGCACCATTTGATGATTGAAATGTCATTTTGAGCCCAGGCTTAGTTGAAAAATATCATAGAATGGCATTTTGAGCTAACACGCCTTAATATAAAAGATGCGCAGGTGTTTGGATGACATACAATGAAACTGGAGATCCTGACACCGACTATCAAATTCAGATATTTTTCGGTGAATTAATGAATGTAGGACTTATCGAATGTGTTTTCATAAGAAATGCACGTACGCGTTTACTTATAGATAAATTATAACTTAATGTTAAGTACAGTATTTGTACCAGGCCCCTCTCTATATTTAAGATTGAGAATGCTTATTCAGATTGATATTTTGTTTAAGTCTGAGTGATGCACATAATTTATAGTTGTTATACTTTAAATTCAGTCCAATACCGGCACTCAGAGATAAATAAATAATCTCAGTGGTTAAAAACACAGTTACTTGGTATTTGGAGTGCATTTTTGGCCAGTCGAGCGATTGGTCCCTGGGGTGATCTCTTGGACGGAGAATCATAAAAAAAAAGTGTTTTAGTACTCTATGATACACGTAATAAACAAATAATCAACTTTTGGTCGTTTATTTTTATACATTAAATATTTTGAAAATTTCATACATTCTTTATCATTCACTGATAAAGATTGTATGGAATTGTATCATATTTAATATCAGTGCTAATTTGAAATAATTTGCTAAGAGATTGCCGAAACAAACTTTAAATAAATACAATTCAATAAATAGTGTCCACTTTCACTTTCAACACATGTAAATTTAGCGTAGGTAAAGAAGTGATTTAGCGTCACATTAAAGACACTTGCTGCGTCTTGTCCATGTATTCGTATTTTGCTGTTTAGCTTAGAAAAATGAGCATGCAGTTAATGAAGAATCACGTTTTCTTTACTAGTTGGTTATCTTAACTGGAAATCTAGATGTGGTCTCGATATTTTCAGTCCACTCTTGTAAGATAAACAAAATGCGTTTGGCAGAGGTGTAATCAAAATCATGGCTTATTTATTCACAGCTAAACATCAAAAACAAAAATCAAAGCGCTAAACGCATTGACAGGCATTCGGCCTGCTACGTTTTGTGAGTATAGATATGTAAGGCCGAACGGAACAGGAAATGAGAGCATGTTGCATAAACCACTGATATAATGATATAAGTTGAGGGCAAAATTAAAAAAAATCAATGGCACAACCACGAGTGAAATTGATTTCTTTAGTGAGGCCACACTTTTTATATCTTTAGATTTACGGGAGCGCCGTACCTAAATATTGCAAAACCCAAATAAAAATAAAATTCATTTTCGTAGTTTTATTTTTATTTTTTCTGACGAACGTTGCTCCAATGTTAAGAAAAAAATAAAATTAGTGTTCTATAACCCATATCTCAGAACCAACTGGTGTACCAATTGTCATTCATTATCGGTCTTTTTACTGCACAAACCACGTAAACCAGTCGGAAATACGCGGGGAAACAGAACAGGTACCCGTTACCATAACAACGTCCTGTCAAAAATGAAAGTACTTTTTGTCATACCCCTTATTTTTCACAATTTCTGCAGCTATATATAAATGTTTTACTACAAAAACGTTCCGATGTTTATGTTTCATTATTTAAATCAAACCGTGGTGAACTTAGAGCGTGTTTATTGTGATTTTTTTTGTAGATTCAGTATGTTGTTCGCGTTTCGTGGAATAATTGCGAAACTTCCAGTCAAAATAAGGAGACAGAAATTCGTGGGTTGTATTGTCTATTAAAAGTCGTTGGCGCACGTCGTATATTAACAAGGATGAATTGGATTACAGCGCAAAAATGTATAGCTTCTGACAAACACAAACTGCAAAATGATATCTTGTTCATCATAGTCAAAATGGATATTTTTTTCTGAATTTGACTCTGGGGAGCATTGAACACACTGCTTCACGATCACAAATTTGAAGAGAAAAACACAAGGTATCGTGATATTCGTAGTTGTTACTTAGTTTAATAATGATTTAGAATTTAAATCGTTATAGAATACTGAAAATGATGTAATAATAACATAGTGTGTGTTTCCGATAAAACAGAAAAAAATCTGAACATAAGATATCTGGCAGTCAGTGCAAGAAGTCAAACTTATCCGTTGCTTATTGCCAACGGGCATAGCTGGAATTAGAAGGATATTTTTCAGGACTGATTCTAAAATCAGTTCTTAGACCTGGTTTTTTGAAACATATAACACTTGTAATATTTATCTTAATGCTCCCGAATTTTCTTTGGTGAAGTACATAAATGTAGATTTTGACTGTCTGTGTATCCGTAAGCCCTGTCAAACTTTGAAGTAAAGAGGAATTTCCATCAGGGCTTCTACTTTTTTGGTTATATTTTCTATATAAAAACCACATCACGGTAATTTGTCACGGTGCTATTTCGTTAAAGACAGAAAAACACATTTGACCTCCTTATTATACCGTGTCTGAAACTGTGTTCAATGTTTGATTACTTCACAATGGAAAGGATATGCTTATATTGTGGGCAAAAGGTTAGAATTGGCCATTTAAACTTCTTTATTACACTGACATGTTTCATAAAATCCATGGGTTGATAATATATTCACCTCATATGCATAGATGCATTCAAACAAATATATACAATTAATTTCAATGAGCGCTTGAACTCACAGTGTTGAGGTCAATATTTTCAGTCATTAAAAGGATCTTTTAATTATGCTTTTGAAACTTTATGGTGATCTATCACACTTTTTCAGCCTATGAAATAGCTGACACAAGTAAGGTGTGTTTTGTCTTCATGATATAAGAAGATTTAAAAAAAAAAAAAAAAATCGGAGAAAAATCCGTTTTATTTTTATTTATTTCTCCTTTGGGACATTTTATGCATTTTATTTTTATTTTTATTTCCTCCTCCTTACCCAACTTTTTGAAAAATCTCCCGTATATCTAAAGATAAAAAAACTCTAGCCTGATTAAAGTAAAACTTGATCAAGCTTTTCAATGAATTTGTTCAGCATATCCTGGGGAAACAATACTACTGTCCATCGAATTCAAATACTTGGAACTCAAATTATAGGTTGATTCGATATCATTTGGTCATATGTTAACCCGTACTCTGACACAATCCAATTCTTGGATTCCCTGATTACAGATTTCATTCAAAGCACCATGAAATGTTTAGCATATTAGATAATGAAATTCGTAAATTAGCACGGGCCGGGACGTGAAGAGCTTGTTCAGTATGGGGACTACTTATCAGTGCAAGTTATTCCAATACGGAAGTGTCTACTCAGTGTTACATGCCTTACTTCAGTTTATAAGACATGGCAGTGAATCAAAGCATGATTACATCATCTTAGACCATTGACTACTTACCATCTTTATAGGTTTTGCAGCACTTAAAATTACTTTTTGAACATACTGGATCAGCTTGATCTTCGTTCGTGTTTACATTTGCACAACTGTTCATTGTTTGTACTCATACAGACTTCTTTGGATCAATCAGAACACCTCGGTAATATTCCATTGCAGGAAAATGGCCGAGATGCGCCGAATGGCAGAGGATGTGGACTCTTTTATCGAATACAAAGTGGTAACGTTCAACCAATTTTAGTTTTCTTAAAGGAAACGTATTATTTTAACATTTTGTAATACTCAGACTACAAGTGTAACTTTCGTGACGAGACACGTGAAGCGTTTACCCTGTGCCATTAAGAGGGTTTATGTTTAAACTTTTGGCAACTGAGCATGAATCTGCAGTTTTTCACAGAAGTATTTCTTCCTATCTATGTTGTTTAGATCGGAAAATCATTTTGTTATGTCGCATACAAATTGGTCAGTCTACTGGTAAACGTTGGGGTAACCGCCTTGAGGAGACCTGTTAACGACGGATTTGGAAGTCATCCCTTCTGGATCCGTTTCAATAATGATTTTGGTCGTAACTTATGAAACATATGTAGTAACATCACAGATCATTTTATTTTTCTTTATGCTATATTTCGGGCTTGAATTCCTTTCGTACTATTTTTGACAAAGAAAGTAAAAAAAACAAAACTTAAAGACTAAGATCTTTCTTGAAACTGTCTCCTGAATTATAGACGTCTCTGTCCCCTGAATCTTAAACATGTTGAAACTATCACATGGATCTCAGAAGTCTTGAAACTTCCCCTGGGACGCAGACGCAGACGTCTGGATCCTAGATATGTTGAAAATTTCCCCTGGATCCTAGACATGATGAAACTGTCCCTGGGTCCTAAACATGTTGAAACTGTCCCTGGATCCTAGACATGTTAAAAATGTTCCCTGGATCCTAGACATGATGAAACTGTCCCTGGATCCTAGACATGTTGAAACTGTCCCCTGGATCCTAAACATATTGAAATTGTCCCTGGATCCTAGACATGTTGAAACTGTCCCTGGATCCTAGACATGTTGAAACTGTCCCCTGGATCCTAAACATATTGAAATTGTCCCTGGATCCTAAAAATGTTGAAACTGTCCCCTGGATCCTAGACATATTGCAATTGTCCACGGGATCCTAGACATGTTGAAACTGTCCCCTAGATCATAGACGTCTTAAAACTGTCCCCTGTGTCCAAGACATGTTAAAACTGTCCCTAAATCCTAGACGTCTTGAAAATGTCCCCTGGATCCTAGACGTATTTTAACTTTCCCCTTGGACCTAGATATGTTGAAATTTTCCCCTGGATCCTAGACGTATTGAAACTTTCCCCTGGGACCTAGACATGTTAAAACTGTTCCCGGGATCCTAGACATCTTGAAACTGTCTCCTGGATCCTAGATTTTTTTAGAACTGTCCCCTGGAATCTAGACATGTTGAAACTGTCCCTTGGGACCAAGACATCTTCAAACTGTCTCCTAGAGAATTTGAAACTAACCCAGGATTCAAAACATATTGAAACTGTCCCTGAGTCCTAGACATCTTGAGACTTTCCCCTGTATCCTAGACAATTTGAACTTCCGCATGATAATAGACATCTTCAAACTGCCCCTAAGTCCTAGACATCTTGAAACTGTCCCCTGTATCCTAGACAATTTGAACTACCGCAAGAATATAGACATCTTCAGTAAGAGGACGGTTGATAATCTCAATGGTGATTTGATATAATCGATGTTTTTGCAGCTTTAAATTTTCTTACGTGCTGCTTGAATTAAACAATGCTTTAACATGTTATCCCAAAACAAACTTTTTCATTCTCATATATGTGTATATTGTTATGAAACATGAGGCGATCCTTGATGACACTGCTTGACGCTAGAAAGTAAAATCCTTGTTGACAAGCTGCTTGTGCCCTTGGAGATAAATTATTATTGACGAGCTACTTGTGACGATAAAGTAAAATCATTGTTGACGAAAGTATTGTGACTGCAAAGATAAATTATTGTTAAATAGCTGCTTGTGACTTTGAAGTAAAATCATTGTTGACGAGCTGTTTGTGATTTTAAAGGCAAATCAATGTTGACGAGCTGTTTGTGACTGTGTGATTGTGAAGACAAATCGTTGTTGACAAGCTGCTTGAGACTGTGAAGACAAATCGTTCTTGACGAGCTGCTTGAGACTGTGAAGACAAATCATTGTTGACGAGCTGTTTGTGACTGTGAAGACAAATCGTTGTTGACGAGCTGTTTGAGACTGTGAAGACAAATCGTTGTTGACGAGCTGTTTGTGACTGTGAAGACAACTCGTTGTTGACGATCTGCTTGAGACTGTGAAGAAAAATCGTTGTTGACGAGCTGCTTGTGACTGTGAAGACAAATCGTTGTTGACAAGCTGCTTGTGACTGTGAAGACAAATCGTTGTTGACGAGCTGCTTGTGACTGTGAAGACAAATCGTTGTTGACGAGCTGCTTGTGACTGTGAAGACAAACAACTGTTGTGATCTCCTTGTGATTTTGAAGACAAATCTTTGTTGACGAGCTGCTTGAGACTGTGAAGACAAATCGTTGTTGACGAGCTGCTTGAGACTGTGAAAACAAATCGTTGTTGACGAGCTGTTTGTCACTGTGAAGACAAATCGTTGTTGACGAGCTGCTTGTGACTGTGAAGACAAACAACTGTTGACGAGCTGCTTGTGATTGTGAAGACAAATCGTTGTTGACGAGCTGTTTGTGACTGTGAAGACAAATCGTTGTTGACGAGCTGTTTGTGACTGTGAAGACAAATCGTTGTTGACAAGCTGCTTGTGACTGTGAAGACAAATCGTTGTTGACGAGCTGTTTGTGACTGTGAAGACAAATCGTTGTTGACGAGCTGCTTGAGACTGTGAAGACAAATCGTTGTTGACGAGCTGCTTGTGACTGTGAAGACAACTCGTTGTTGACGAGCTGCTTGTGACTGTGAAGACAAATCGTTGTTGACGAGCTGCTTGAGACTGTGAAGACAACTCGTTGTTGACGAGCTGCTTGTGACTGTGAAGACAAATCGTTGTTGACGAGCTGCTTGAGACTGTGAAGACAACTCGTTGTTGACGAGCTGCTTGTGACTGTGAAGACAAATCGTTGTTGACGAGCTGCTTGTGACTGTGAAGACAACTCGTTATTGACGAGCTGCTTGAGACTGTGAAGACAAATCGTTGTTGACGAGCTGCTTGAGACTGTGAAGACAACTCGTTGTTGACGAGCTGCTTGTGACTGTGAAGACAACTCGTTGTTGACGAGCTGCTTGAGACTGTGAAGACAAATCGTTGTTGACGAGCTGCTTGAGACTGTGAAGACAAATCGTTGTTGACGAGCTGCTTGTGACTGTGAAGACAACTCGTTGTTGACGAGCTGCTTGAGACTGTGAAGACAAATCGTTGTTGACGAGCTGATTGAGACTGTGAAGACAAATCGTTGTTGACGAGCTGCTTGTGACTGTGAAGACAAATCGTTGTTGACGAGCTGCTTGTGACTGTGAAGACAAATCGTTGTTGACGAGCTGCTTGAGACTGTGAAGACAAATCGTTGTTGACGAGCTGCTTGAGACTGTGAAGAAAAATCGTTGTTGACGAGCTGCTTGAGACTGTGAAGACAAACAACTGTTGCGATCTCCTTGTGATTGTAAAGACAAATCGTTATTGACGAGCTGCTTGAGACTGTGAAGGTCAACAATTGTTGACGAGTTGCTGGAGACTGTGAAGGTAAACAATTGTTGACGAGCTGCTTTAGACTGTGAAGGTAAAATATTGTTGACGAGCTGCTTGAGACTGTGAAGACAAATCATTGTTGACTAGCTGCTTGTATTTGTGAAGACAAGTCATTGTCGTCGAGCTCCTTTAGACTTTGGAGACAAATCATTGTTTACGAGCTGCTTGAGACTTTAGAGACAAATCATTGTTGACGAGCTGATTGAGGCTGCGAAAATCAAATCATTGTTAACGAGCTGATTGAGACTATGAAAACAAATCATTGTTGACGAGCTGCTCGAGAGTGTAAAGATAAGTAATTGTTGACGAGCTGCTTACGAGTGTAAAGATAAGTAATTGTTGACGAGCTGCTTGAGACGGTAAAGAGATGTAATTGTTGACGAGCTGCTTGAGAGTGTGAAGATAAGTAATTGTTGACGAGCTGCTTGAGAGTGTAAAGATAAGTAATTGTTGACGAGCTGCTTGAGACTGTAAAGAGATGTAATTGTTGACGAGCTGCTCGAGAGTGTAAACATAATTAATTGTTGACGAGCTGCTTGAGACTGTAAAGAGATGTAATTGTTGACGAGCTGCTTGAGAGTGTGAAGAGAAGTAATTGTTGACGAGCTGCTTGAGAGTGTGAAGAGAAGTAATTGTTGACGAGCTCCCTGAGACTCTAAAGAGAAGTAATTGTTGACGAGCTGCTTGAGACTGTAAAGAGAAGTAATTGTTGATGAGCTGCTTGAGACTGTGAAGAGAAGTAATTGTTGACGAGCTCCTTGAGACTGTAAAGATAAGTAATTGTTGACGAGCTGCTTGAGACTCTAAAGAGAAGTAATTGTTGATGAGCTGCTTGAGACTGTAAAGAGAAGTAATTGTTGACGAGCTCCTTGAGACTGTAAAGATAAGTAATTGTTGACGAGCTCCTTGAGACTGTAAAGATAGGTAATTGTTGACGAGCTGCTTGAGACTGTGAAGAGAAGTAATTGTTGATGAGCTCCTTGAGACTCTAAAGAGAAGTAATTGTTGATGAGCTGCTTGAGACTGTGAAGAGAAGTAATTGTTTATGAGCTCCCTGAGACTCTAAAGAGATGTAATTATTGACGAGCTGCTTGAGAGTGTGAAGAGAAGTAAATGTTGACGAGCTCCCTGAGACTCTAAAGAGAAGTAATTGTTGACGAGCTGCTTGAGACTGTAAAGAGAAGTAATTTCGACGAGCTGCTTGAGACTGTTAAGAGATGTAATTGTTGACGAGCTGCTTGAGAGTGTGAAGAGAAGTAATTGTTGACGAGCTCCCTGAGACTCTAAAGAGAAGTAATTGTTGACGAGCTGCTTGAGACTGTAAAGAGAAGTAATTTCGACGAGCTGCTTGAGACTGTTAAGAGATGTAATTGTTGACGAGCTGCTTGAGAGTGTGAAGAGAAGTAATTGTTGACGAGCTCCCTGAGACTCTAAAGAGAAGTAATTGTTGACGAGCTGCTTGAGAGTGTGAAGAGAAGTAATTGTTGACGAGCTCCATGAGACTGTGAAGATAAGTAGTTGTTGACGAGCTGCTTGAGACTGTGAAGATAAGTAGTTGTTGGCGAGCTGCTTGAGACTGTGAAGATAAGTAGTTGTTGGCGAGCTGCTTGAGACTGTGAAGATAAGTAGTTGTTGGTGAGCTGCTTGAGACTGTGAAGATAAATAATTGTTGACGAGCTGCTTGAGATTGTGAAGATAAATAATTGTTGACGAACTGCTTGCTGCTTGTGACGGTGAAGACAATTCATTGTTGATGACCTGTGAGTTGGCATCTTTATTAGTATCATCGTTAGTTGGATTCGTACTGTTCGAATTATAAGTACTGAGATTTTTTTTCTTTCAACACGCATGTGTATTTTATAAGCTTTATTGTACTCATTTTCATCCTTTTGATAAAAGAAGAAACATGGAATGATATAATTGTGTTCTTGCAATTTACTTGTGACAGAATTTCCCGTCTTATCTCAGTCTAATTGGTGTATTGAGTGATTGCTTACTGAAACATACTGGCATCCATAATTTTTTTGTGCGGAGAAGTCTTATTCAACAAGTTCTGACCGTGTGTTCACAAGCCAATGCGTGTTTATGGTGAGCAAATAGACGCCATGTAATAATTTAACTTAGGTAATTTACATTCTAAAGAGTCCATATAATCCTCAGATTTATTAGTATACATTATTAAAATTGTCATAAGTACACTTATATATAAGTGTTTATATTCGTTATATTCGTTTTGCTTACACAATTTATTCATGTGTCATGTTAGTATTGCATTACGATGATGTTTTCGTAGTAGGAGATCGCAGGAATATTGTCTGCGAAATCCTCAAGAGAATTTCCTGCTCTTTCTTTTTATTTAATAACAGAAATATGTCTGCAGTTAAAATAATTGTCACATTAATAGGTGTCTGTTGGATTGACTCCGCCGCTGAAAAGTGCAGATCATGTATTTCTTTTCTTCTTGAAACTATTAGAATAACATAAAACATAGCCACACCAGCAGTATTCAAAAGTACAATATGTTGGTACTTAATCAAATAACACTGGGTATTCTTTTTTCAATAGTCTAACGTGAAGTCACAAACAGTTGATATATTTGAGCTCACATTTCAGTACTTAATATTCGTCAAAACCCGAATGTCACAATGCTATATTGCCAGTGTAATAAACCACTACATCTAAGTGTGCTATACTACCCGTGAAGACACCTACAACATTAATGTTAAATGTTTTACCAGTGTTAGAGCCAGCAACATCTAAGTGTGCCATGTTTACCAGTGAGGCAGCCAAAAACGTCGAAATTTACAGTGTTTACCAATGTAGCAGCAAGCAATGTCTGCGTGTGCCATGTCCACTGGTGTAACAGCCAACAACGTCTAAGTGTGCCATGTTTACCAATGAGGCAGCCAAAAACGTCGAAATTTACAGTGTTTACCAATGTAGCAGCAAGCAATGTCTGCGTGTGCCATGTCCACTGGTGTAACAGCCAACAACGTCTAAGTGTGCCATGTTTACCAGTGTAACAACAAACAACGTCAAAGTGTGCCATGTCCACCAGTGTAACAACCAACAACGTCTAAGTGTGCCATGTCTATCAGTGTAACACCAAACAACGTCTAAGTGTGCCATGTTTACCAGTGTACCAACAGACAACGTCTAAGTGTGTCATGTTTACCAGTGTAACAACCAACAACGTCTAAGTGTGCCATGTCCACCAGTGTAACAACCAACAACGTCTAAGTGTGCCATGTTTACCAGTGTAACAACCAACAACGTCAAAGTGTGCCATGTCCACCAGTGTAACAACCAACAACGTCTAAGTGTGCCATGTTTACCAGTGTAACACCAAACAACGTCTAAGTGTGCCATGTTTACCAGTGTAACTCAAAACAGCGTTTACGTGTGCCATGTTTACCAGTGTAACATCTAACAACGTCGAAATGCGCCATATCCACCAGTGTAACAACCAACAACGTCTAAATGTGCCATGTTTACCAGTGTAACACCCGACAACGTCTTAGTGTGCCATGTTTACCAGTGTAACACTGAACGACGCCTAAGTGTGCCATGTCGATCAGTGTAACAACGTCTTAGTGTGTCATGTCGATCAGTGGAACAACGCCTAAGTGTGCCATGTCGATCAGTGTAACAAGGTATAAGTGTGCCATGTTGTTCAGTGTAACGACGTCAAAGTGTGCCATGTCGATCAGTGTAACAACGTCTAAGTGTGTCATGTCGATCAGTGTAACGACGTCTAAGAGTGCCATGTCGATCAGTGTAACGACGTCTAAGTGTGCCATGTCGATCAGTGTACAAGGTCTAAGTGTGTGATGTCGATCAGTGTAACGACGTCTAAATGTGTCAATGTCGATCAGTGTAACAACGTCTAAGTGTGCCATGTCGATCAGTGTAACAACGTCTAAGTGTGTCATGTCGATCAGTGTAACGACCTCTAAGTGTGTCAATGTCGATCAGTGTAACAACGTCTAAGAGTGCCATGTCGATCAGTGTAACGACGTCTAAGTGTGTCATGTCGATCAGTGTAACGACGTCTAAGTGTGTCAATGTCGATCAGTGTAACAAGGTCTAAGTGTGCCATGTCGATCAGTGTAACGACGTCTAAGTATGCCATGTCGATAAGTGTAACGACGTCTAAGTGTGCCATGTCGATCAGTGTAACGACGTATAAGTGTGTCATGTCGATCAGTGTAACGACGCCTAAGTGTGCCATGTCGATCAGTGTAACACTGTCTAAGTGTGTCATGTCGATCAGTGTAACAAGGTCTAAGTGTGCCATGTCGATCAGTGTAATAACGTCTAAGTGTGTCATGTCGATCAGTGTAACGACGTCTTAGAGTGCCATGTCGATCAGTGTAACGACGTCTAAGTGTGTCAATGTCGATCAGTGTAACGACGTCTAAGAGTGCCATGTCGATCAGTGTAACGACGTCTAAGTGTGTCATGTCGATCAGTGTAACGACGTCTAAGTGTGTCATGTCGATCAGTGTAACGACGTCTAAGAGTGCCATGTTGATCAGTGTAACAAGGTCAGAGTGTGCCATGTCGATCAGTGTAACGACTTCTAAGAGTGCCATGTCGATCAGTGTAACAAGGTCTAAGTGTGTCATGTCGATCAGTGTAACAAGGTCTAAGTGTGTCATGTCGATCAGTGTAACAAGGTCTAAGTGTGTCATGTCGATCAGTGTAACAACGTCTAAGTGTGTCATGTCGATCAGTGTAACGACGTCTAAGTGTGCCATGTCGATTAGTGTAACAACGTCTAAGTGTGTCATGTCGATCAGTGTAACGACGTCTATGTGTGGCATGTCGATCAGTGTAACGACGTCTAAGTGTGTCTTGTCGATCAGTGTAACGACGTCTAAGTGTGTCATGTCGATCATTGTATCGACGTCTAAGTGTGCCATGTCGTTCAGTGTAACAAGGTCTAAGTGTGTCATGTCGATCAGTGTAACAAGGTCTAAGTGTGTCATGTCGATCAGTGTAACAACGTCTAAGTGTGTCATGTCGATCAGTGTAACGACGTCTAAGTGTGCCATGTCGATTAGTGTAACAACGTCTAAGTGTGTCATGTCGATCAGTGTAACGACGTCTAATTGTGTCATGTCGATCAGTGTAACGACGTCTAAGAGTGCCATGTCGATCAGTGTAACAACGTCTAAGTGTGTCATGTCGATCAGTGTAACGACGTCTAAGTGTGCCATGTCGATTAGTGTAACAACGTCTAAGTGTGCCATGTCGATCAGTGTAACAAGGTCAGAGTGTGCCATGTCGATCAGTGTAACGACTTCTAAGAGTGCCATGTCGATCAGTGTAACAACGTCTAAGTGTGTCATGTCGATCAGTGTAACGACGTCTAAGTGTGCCATGTCGATTAGTGTAACAACGTCTAAGTGTGCCATGTCGATCAGTGTAACAAGGTCAGAGTGTGCCATGTCGATCAGTGTAACGACTTCTAAGAGTGCCATGTCGATCAGTGTAACAAGGTCTAAGTGTGTCATGTCGATCAGTGTAACAAGGTCTAAGTGTGTCATGTCGATCAGTGTAACAACGTCTAAGTGTGTCATGTCGATCAGTGTAACGACGTCTAAGTGTGCCATGTCGATTAGTGTAACAACGTCTAAGTGTGTCATGTCGATCAGTGTAACGACGTCTAATTGTGTCATGTCGATCAGTGTAACGACGTCTAAGAGTGCCATGTCGATCAGTGTAACAACGTCTAAGTGTGTCATGTCGATCAGTGTAACGACGTCTAAGTGTGCCATGTCGATTAGTGTAACAACGTCTAAGTGTGCCATGTCGATCAGTGTAACAAGGTCAGAGTGTGCCATGTCGATCAGTGTAACGACTTCTAAGAGTGCCATGTCGATCAGTGTAACAACGTCTAAGTGTGCCATGTCGATCAGTGTAACAAGGTCAGAGTGTGCCATGTCGATCAGTGTAACGACTTCTAAGAGTGCCATGTCGATCAGTGTAACAAGGTCTAAGTGTGTCATGTCGATCAGTGTAACAAGGTCTAAGTGTGTCATGTCGATCAGTGTAACAACGTCTAAGTGTGTCATGTCGATCAGTGTAACGACGTCTAAGTGTGCCATGTCGATTAGTGTAACAACGTCTAAGTGTGTCATGTCGATCAGTGTAACGACGTCTAATTGTGTCATGTCGATCAGTGTAACGACGTCTAAGAGTGCCATGTCGATCAGTGTAACAACGTCTAAGTGTGTCATGTCGATCAGTGTAACGACGTCTAAGTGTGCCATGTCGATTAGTGTAACAACGTCTAAGTGTGCCATGTCGATCAGTGTAACAAGGTCAGAGTGTGCCATGTCGATCAGTGTAACGACTTCTAAGAGTGCCATGTCGATCAGTGTAACAACGTCTAAGTGTGTCATGTCGATCAGTGTAACGACGTCTAAGTGTGCCATGTCGATTAGTGTAACAACGTCTAAGTGTGCCATGTCGATCAGTGTAACAAGGTCAGAGTGTGCCATGTCGATCAGTGTAACGACTTCTAAGAGTGCCATGTCGATCAGTGTAACAAGGTCTAAGTGTGTCATGTCGATCAGTGTAACAAGGTCTAAGTGTGTCATGTCGATCAGTGTAACAAGGTCTAAGTGTGTCATGTCGATCAGTGTAACAAGGTCTAAGTGTGTCATGTCGATCAGTGTAACGACGTCTAAGAGTGCCATGTCGATCAGTGTAACGACGTCTAAGTGTGCCATGTCGATTAGTGTAACAAGGTCTAAGTGTGTCATGTCGATCATTGTATCGACGTCTAAGTGTGCCATGTCGTTCAGTGTAACAAGGTCTAAGTGTGTCATGTCGATCAGTGTAACAAGGTCTAAGTGTGTCATGTCGATCAGTGTAACAACGTCTAAGTGTGTCATGTCGATCAGTGTAACGACGTCTAAGTGTGTCATGTCGATCATTGTATCGACGTCTAAGTGTGCCATGTCGTTCAGTGTAACAAGGTCTAAGTGTGTCATGTCGATCAGTGTAACAAGGTCTAAGTGTGTCATGTCGATCAGTGTAATAACGTCTAAGTGTGTCATGTCGATCAGTGTAACGACGTCTAAGTGTGCCATGTCGATTAGTGTAACAACGTCTAAGTGTGTCATGTCGATCAGTGTAACGACGTCTAAGTGTGCCATGTCGATCAGTGTAACGACGTCTAAGTGTGTCTTGTCGATCAGTGTAACGACGTCTAAGTGTGTCATGTCGATCATTGTATCGACGTCTAAGTGTGCCATGTCGTTCAGTGTAACAAGGTCTAAGTGTGTCATGTCGATCAGTGTAACAAGGTCTAAGTGTGCCATGTCGATCAGTGTAACAACGTCTAAGTGTGTCATGTCGATCAGTGTAACGACGTCTAATTGTGTCATGTCGATCAGTGTAACGACGTCTAAGAGTGCCATGTCGATCAGTGTAACAACGTCTAAGTGTGTCATGTCGATCAGTGTAACGACGTCTAAGTGTGCCATGTCGATTAGTGTAACAACGTCTAAGTGTGCCATGTCGATCAGTGTAACGACGTCTAAGTGTGTCATGTCGATCATTGTATCGACGTCTAAGTGTGCCATGTCGTTCAGTGTAACAAGGTCTAAGTGTGTCATGTCGATCAGTGTAACAAGGTCTAAGTGTGTCTTGTCGATCAGTATAACAACGTCTAAGTGTGTCTTGTCGATCAGTGTAACGACGTCTAAGTGTGTCATGTCGATCATTGTATCGACGTCTAAGTGTGCCATGTCGTTCAGTGTAACAAGGTCTAAGTGTGTCATGTCGATCAGTGTAACAAGGTCTAAGTGTGCCATGTCGATCAGTGTAACAACGTCTAAGTGTGTCATGTCGATCAGTGTAACGACGTCTAAGAGTGCCATGTCGATCAGTGTAACGACGTCTAAGTGTGTCAATGTCGATCAGTGTAACAAGGTCTAAGTGTGCCATGTCGATCAGTGTAACGACGTCTAAGAGTGCCATGTCGATCAGTGTAACGACGTCTAAGAGTGCCATGTCGATCAGTGTAACGACGTCTAAGTGTGTCAATGTCGATCAGTGTAACAAGGTCTAAGTGTGTCATGTCGATCAGTGTAACGATGTCTAAGTGTGTCATGTCGATCAGTGTAACGACGTCTAAGAGTGCCATGTCGATCAGTGTAACAAGGTCTGAGTGTGCCATGTCGATCAGTGTAACGACGTCTATGTGTGCCATGTCGATCAGTGTAACAAGGTCTAAGTGTGTCATGTCGATCAGTGTAACAAGGTCTAAGTGTGCCATGTCGATCAGTGTAACGACGTCTAAGAGTGCCATGTCGATCAGTGTAACAAGGTCTACGTGTGTCATGTCGATCAGTGTAACGACGTCTAAGAGTGCCATGTCGATCAGTGTAACAAGGTCTAAGTGTGCCATGTCGATCAGTGTAACGACGTCTAACGGTGTCATGTCGATCAGTGTAACGACGTCTAAGTGTGCCATGTCGATCAGTGTAACAAGGTCTAAGTGTGTCATGTCGATCAGTGTAACAAAGTCTAAGTGTGCCATGTCGATCAGTGTAACAACGTCTAAGTGTGTCATGTCGATCAGTGTAACGACGTCTAAGTGTGTCATGTCGATCAGTGTAACGATGTCTAAGTGTGTCATGTCGATCAGTGTAACGACGTCTAAGAGTGCCATGTCGATCAGTGTAACGATGTCTAAGTGTGTCATGTCGATCAGTGTAACGACGTCTAAGAGTGCCATGTCGATCAGTGTAACAAGGTCTGAGTGTGCCATGTCGATCAGTGTAACGACGTCTAAGTGTGCCATGTCGATCAGTGTCACAAGGTCTAAGTGTGTCATGTCGATCAGTGTAACAAGGTCTAAGTGTGTCATGTCGATCAGTGTAACAAAGTCTAAGCGTGTCATGTCGATCAGTGTAACAACGTCTAAGTGTGTCATGTCGATCAGTGTAACGACGTCTAAGTGTGCCATGTCGATCAGTGTAACAACGTCTAAGTGTGTCATGTCGATCAGTGTAACGACGTCTAAGTGTGTCATGTCGATCAGTGTAGCAACGTCTAGGTGTGTCATGTCGATCAGTGTAACAACGTCTAAGTGTGTCATGTCGATCAGTGTAACAACTTCTAAATGTGCCATGTATACCAGTGTTGCAGCCAGCAACGTCGATGTGTTCAATTTATATTTTTGAAGCATTTTCAATAAAATACAGGATATATGTTTTGCACAAAATCAAATCAAGAATATTCCTTTGACATTCTCCCTAATAATAAAGACGCAAGTCTAGGTAGACGTGTTTTTAGATTTCAAACTATGCCATATTGCTATCAGATTTTTTATAGAAAATATTGTTTACGTACTGTTTATTTCTCCTTTTATTTGATACATATTCTCTAGACCTCTAGCATATTATCGTTTTAAGAAGGGGTGGGTAACTTTTATTTTAAACTCAATAGCACACACGCTATCACTTAGACAAAACCTCAACTTCCACCCGATTGGTCAAAGGCAAAATAAAATACGGATGCATAATAATTATATGAAGACCAGATTAAAAACAGTACATTTAATTTAAACAAATGTTTTATTATTAACATATCTATGATGGCAAGAGTTCTGAGGAAAGAAAACAAATACACATGATTGAGTAACAAACATTCAACAAACGAGAAACGGCATTTATCAAATATTGGAATACAATAACGACAATACAAGCGGTCGTGTTGAAATCACTGAGTACAAAATACATAATACAAATAAAGATAACTTATAATAGAAATATCTCAGTGTGTAAACATGTAAACTCAAAGATAATGAACAAAACATTTTTAATTCATAAAGCTTTCTAAACTTCAGGTACAAATGTAAAAGCAAAAGGTAAGTGCCTGTATTCATTATTTCAAATGTATATTCTCTAAACAACCTTGTGCTTAAAATAAAGAAGTTAGGAACGCATCAGTTGAGTTAAACACCAGCGATACAATGATAGAAGAAGAACATATATAGTTTATTCGTCCCAATTCAACACATGCAAGTCCAAGAACAAATTAAATGATAATAAAATCAAGCTTCATGTTTGTTTATCAAACATCTTTATAACTATATATACTGTTCAGCTATTGAGTTTTTTTCTTATAAAATAACATGCATTATAATCTATAATTGAAATAATAATGGCACATTAATGGATATTTCTCTGAAATATACAACTCATAACAATCTCGAACTTTTGCAACAGAGAAACTTCTAATCTGTTCACATAGTTGTGTGTATTTAATCCACTAAAAATCCGTTGAAATTACATTTCATGGAAAAAATTAGTTCATGTTTGCTTAATTTTGTTTTCTGTCCAGCTCCAGTGTCTTATAGCCACAACGTGCTCTAACATCACCAGTCTTACACCGCGTTTGAAACAACAAAATTATTGAGCAAATGTCACAAATGTTTATAAAAACAGTTTTTACAATGCACCAAAATGCAACAATTAGTGTTTAATGTATAGTTAAATAACAATGCAATAACCCTGGTCTATGAAAGGGGGACAACTAAGTCAATCATACTCGAAAATATTACTAAGGTTACAGAACATTCATTGAATAAAATTAATGTTTAGTGAAAATATTGAGATAAAATCGATATGTAAAGATAATTCATCTCTCAAAATGGAGTAAAAAAGACGCTTTATCAAAACCCTACCCTATAATTTTTAGATGACGGGAAACTGCAATATATATATATATATTAACTATATATTGTAAATCATGCTAATCAAGCAATGGTCAAGCGAATAATGGCTCAATACAAAAATACACTATCCGGTCGACGGCAATACAAATAGATATAATGTCGTATAAAGTCATGAAACACAAATGGTTCAATAATGGTGAAATGATGAAATGGTAGAACAAATGATATTACGCACCTGCAATATATATGTATACTATATATTGTAAATCATGCTTATCAAGCAATGGTCAAGCATATAATGGCAGAGTTTATCTCTCGCTACGCTTGACCAACCGCAAACAGTTAAGGTGTATAGGTACTGTTATTAGGTAAACTTGCATGCAAATATGGGTTTAAATGAGATGCTATTGTTAGAGGTATAAACTACCTTAACGAGTTATCTTCGCTCTTGCTATAATAATCTAACGTGTACATGAATGCAAAGCAAGTTTAATTACAGATGGGACAAATGATAATATAAAACTCAGTAATAGATTCAATGATTATTTCAATGATAACGATAAACGTAATTACAATAAAGCAATAAAAATGACACTGCGACAGCATTACTGTTCAAGTACATGCATATTAAATAAAGACCAGATAAAGATCAGATAAATATTATGGGACCATCTTACAGACGAGCAGACAACAATATTTAGTATGATCAAACATTTTGGTAAAATTGTCAAACATGCAATCGAACAACAAATTAACTTAGCATAAACTGACATATAAAGCTTTAAGTCATCCGAATAAAGCAATCGAAAGATATAAAATATCCCCAATGAATATGTCATACTTTTTATATTAATGTAGCCAATAACATAAAATAAATGGCACTACGTCAAGTGCTTTATGGCACATCAGTAATGAGATTTCTGGCACTCAAGTCATGAGCTTTATTACACTTTATGTCAAACTGTTTTGCTATAAATATAATGTGTCGCACTAGTATTCAGTTTTTTGAAACTGTTTCAAAACTTTAATATGTACGCACTCCAGTCATGTTTATACTAGAGAGATGGTTCTAGTATTATTGAAACTCATAAATAGATTTCATTTTTACATTGCCGTCGCCTTCGGTTCTGCCAAAATCGGTACATTCAAAGTATAATCATTCCAAAACCGAATGTTCCAATGCTTTTATTTTCTATTTTCAATAAAATGTCTTTAACAACACTTATGGCCGGAATCTAAATCCCAAGCCCGGCTCAAGAATCCTCGTGACCTAGGCTGCCATATTGATACCCACCTGTGTTATCCTTCGCCGTGTTAATTCCCTGCACAGGGTTCATAGGGTCGATAATGTGATCGGGAGGAACCATCCGGTAGCCGCGCCGCGCCAAAAGACACAGCAGGAACGACTCTAGTACCAGCAGCAAGTTGTTGAAATCTGCAGACGAAGAAAGAAGGGACAACACTGAATGGGAAACTTTACCACCGGAAATAAGAGACTGAAAATATAGCACATGCGTGTATTCAAACCCTGATCGCATTGGCAAGAATAGCCTTAAAAGCACACAGAAATATTAATTGTAAGTGAATAAAAAAGGATCGAGTTGTTCTTAGTGAAACATGTACTTTTCCTTGCAAATAGACAATGGTCGACGCATAACTGATTTCGGTTTTTGTTATTTCTTACTTGCCCTATTAAATATAGGTGACTATTATCATAAATATACTACAAATACTAACGCAGAGGCGAGCATTCTGGTCCAAATATAATAAAGTATTTACTTGTTCCCCTGACCCTTGAACCCAGCTGTCCCACGCACTCCGGGATATCCTTGTAAGCCAGGAAGTTAAAGACGTGCATCTGGATTCCGTCCAAAGCCATCATAGCCTGGAAAGGCACGAACTTGAGAACAAGGCTGAAGTGTGACAGGTGCGTACGTGAGGCCCGGTAGATGACGATCAGTCCGTACATGGAGAGGAGGGTGCTGACCGTTGACAGAATCGCAATGTAAACGTACGGCTCCCGGGGGTCCTACAATGTTGTATATTTAATGAGGATTTATATTTGCTACACTAATTTACTGATCTGATGCTCTAGGTTATCACGGATCTTTTACCAACGAATCGTCTACAGATAATTCTGAGAAGTAATAATAACGTACAAACACATATCGCTTTTGCAATACAATAACACTGCTCGTTTTGAATTAACACTGAAGGAATAACAGCAAGTACCATTTGTTCCTCGTATTTTCCGTCCGTCCATAGAACGGCGGCGATGAAGAGTAAGAACGGACGGACGATCATCATCTGCATCGCTAGCAGCTTGAACACGCCCAGAGACTTCCTACAACAGATGAAACAATCTGCGTTGATTACATAGTTCGGTTTATATTTATTTCGTCCGCACTTCTCAGTATCGGCTAAGAAGAATTCTGCTCCGTATAAAGGCGATTTAAAAGCGGTGCAATCACTCGAGCTATTTTTATTCCTACTCGGATCATCGTCGATAAAGCTTAATGGCACGGTGGTCAACCAAGACTGGATAACATGTGCTAGTATATGTTTGCCCCAAGTAGCTTTGTTCTGCAAATATTATGCAACAATATGGCATACTTTTCACATAAATTGTTCAGTGCATTTCACATTTCAACCAAATAATAACGATAAATATTTGAATGTTGACAATCTTCGTTTTAATATCGACAAGGTTCATTTGAATTCTGACAAATCCTGTCGAAATAACAAGTTTGGTATATGTGACCTAAAGCCATGATTTTTTGTTAACATTCATGCTGTGGATAGGGTCCCCGACGGCAAGACCTAGTGTACCGCTTTTCGAATACTACCGCCGGCAGAATATCTATTTTTTGTTTTATAAAATTTATTGCATTAAAAATCATACCTTATTAACTAAATATGTCTATCATTTTTTTCAGTACAGTCTTATATATCATAACTGCAACTAATGGTTCTTTACATTTTGGACGACACCTTAATGTATATGTCAATAGCTGTAAAGCTGCCAACTGTAAATTTCAAGGTGACAGTTGTCGCTGTAACATATGAAGAATGTTTAATATAATGTGTCACTACTTCAGCTACATTTGAACGATTGACCTTAGTACAACTTGCAGTCGTAATACCAGTAAACGTGTACTCGCCTGCTCAGTGTGATTGGCTTGAGACAGCAGAAGAGACAGCAGCAACAGGGCGGGTTTGCTATGGAGACCTGGTCTCCGGCGGTCCTCAACGTTGATACCATACTTCCGCCTCCCCCGTACAGCGAGATGGTGAGGGTTACGAACACGTAGATACACACAGAGATGTAGCTGGAAGCATAAAGATCAATAACAATTGTTCTGAAGGAACCGTCATATTTTGGCTGCACAAATATAAATAACGCCGAGGACATGTCGCTTTTATGAACAATAAATCTTAAAGCCATTAAAAGCGCATCGCTCACTCTATCAGTTTGTTATTAAACTCAAACAGTTTATAAGTAAATGTTAATGTTACAATTCTAACTACCAGGTTGCCATTAGGGCAAGGAGTACGTTGCTGGTAGGGACGAAGACCGGAATAAGCTTCGTGATGCACATAACCTGTAAACAGAGGCAAAAGGTAGAAACAGCGACCCGTAATATTACATAACTAGCGCATTATAGGTCAGAACAAAATTATAAAATGGGTTTTTCCTCATTGTGTTTTTCAAATTACATGGCTTGTAAAAGCTAGGTTTTAATACAATATATCAACCAACCGTACTATATTGCCCAGTCAGCTGTTACTTCATGTCGTTCACGTACGCAATGTACTTCAGGATCCTAATACACAGAGAGAATTGCAGGGCAAACTAACGAACAAGGTAAACCGTGCTTACCGGAAAGAGAGCGAGAATGATGATCATCTTGTTTGCGATGTTTCCGTGCACCTGGTAGGAGTAGTGGCGGCGGACGAAGCTCACTTCCTCCACAAAAATACCAACGCACACCAGTGTCAGGGCGCCGGCAATCCCCAGGCAAACCAGCATTCCCGTGTCGGATCCAATCTCTAACGGAAGTGGCAAACACATGCTTTTTCTGCGTTCATACACTTCTTCTCGTGTACGTGTAGTTTGTTACGAAAACATTTACTTCACAAATAATAAACTGGAGTAGTCTATTACGAAACATTTATTTCACTTATATGTACTATAGTTTGTAACGGAGCATTTATTTTACTTATATATTCACGCAGTAGTTTGTAACGAAGCATTTACTTTACTAATATGTACACGCAGTAGTTTGTAACGAAGCATTTACTTTACTAATATGTACACGCAGTAGTTTGTAACGAAGCATTTACTTTACTAATATATACACGCAGTAGTTTGTAACGAAGCATTTACTTTACTAATATATACACGCAGTAGTTTGTAACGAAGCATTTACTTTACTAATATATACACGCAGTAGTTTGTAACGAAGCATTTACTTTACTAATATATACACGGAGTAGTTTGTAACGAAGCATGTACTTTACTAATATATTCACGCAGTAGTTTGTAACGAAGCATTTACTTTACTAATATATACACGAAGTAGTTTGTAACGAAGCATTTACTTTACTAATATATACACGAAGTAGTTTGTAACGAAGCATTTACTTTACTAATATATACACGCAGTAGTTTGTAACGAAGCATTTACTTTACTAATATATACACGCAGTAGTTTGTAACGAAGCATTTACTTTACTAATATATACACGAAGTAGTTTGTAACGAAGCATTTACTTTACTAATATATACACGAAGTAGTTTGTAACGAAGCATTTACTTTACTAATATATTCACGCAGTAGTTTGTAACGAAGCATTTACTTTACTAATATATACACGCAGTAGTTTGTAACGAAGCATTTACTTTACTAATATATACACGCAGTAGTTTGTAACGAAGCATTTACTTTACTAATATATACACGAAGTAGTTTGTAACGAAGCATTTACTTTACTAATATATACACGCAGTAGTTTGTAACGAAGCATTTACTTTACTAATATATACACGGAGTAGTTTGTAACGAAGCATTTACTTTACTAATATATACACGAAGTAGTTTGTAACGAAGCATTTACTTTACTAATATATACACGAAGTAGTTTGTAACGAAGCATTTACTTTACTAATATATTCACGAAGTAGTTTGTAACGAAGCATTTACTTTACTAATATATACACGCAGTAGTTTGTAACGAAGCATTTACTTTACTAATATATTCACGCAGTAGTTTGTAACGATGCATTTACTTTACTAATATATACACGCAGTAGTTTGTAACGATGCATTTACTTTACTAATATATACACGCAGTAGTTTGTAACGAAGCATTTACTTTACTTATATATACACGGAGTAGTTTGTAACGAAGCATTTACTTTACTAATATATACACGCAGTAGTTTGTAACGAAACATTTACTTTACTAATATATACACGCAGTAGTTTGTAACGAAGCATTTACTTTACTAATATATACACGCAGTAGTTTGTAACGATGCATTTACTTTACTTATATATACACGCAGTAGTTTGTAACGATGCATTTACTTTACTAATATATACACGCAGTAGTTTGTAACGAAGCATTTACTTTACTAATATATACACGCAGTAGTTTGTAACGAAGCATTTACTTTACTTATATATACACGCAGTAGTTTGTAACGAAGCTCTTTATTTACTTATATACACACGAAGTAGTTTGTAACGAAACATTTACTTAAGTTATTTATTTCATTACTTCACTTATATAAACACGGAGTAGATTATTACTTCACTTATATATACACGGAGTAGTTCATTACTTCACTTATATATACACGGAGTAGTTTTAAATTATTACTTCACTTATATATACACGGAGTAGTTTATTACTTCACTTATATATACACGGAGTAGTTCATAACTTCACTTATATATATAGGGAGAAGTTTATTACTTTACTTATATATATACACGAAGTAGTTTCTTACTTTACTTATTTTCACTTAGTATTGCTTTATATTATAGCCAATTGGCTTTGAAAGGGAACATATTACTCACTTCAGAGCTCTAAATCAGATAGAATTCGAATGAGAAGAAAATCGTAAATAATTTTATTTCTAATAATTGAATTTTAATCGGCCATTATGAGGGCCGAAATTCAGCCCTAATCCCCTTCTGCAAAAGCATATATTTTCCCCGAACCAGGTAAAAATATTTCATTGAAAAGAAGAGGAGCGTTAACCTCTGAAGTTTGGCAAATGTAGCAAAAAGTGTCATTCATGTCCATAGGTTTGTTGAATTAAACGTTCGAACAAAAGTTGAAGATTACATTTATCATGTTTTTCCCCTTTTTGCCAATACGACGCTAGTTTTCCTCTTACGGAATGAATTGCGGGGTTAATGTCATTATCGGGGTATGAACGCAATTGGGCTGGTCAAATCTCGCAATTCATTACTTATATTTACACCAATGGTTCATTATTTCATTCAAAAATTGTTAAAATCATACTTCATTTCATTTAAGAAAACAATTTAGTAATCCATTCTAATAAAACGATCCGACTGTAACTGGAAACATTTTTTCAAATGACGTCACAATAACGCGGGAAAAGTACCACTTGAAATCACTTTTAAACGTAATATTGAAACACACATTGCAACAATACAATCAAAATATGATAAATTAACACTTTCTAAAATGTTGATTTATATTTTACGGGACTTGCTGACACTATACAAACAAAAACAATATCAATAGTTTCATGTATATTGTTATGCGATGAATTGCGATCCGAACATATCCGAAGATGTTGCGTTCATCGATTGATAAATGCAATTGCCGAAAGGCAGTTCATTTAAGGAATGGAAGTTGAAGTGTAAATAGTGTCCCTTGAAAGTGGAAAAAGCACTGATTCATTTAAAAAAAAACAAGTCTTACAAATTAAAATGAATGATAAAAAGGGTATCGAAAATTGTAGTTCTTCAAATGGCATTGATAAACGTTTCATCTGTCGATCACATTTTCAGTATTGGTACTCCAAACAATAAAACTTAAATAAGAGAAAAAAGTAAATATTTCAAAAATTTATATTCAAATTTGTGCATCAAATTCTGAAATGCCTAGCATATATACAGCGCGTTGCCTTTTTCATTGGTATACACACATGCATACATTACGTATAGGTTACATTAAAGCGCGCACACACAAATATCTTAATTTGAAATGAAATGTGCTATACATGCACATGTATAACAAACATAATTTTGAATGATATACATTTTACTACTTACTAAATAATGCATTTAGTCATATAAGCGATTGTAACCGTGTATTTAGTAGCTGAAAGCGCAAAAATATTAAATAATTGATGTTTTTTTTTAAAAATAAAATGAAAAAACTATTGTCTCATAAGGTAGAAATACCGTGTTTTTGAAACTTTCTTGCAAATAAAACGCGGCATCCTTCATACGAACCATTGTCTTCGATATTTATTCATTCTTTTCGTTATATTAAAACAATTGTACGAATTATCTTATTTTGGAGTAAGAGTGCATATTTACGTATGGAATTGGTAAGTTTAAAGTTAAGTTTATATGAGCATACTTATGTCATAATAGCAGCAAATATTGGTTGTCAAAATATTTATAATGCAAAACGGTGAAATCGAAAAAAAACAATATGACCAAGATTTTAAGTGCGGAGACATCATTTGAAGGCTAAATGAAAGTATTCATACTACAAAAGCAGACACAAATGTTTCGTACCATCATAGTAGATATCCGTGGTCGGGAACTCGTTCGAGCAGTTTGTCATCGCTTCCGGAACAGCCGCTACCTTGCACTGTTAATACCGGCGCACACAGACACTCACACAATAATATCAAAATTAAAACAGCATACTTTTAAATTTCTAATATGATAGACGCTTCCCTACATTAACACAGTCATGGTGAGATTACATGTACTTCTAGTTTATAAATAGAACAGTTAAAACCTGGGACGCGGAAAGCATGTTTACATGCACTCGGCTTATCGATACTCTGCTCTTCATTGAAAGTTGAATGTATTGATGTACGCGGGCCATTCCAAAAATACGCAGACACTGTACATAAGACATTTACTAATATAACCATTGTAAAGTTTAGGGTTAGGATACGGGTTGGGGTTAGATCTTATAGTGTGTGTTTTTCTGTGTCACAGCCAGTAACATGATTTTTTACCAGTGTAACAATCCACAGCATCTAAGTGACTGTGATGTTTTACCAGTGGTATAGTCAACAAGTCAAAGTGTGCCATATTTACCAGTTTTACAGCCAACAACCTCTTAGCGTGCCATGTTTACCAGTACAACAACCCACAACATCTAAGTGTGATGTTTTTACCAATGGTATAGTCAAAATGTCAAAGTGTGCCATATTTACTAGTGTAACAGCCAACAACCTCCAAGCGTGCCATGTTTACCAGTGTAACAGCCAACAACCTCTAAGCGTGCCATGTTTACCACTTTAACAGCCAACAACCTCCAAGCGTGCCATGTTTACCAGTGTAACAGCCAACAACCTCCAAGCGTGCCATGTTTACCAGTGTAACAGCCAACAACATCAAAGCGTGCCATGTTTACCAGTGTAACAGCCAACAACCTCTAAGCGTGCCATGTTTACCAGTGTAACAGCCAACAACCTCAAAGCGTGCCATGTTTACCAGTGTAACAGCCAACAACCTCAAAGCGTGCCATGTTTACCAGTGTAACACCCAACATCATCCAAGTGTGTTATTTCTGTGTAGAAGTGTTTTTAGATTTCAGATCATGCCTTTTGTAATCAGATATTTGATGGAAAATATTGTTTACATTCTGGATATTCATCCTTTTCTTTGTTATTTGGAGGATACATGCTTTCTGGCTTTAAACCATTCTTGTTGTATCTTACTTACAAATGGTTATGCTTAAAGCTTAAAATTGATCAATATATCTAGCATATAATCATTTTAATAATAGGTGGCAAAACGCGAACTACCCTGCGGATGAATATATGAACACCAAAGTAAAAAACATAACATATTGTAAAAAAAATATTTTATTTATAAAAACTACAAACAAACATGTCATGGTAACTGAGGAAAGAAAACAAATAATCATGATTTAGTAACAAACGTTCAACAAACAAGTTACGGCAGTTAACAAATACTGGAATATAATAACGATAATACAAGAGGTCGTGTTGAAATCTCTGTAATTAAAATTTGCGTTGTACAAATGACAATTTATGATAACAATATCTCAGTGCGTATACAGGTAAAGACAAAAAAAAAATACAAGACATGTTTAATTCATGAAGTTTTCTAAACATCAGGTACAAAACTAAAAGGAAAAATATATGTGACTTTATTCATTATTTTGTATATTCGCAAAACAACCTTCTTCTTTAAATACAGCAATTTGGAGCAAATATCGTTGGGTTTGACACCAGAAATTCAATGATATATAGTTCAATCGTCCCATAATGGAATTTAAGTTTAACACGGGAGCAGTCCAAGATAAGTTAATGCTAGTAATACAATGTTCATGTTTGTTTTTCAAATATCTTTCTAATTATATATACTAGTCTATTAAGCTTTTGCGTACTTTTCTTATAAGGTAACATGCAATATAGTGTCTAATTGAAAAAAAAATAATGGCACTTTAATGGATACAACTCATTACAAAATCTGTTCAAATAGTTCTATGCATTGATACCACTGAAATATCCGTTCGAATTAACATTTCATAGAAAATAATCAGTTCATATTTTGTATTAATATTGTATACTGTATATCTCAAGTGTCTTGTAGTCACAAATCCCTCCAACATCACCAATCACACAACATCAACCAAAATCATTAATCATACATGTAATCGTATGTCACAAACAGGTATAATAACAGTGTGTACAAGGAAACAAAATGCAACACATAGTGATAAATGTAAAGTGCCATAACAAAATAATATACCCTGGTCGAGGAAAGGGGGACAACTTAGTCATTCATACTCGGAATTACATACACTCTGATTACTAAGGTTACACACCATTCATTGCATTAAAATAATTTATGATAAAAGCATCGAGACAAAATCGATATTAAGATACTTAAAATCTCAAAATAAAGTAAAAGACTTGGCAGTTTGTCATAAGTACCCTGTAGCAAAAGAAATATTGAGATAAATCCGATATGAAAAGACTATATACCTCCCACGATAAAGTGAAGATATGTCATTTTACCGTTTTACAATTCACACTAGAGGGCTTGTCATAAATACCCCGATTGTAATACTGTTCAAGTAAATGCATATTATGTAAAGACCAGATTAAGATCATATTATGATCAGATTAAGACTATGGGGCAATCTTACACGTGCGTGATAAGATGTCCTCAATGTAAATACTTTTTTTATTTAAATGTAGCCTATAATATGATATAAATGCCACTTTCGTCAGGAGCTTAATACCACTTTCGTCATGAGCTTAATACCACTTTCGTCAGGAGCTTAATACCACTTTCGTCATGAGCTTAATGTCACTTTCGTCAGGAGCTTAATACCACTTTCGTCAGGAGCTTAATACCACTTTCGTCATGAGTTTAATACCACTTTCGTCATGAGCTTAATACCACTTTCGTCATGAGCTTAATACCACTTTCGTCAGGAACTTAATACCACTTTCGTCATGAGCTTAATGTCACTTTCGTCAGAAGCTTAATACCACTTTCGTCAGGAGCTTAATACCACTTTCGTCATGAGCTTAATACCACTTTCGTCATGAGCTTAATACCACTTTCGTCAGGAGCTTAATACCACTTTCGTCATGAGATTAATACCACTGTCGTCAGGAGCTTAATACCACTTTCGTCATGAGCTAAATACCTCTTTCGTCAAAAGCTTAATGCCACTTACGTCATGAGCTTAATACCACTTTCGTCATGAGCTTAATGTCACTTTCGTCATGAGCTTAATGTCACTTACGTCATGAGCTTAATGCCACTTTCACCATGAGCGTAATGCCACTTTCGTCATGACCTTAATGCCACTTACGTCATGAGCTTAATGTCACTTACGTTATGAGCTTAATGCAACTTTCGTAATGAGCTTAATGCAACTTTCGTCATGAGCTTTATGACGCTTACGTCATAAGCTTTCTGCCACTTAAGTCATGAGCTTTCTGACACTAACGTCATGAGCTTTATACCACTTAAGTCATGAGCATTATGACACTTAAGTCATGAGCTTACTGACACTAACGTCATGAGCTTTATACCACTTAAGTCATGAGCTTTATACCACTTAAGTCATGAGATTTATGACACTTACGTCATGAGCTTTATACCACTTAAGTCATGAGCTTTATGAAACTTAAGTCATGAGCTTTCTGACACTTAAGTCATGAGCTTTCTGACACTAACGTCATGAGCTTTATACCACTTAAGTCATGAGCTTTATGACCCTTACGTCATGAGCTTTATACCACTTAAGTCATGAGCTTTATGAAACTTAAGTCATGAGCTTTCTGACACTTAAGTCATGAGCTTTCTGACACTGACGTCATGAGCTTCATACCACTTAAGTCACGAGCTTTATACCACTTAAGTCATGAGCTTTATACCACTTAAGTCATGAGCTTTATGACACTTAAGTCATGAGCTTTATGACACTTAAGTCATACGCTTTATGAGACTTACGTCATGAGCTCTCTGACACTTAAGTCATGAGCTTTATAGAAGAGCATATGCCCGATTAGGAACTGTTTTTACATTTTCAATATTCGGAACAGTTTTGAAACTATGACTCCTCAAAATATACCACTGACGTCAATTTTCAGACGTCTCTCATATTTTAAGTACACTTAGTGTATTTAAATACACTACGAATTGAAAAAGAAACAGGTATAGGGGTTAGATTATTTGATACTGCGCAAAAACGAAGTCGGTGAGGTACCCTTTTCTTGATATCAGGCGATTTGTAATAAAACATTGAGTACATGCATTTAAAAAAATCAAAAATTAAAAGAGCAGTTTTTTCAAGAATTAAAGAAAGGCGCACTTTTTTCAGCGAAACACGACGCCGTTTTTCCCGCGAAAAATGACGTTAGAGACGAATTTAGAAACAATAACGTTCAACAAAAGAAAGAAAAATATATGAGCGTGAACGTTTTCACAAGACGCACTTGAGGTTTAAATTTCATAGCTGTAAACGAAAAATTGATGAAAATATCGGTTATTGTAGCTGGAACGCAAAAATATGAGAGACGTCTCAAATTGACGTCAGTGGCATATTTTGAAGACTCGTAGATTCAAAACTGTTCCGAATATTGAAAAAGTAAAAACAGTCCCTAACAGGGCATATGCTCTTCTATTCGTATTCCAATTTTCAGACAAAAACTCGAAAAAATATTCATAGTCGCGTTCCACCTTAAGTCATGAACTTTATGACACTTAAGTTATGAGCTTTATGACACTTACGTCATGAGCTTTATGCAACGCACGTCATGAACATCCTGACAATTAAGAGATGAGCTTTATGGCACTTAATCATGAGCTTTTGACACTTTATGAGCTTTCTGACACTTAAGAGATGAGCTTTATGACAATTACGTCATGAGCTTTATGACACTTACGTCATGAGCTTTATGCAACGCACGTCATGAACTTTCTGACACTTAAGAGATGAGCTTTATGACACTTACGTCATGATCTTTTTGTGACACACATTAAGAACCTTTCGACACTTAAGTTATGTATTTTATGCTACTTTAGGTAAACTGTTTTGCTATAAATATAATCATAATGCCATTTGGTTTAAATGAAAGACAGCAATATTATCGCTCTCGTATTTTGTTGTTCAATCTCTTTCAATACTTCTATTTGTACGCAATCCAGCCATTTTTATATTACAGAGATGGTTTAGTCTTATTGATACTCAAAAATAGATTTCTTTTTTTAAACATTGCAGTCGCATTCTGTTCTGCCAAAATCAGAAAATTCTATATACAGACATAGTTATGTAAGCAGTAGATTCAAAGTACAACACTTATGGCCGGAATCTAAATTCTTAAGCCCGGATCAAACATCATCGTATCCTAGGCCGCCATTTTGATACCCGTCTGTGTAATCCTTCGCCGTGTTAGTTCCCTGCACAGGGTCCACAGGGTCGATGATGTGATCAGGGGGAACCATCCGGTAGCCGCGCCGCGCCAGAAGACACAGCAGGAACGACTCCAGTACCAGCAACAAGTTGTTGAAATCTGCAGACGAAGAAAGAAGGGACAACACTGAATGGGAAACTTTACCACCGGAAATAAGCGACTGTGATAACATAGCACACGTGTGTGTTCAAAGCCTGACCACTTGGTCATTGAAATATGAATTGTATTGGCCAAACAAAAAATAAGTTGTTCTTAGAGAAACATGTACTTTTCCTTGTAAATAGACATTGTTCGGCGCATAGTTTGTTCAGTTTTCAATGTTTCTTACTTACCCTTTTAAATATATTAACGCAGAGGCGAGCATTCTTGTCTAAATATAATAAAGTATTTACTTGTTCCCCTGACCCTTGGGCCCAGCTGTCCCACGCACTCCGGGATATCATTGTTGGCCAGGACGTTAAAGACGAGCGTCTGGATGACGTCGAAAATGAGCATAGCCTGTA
Organism: Mya arenaria; assembly: GCF_026914265.1. NCBI lineage: Eukaryota > Metazoa > Mollusca > Bivalvia > Myida > Myidae > Mya > Mya arenaria. Next base: position 5,483,719 of record NC_069134.1, read on the forward strand.
GAGGCACGAACTTGAGAACGAGGCTGAAGTGTGACAGGTGCGTGCGTGAGGCCCGGAAGATGACGACCAGTCCGTACATGGAGAGGAGGGTGCTGACCGTTGACATAATCACAATGTACACGTACGGCTCACGAGAGTCCTAGAAGGTTGTTTGTTTAATGAGGATTTATCTTTGCTACTCTTATTTATTGTTCAAGTATCTATCCTATATATTGAACAGATAAAATGAAATGCATGAAACGATACTAGGTTATCATGGATCTTTTATTAACAATCAAGGAATCGTCCACAGATACTTCTGAAAAGTAATAATAACGAACAATCACATATCGTTGTTGCAAAACTATAGCACTGCTTGATTTGAATAAATACTGAAGGAAAGAATGGCAAGTACCACTTGCTCCTCGTAGTTTCCGTCCGTCCATAGCACGGCTGCGATGAAGAGCAAGAACGGACGGACGATCATCACCTGCATCGCTAGCAGCTTGAATACGCCCAGAGACATCCTGCAACGGATGATACTATTTGCGTTAATCACATATTTGGGTTTATATATGTTTTGTCCACACTTCCCTATATAGGCTAAAGAATAATTCTGTTTCGTTCAAAGGCAATTTAAAAGTGGTGCAATCACCCAAGCTATTTTGACTACTACTTGGATCTTTGTCTATGAATTTTAATGTCACGGTGGTCAACCAAGACTGGATAACATGTGCTAGTATATGTTTGCTCCAAGTAGCTTTTTTTGCAAAAAAAATAATTCATCATTTTAGAATACTTTTCCCATTAATTGTTGAGGGACTTTCAAGCCGGTATGTTTTTGTCCGCTCCGCTGGCAGTATGATTGGCTATTGGTCCCAGGTCTCTTGGATGAGATCTATCACGTTTTTCGCTCTTTTACACTCTAATATTAAGGAAGTATTTTCTTTAAATGTGCGCATGAGCGAAATAAGAGATTACAAAAAGTGTCGGAACAAATGGATAGTGTCCCCGACAACAAGACCTAGTATACCCTTGTTGGAATATTGCCGCCGGCGGAATATCTTTATTGTTTGTATCATAATATTTTTAGGATTAAAGATTAAGAATTATCAAAAAAAATTCAGAAGAGTCTTATATTTGAATTTATGAAAACTGCAACTAATGGGCCTTTAAAATTTGGAACACCTCTAAATTCATATTTTCTTTAAATGTGCGCATGAGCGAAATAAGAGATTACAAAAAGTGTCGGAACAAATGGATAGTATGTATCCCCGACAACAAGACCTAGTATACCCTTGTTGGAATATTGCCGCCGGCGGAATATCTTTATTGTTTGTATCATAATATTTTTAGGTTAATCCTAAAAATATTATGATACAAACAATAAATTACCTTTTTTTCAGAAGAGTCTTATATTTTAATTTATGAAAACTGCAACTAATGGGCCTTTAAAATTTGGAACACCTCTAAATTCATATGCCCATAAATGTACAACCACCGGAAGTAAATTTCAAGGTGACAGTTGTCGCTGTAACATATGAAGAATGTTTAATAATGTGTCACTACTTCAGCAACATTTGACCGATTGACCTTTGTACAGCTTGCAGTCGTAATGCCAGTATACGTGTACTCGCCTGCTCAGTGTGATTGGCTTGAGGAAGCAGCAGAGACAGCAACAGCAGGGCGGGGTTGCTATGGATACCTTATCTCCGGCGGCCCTCAACGTTAATACCATACTTCCGCCTCCCCCGTACAGCGAGATGGTCAGGGTTATGAACACGTAGATACACACAGAGATGTAGCTAGAAGCACACAGATTATTAACAATGGTTCTGGAGGAACCGTCCTATTCCGGCCCCACAAATATAAATATCGGTGAAGACATGTCGCCTTTATGAACAATGAAATCTTAAAGCCATTAAAAGCGCATCGCTCACTCTATCAGTGTGTAATTAAACTCATTGACAAGCAGTTTATAAGTGAATGTTAATTTTACAATTGTAACTACCATGATGCCATGAGGTCAAGGAGGACGTTGCTGGTAGGAACGAAGACCGGAATAAGCTTCGTGATGCACATAACCTGTAAACAGTGTTGAAGGTAGAAATAGCATTCCCTAATTATACATAACTATCGCATTGTAGGTCAGCATCTAATTATAAAATGGGGTTTTCTCATTGTATTTTGCAAAATAATGAACAATGCCTACCGGAAAGAGAGCGAGTATGATGAGAATATTGTTTGCGATGTTTCCGTGCACTTTGTAGGGGTAGTTGCGGCGAATGAAGCTCACTTCCTCCACAAAGATACCCACACACACAAATGCCAGGGCGCCGACAATCCCCAGGCAAACCAGCATTCCCGTGTCGGATCCAACCTCTACCGGAAGTGGTAAAAATGCATATGCCTTATCTGTATCACTTCCTCTCGTGTAAGTGAAGTTTTAACGAAACACTTACTTTACAAATATATACACAAAGTAGTTTATTACGAAACACTTACTTAACTTTAATATACACGGAGTACTAGTATCTTATTACAAAACACTTACTTCACTTATATATACACGGAGTAGTTTGTAACAAAACATTTATTTCAATTAGGTATACACGGAGTAGTTTATTACGAAACACTTACTTCACTTACATATACACGGAGTACTAGTTACTTGCCACGAAACACTTACTTCAATTAATTATGCACGGTATAGTTTCTTACTGTACTTTTATATAAATAGAGAAGTTTATTACTTTACTTATGTTTACACGGAGTAGTTTATTACTTAACTGATATATACACGGAGTAGTTTATTACTTAACTTGTATAAACACGGAGTAGTTTATTACTTCACTTGTATAAACACGGAGTAGTTTATTACTTCACTTGTATATACACGGAGTAGTTTATTACTTCACTTGTATATACACGGAGTAGTTTATTCCTTCACTTGTATAAACACGGAGTAGTTTATTCCTTCACTTGTATAAACACGGAGTAGTTTATTACTTCACTTATATATACACGGAGTAGTTTATTACTTCACTTGTATATACACGGAGTAGTTTATTCCTTCACTTGTATAAACACGGAGTAGTTTATTCCTTCACTTGTATAAACACGGAGTAGTTTATTACTTCACTTGTATAAACACGGAGTAGTTTATTACTTCACTTGTATAAACACGGAGTAGTTTATTACTTCACTTGTATAAACACGGAGCAGTTTATTACTTCACTTATATATACACGGAGTAGTTTTAATTTATTTCTTCAATTATATATACACGGAGGAGTTTGATCACTAGTATTGCTTGATATTATAGGCAATTCGCTTTGAAAAGGAACATTACAAAGAAACATATCACACACTGCGATGCTATAAATCAAATAGGATTCGAATGAGAAAAAATCATTAATTATTTTAATTTTAATAGTTTTATTTTAATAGTTTTAATAACCCGCGTTTCAATTGGTCATTTAGGGGACCGAAATTCAATCCATGTCTTCTTCTGAAAAAGAATATATTTCCCCTAAAGGTGAAAAGATTTCATTTGATAAAATTAGGAGCATTCTCCTCTAAATATTTAAGAAATGTTGCAAGAATGGCCACCTATGCATATGTCTATAGGTTTGTTGAATTAAACGTTTGAAAACAAGTTGAACATAACATGAATATTTTTCCCCCTTTTTGCCAAATCAAAGCTAGTTTTCCTCCACCTCATGAAGTTGGAAGAAACTCTAATAACGATCCATAAAACAAATATAACAAATTAAAATTATTGATGAAAAGGGTAATAGAAAATTGTAGTTCCTCAAATGGCATTGATAAACGTTTCATCTGTCGATCTCGTGTTCAGTATTGGTACTCCAAACGATGGAACTTAATTAAGATAAAAAAAAAAGTAATTATTTCCAAAATTCATATTCAAATGTGTGAAACATATTCTCAAAATCTCTTGCATCTACAGCCCTGTACATAGAATTTTTCATTGTTATACACACATGCATACATTACGTCTATGTTCCATTAAAACGCGCGCACACACACACACGCACACAAGTATCCGATTTTGAAATAAAAAGAGCTCATTATCTGGTATAATGAACTCAATTACTTCCTCGTTCAGTGCCATACTTATTTAAAGAAACGCTCGTATTTAAAATCTATACTATATGTATACACATGTATAACAAATATAAATTTTGTGTCATAGACCTACTTAAGAAATATTACACACCACTGAGGGTCATATGACATTATAAGGTGAATGGACCTCGGCTAACGGTCCATATACACTTTCGGGGGCTGAATGGCCGGTCCTTATAATGTCATATGACCCGAAGTGGTGTGTTAATATTTCTTATATTATACCGAACATTTTATGGTACCATTAATTATTTTAAATGCACTTAAGATGTGTTTTATTGAACAGAGCTAATTATGTTTACTTGCGACAAATCTACGTCATTGTGAAAAAAGCAAACCGCACCTACCAGTTGCATGACGTCATCGGTCCCTATTACATTTTTGGCGAGGTCCGGACCGGCCAAAAATATGATATGGACCGGTGACGTCATAAGACTGGACTCTTCAAAATACAGTGATATACGGACCGATCGAGTTTATATATACAAAGAAGGGACACAGTTATGTGAGGTATAATATTTCCTAAATAATGCATTTATGGAAAATATTGATTACTGATGACAAGTTGTAACCGTGTATTTAACAGCTGAAAACGGACATATTATAAAAGACTGGTGGGTCCTAAAATATTTACAGTGAAAAACTATCGTCTTATAAGGTAGAAATACCGTGTTTTCTGCACCTTTCTTTCAAATGAAACACGGTATTCTTCAGAAGAACCATTGTTTTCGGTAAAATAAAAAAATAAAATGAATATTGTGGTACATCTTATTTGGTAGTAAGAGCTAGTGCCTCTTTAAGTGTAATAAAATTTGGTAAATTGAAAGTTTAATATATTTTAGCACAATTATGTGATAATAGCAGCAAAAACTGTTAGTCAAAATATATTTATCAATAAACGGTGAAATCAAAACTATTTGACCCTAATTTTAAGTGCAGAAACATCAATTTCAAGCTTTTTGAAACTATACATAGTAACGAAAAATAGACACAAATGTTTCGTACCATCATAGTAGATATCCGTGGTCGGAAACTCGTTCGAGCAGTTTGTCATCGCTTCCGGAACAGCCGCTAACTTACACTGTTTAATACCGGCACACACAGACACTCACACATCTATATCGAAATTAAAACAGCATACTTTTTAATTTCTAATGTGATAGACGCTAACCTACATGAAGACTGTCATAGTGAGATTACAATAATTATTGCAAGAACTCAATATCTGCTTCTATATCTATATGCAGTTATTGAGTTATTGCACTAAGAGGACGAGTCATGCATGTCTAGTTTATAAATAGAACAGTTAAAACCTGGGACGCGGAAAGTATGTTGACATGCCTTCAGGCTAATCGATGCGCTGCTCTTCATTGAAAGTTAAATGTATTTATGTATGTTGAGCTGATTTCTATGGGTTTATCCAAACACTGTCGAGTTCCTTATTTTAAATACCGAAGAAAAAGCATTGAATTAATCAAAGGGTCTTATTTTTTTATATTTTTTTTGGTCTTGGAAAGAGCAAATTTTTGCGTTAATATCTGAAAACCAATGATATGAGATTGCTGACAAAAAATCAGATCGTTTTCATATTTCCGTTCAAAATTAATGTTTTATGGCTTTTAAAAACCGTTACTTACGGTCTAAGAAAAACGCATAAAACATCAATTTTTTTTAACTTAAATATAAAAATCTGCGATCTAATTTTTTGTTAACAGTCTTATATAACTGTTTTCCATGACTTTTCGCAAAAGTGGCCCTTTCCAAGACATAAAATAAAAATGTTGTCAAAACGTTAAAACTGTGAGAGTGCAGCTTTAATATCGGAGCTTAACTTATTCAGTATGGATTGTTATTTGAAAGCATTCAGTATTTTTCGAGTTATCCAAAAAATACTTCCATTCCCCTGGCGTAAAGTGGTTACTAACCGGTAAATATTTAAACCAAAACAATGCTATTTAGCAAAGCAAAATCCAGAAATATTCATCCATTTTACATTGAAATATGGTGTCGATAACCTTTTGTAAAGAAAGGTTTTTATAACTTATAAAAACCGTGATTTCACATTTCTAGTCCGAAACTTCTTGGTTTATATTCATTTCTGTAACTGAAATCAAACTGTACACAGTCAGTCGGCCATTTTAGTTCGGAATCCTTAGAATTTTGACAGCTGCGTCACTTCCTTTTTCTTGAAGACGACTATAGCCGCAAAATTTGAATTTTAAGGTGCTGGTTATTACATTGTTTTAACAAATACTTACATGTTTAGAAGCAATACTTGTGATATAAATCCCAACATCTACATTTGCTATTTTTAAATCGATCTGTCGACTCGGTATACGGCGATCGATATTATTCTATGTTTAGATCTAGATCGACTGATTGTCGATCTGCTGTCGATCGGGTGTCGATCTAGAGTCGATCACTTGTCGATGGTACGTCGATGCAGTCGTCTGTTTCTAGTATATGAAGAGATTATTTTTTGTTGAAGGGGTTCCCGGAGATGAGAAATTTTAGTGGCACCAAAGCCTGTCGCTGAATTGAACAGTCTCCGTGGCCTAGTGGCTAAGCACCCGCCTACGGAGCGGGAGGTCGTGGGTTCGATTCCCGGCCGCGTCATACCAAAAGACGTTGAAGTTGGTACAAGTAGATCCTTTGCCTGGCGCTCGGCATTTAAAGGGTAGTGCTTGGAAAAGTGGTGTACTCAGTACTGGTTTAACCCGGGGAAAATTGTACCCCGTGTATCGGTGCTTTACACCGAGCACGTTATACAACCAAGGGGTCTCTTCGAAAAAGAGCGAGGGTATCGCACCCTTGTATCCCACCGCGGTCTCTTCAGCGTGCTGTCCCTTCAGCAAAAACAAAGGACCCCGTTGGAAACGAGTGCTTGTACTTTCACGGGTTATCCTTGACCGCAAAGTCTAAAAAATACATACATACATAGTGCAAAGTAAATATTCCATAGAAATATAGTAAAAACATATCGTTATAATCATAATTAATTATTCACGTTAAAGGGAGCGTTTTCGACTTTAAAGAAACTTAAGCGGATATTTTCTATAGTAAATTATTCCAGTATCCTGATAGTCTTATTAACGTGGATGGCGGCTGACTGTTTGTATGTTTTAATACTAAGGATAAGACAATATATATGCATTTACAATACAAGGCTCGAGTGTGTTTTTCCACGTAATTATCGTCTTTGTTAACATTGTAGCGTATTTGTTTGACCAAGAGTTACACATATGACACATACATGCATACTTCATGTCAACAAAGTTGTGAGTTAACATTGAATAAACGTTATTTAAAGTTTAAACGCCTTATGTAGTGGTTTTATTAATTGCTGCGAACTTTAATATTTACGAGAGGCAGGGGCGTAGCTGGGCCTATTTAGAAGTATAGGCCCACTTGGTAGGAGGGGGGGGGGCTTGGGGGCCCTCTCCCTAAAGTTTTTTTTAAACTATATATCCGATATGGTGCGATTTGACATAGTATATATGGAGCCTTTTTAGTCTTCAAACTAGTTTCATAATGCACATGACTAAAATTTATTTTTTTCTTACGTTATGATGTACACAAACAGAACTGAAATACAAAGGTTGATACTAACTTGTCAAAAAATCTTCAAAATAGAAAATATGTATGTAATGGTTAAACCAGCGTGTCTAGTTGGTTTTGTTTACGATGATATATGGAGTGTCTTTAAATGAAATCCAAGTTCATGCATTTGACTGAAACAAATGGGTTTATGATTTTATTTATGTATATCTCAACATTGCGATGAGTATAGATGACGTCAAGTGTGGATAGACTCTCGCCGGTCATTGTAGAACGAAGGTATGTCTTGATACGCCTCATGGAACTGAAGGAGCGCTCACATGAGGCGGATGTGGCAGGCATGGTCAGCAGTATTTGCAGTATAATGTATATGCAGGATAAGCTGCCTCCGATGTCTTGTTGAGTGTCGCCAGCTGTGTCGAAGGCTTTGTATCTTTCAGCTGTCATCGCAGATTCCACCTTCTTACTTCCTCGCTGAACTCTTGCCGAGTCTTGGGCATGTCTGGTTCATATGCATTGCAGATCATGTCCCCATTACATTACTACAATATGGGCAATTTGCTCTGCCATTTTTATAGATAATTGTGTATTCCAAAGGTATTCTTTTGGTACATTGAACTCACAACAATTTTTGAACTCCTGACGTCCAGCACCGCTGTCAGATTATCCAATCCAACCACTATGCCATTGCATGCTCTTTACTGAACGAAAAATAAATGAATACTCACAATTTTGAACAGTATTTTTTGGTCACAGATAGCAACCTTTTAACCCCACTTAAACCTGTCTTCCCTATTTGGCAAACAGAGAATTTTTAGAAAATTTGTAATCTGATGATCCTGTAAATTTTGTGTGGATAGACTAAATACTGTTCGAATTTAGCAAATAAAAACTAACATTTTGGGTTTATTCAGTGTAGACCCTAAAATATCAATTTTGATTTATAAGTATGTAACTTTGTTAAAAAGCTCACTACAGTTTACTTTACTTGTTAAGTTATCCAATTTCTGTAAATAAATATAACTAAACTTGACTATAAAATACTGTAGGGGGGCGTGTCGTAAAGTTAAGAAAAAATCCAAATAATGCAACAGTCAATCGCAGCATGGGCCCCCAAGGTCCTGCTAATAGCGGGGACTTTGACTTTCGGTCCAGCCAATCCCAGGTAAAATTCCCGCTCTGCACAGACAAACAGCTGGTAAAAGCCCTGTCAAATGAATTATGATCAATTCGTAACCGCTCATTGTTGGTCATTTCGTAACCATTGTGTTAGTCAATTCGTAACCGTTAAGAAATCAAATGGTCATATCTTAACCGTTGACTCCTATAATTATGAGGAATTAATTTAATACCATTTGAATTTACAAAATAAGTTTACTGTAAATATAAAACATAAAAATAACAACATAAACAAAGTTAAATCTAGTAGTTGTATTCCTTCTTTATTCCTAATAGTGTAGTGCGATTTGATAATAAACTCTGAAACTATGACAAATAGAAACATTCACACTAGCTATTTTTTATGTTGCGAAGGAAATATTATAAGCAGGCTGAATATTAAATGTAATTTTTTTAATTCATAGATGTTCTACCATTGAGAGGAATTGTGACCTTAAGCCAATATTTTTTAAATATATAGACCATATAACTTTAGAATTTCATTTTTTTTTAAATTGCATAGAAGTATAGTAAAATGTAGTGAGTTTGCCGAATGGGAGTATGCGCTTTTTATATGCTTATTGTATTAAAAATGTGCCGATATGTTTAATTTTGTATCTTGTTATTGGAAATTAATACCATAACTAATAATTTAAGGCTGTTTTTTGTCGGTTTCGGATATAAAGTATGCAGAATATGGATCAATTGAGAAAAGAACAGAACAAAATTTTGTTCGTTTTAAACAATTCAAACAAATATAGTCAATGAAATAGGTCAAGAATGATCATTTATGTAAACGTAATTTTACTCAAAAATACATCTCGATCAGTCTTTAATTATTGTTTATAAGTAAGCAAAATGTAAGAAAATAATTGAAATATTTTGGTAGTATAACAAATCATTTCTAATTTAGCATGATATATATATATATATATATATATATATATCTTATAACTATTGAGTAACATAAATAATTGGCTTGATACTAGTGAGAATTTGAGTAATGTCTCCCAATTGGTGTCTTGGTTGCTGTGCCATATACATCCAGGTTCGAACAATACACTTAACGAGGTGCTAAGTGTACTATTTATCACCTTGTTAAATGGTGGTTACCATATGAGCAATTGATTACTTGACGGTTACGAATTGACTAACAGAATGGTTACGAAATAACCAAGATTCAGCAGTTACGAAATGGTAAGGTTACGAAATGACCAGATCCCCGTCAAATGCCCCTGGGGACATCCTAGGTTAGGCCCATTCCCTGTTTTCAGCGCAAAAACAATAACACCGCATTCACTCAGCACTGCCGGTCCACCTGGAAGGTAAAAACATGGCCCATTTCCCCTGCTATCCCCGGTATAAACAAGACCTGGGGGCCATGGTTACAATTGACTGGTGCATAACTGACTGAGGAAATGTCAAATGGTCAACGAATAACTCAGAGATCAAATCAACACTAGTGCTGTACCAGAGGCACTACAAATTTTAATCATGATCTATCCATCTAACATAAAGTGTGTCGAAATCGGCGAAATATTTCCTTAAAAATGTCAAGTTTTTTTTTTCTTTTTTCCCAAAGGAACATTACGAACATGGCTCGAACCACTAACCCGCCTGACGTCATGTGCCGAGTGTGAGGCTCTAACTACTGACCAACGTGAGGTCAAGTGCCGAGCGTGAGGCTCGAACCACTGACCCGCGTGAGGTCAAGTGCCGAGCATGAGGCTCGAATCACTGACCCACGTGAGGTCAAGTGTCGAGCGTGAGGCTCGAATCACTGACCCACGTGAGGTCATCTGCCGAGAGTGAGGCTCGAATCACTGACCCGCCTAAGGTCATGTGCCGAGCGTGAGGCTCGAATCACTGACCCGCGTGAGGTCCTGTGCCAAGCGTGAGGCTCGAATCACTGACCCACGTGAGGTCAAGTGTCGAGCGTGAGGCTCGAATCACTGACCCACTTGAGGTCAAGTGCCGAGCGTGAGGCTCGAACCACCGAACCACGTGAGGTCATGTGCCGGGTGTGAGGCTCGAACCACTGAACCACGTGAGGTCATGTGCCGAATGTGAGGCTCGAACCACCGAACCAAGTGAGGTCATGTGCCGAATGTGAGGCTCTAACCACTGAACCACGTGAGGTCATGTGCCGAATGTGAGGTTCGAACCACGAACCACTGACCCTCGTGACGTCATGTGCAGAATGTGAGGTTCAAACCACTGAACCACGTGATGTCATGTGCCGAGTGTGAGGCACGAACCACTGAACCACGTGAGGTCATGTGCCGAATGTGAGGCTCGAACCACTGAACCACGTGAGGTCATGTGCCGAATGTGAGGCTCGAACCACTGAACCGTGTGAGGTCATGTGCCGAATGTGAGGCTCGAACCACTGAACCACGTGAGGTCATGTGCCGAGTGTGAGGCTCGAACCACTGATCCACGTGAGGTCCTGTGTCGAGTGTGAGGCTCGAACCACTGAACCATGTGAGGTCATGTGCCGAACGTGAGGCTCGAACCACTGAACCACGTGAGGTCATGTGCCGGGCGTGAGGCTCGAACCACTGAACCACGTGAGGTCATGTGCCGAATGTGAGGCTCGAACCACTGAACCATGTGAGGTCATGAGACAAAGGCGCTTATAACTGACCTGTGTGTCGACTCTAAAAAAAATAAACTACGGTTCAAACGGAGTATGAGTGAAATTTTGCGACTTTTACAACGAATTAGGTTCGAATTACATGTACCTTAATTCTCTGATCGTGATCATCATTCTCCATTCATTGCGTTCATATGACATTTCTAACATGCACTAACATGCACTGCTATTTAAACGATATTTGCATTATAATAGTTAACATGTTATATCATTGTTATATCATATCTCTAAATTGCGACAGGTATGATGTTTCAATATTATGTGAATGACCACTTAAGATATATTTAAGAGATAACTATTGGTATAGAGTCAAAGCGGTAGATAAACAAAATCACACTTGGCTAGCACTGGGGACCTAAAGGGTGAGTAGCAAACGTCTAATAAAAAGACGAACATATAGCGAAATATTCTAATGTCATCAACACATGACCCCGTACAGTAGCTTTTTGTATTATTTCTATAATATAATAGTCACTGTGTGCCACGGGGTGGCGCTTTATAGTCCCAACACTAATCCACATTTCCCCTTCCTCATTGTTTCACGTTAACTTCTTAAACTAATCATGTAAAGTAAGTGTAAACTATGTACGGTACCCGGTTGAAAAGACACACAACCGTCACCAAAGGCCAATCATACACGCACCCACCTTAAGTTATCAGAGTTGCCCAACTTCTATCTTGACCTGTAATACGTGTGGCCTTAAGCATTTTGCATTAACTTCCGGTTCACAGATATTTTCACATATAGTAGGCCTTCTATTTCCTGTAGAACGGTGAACCTATTTACTACCATGTTGAGTGGATGTAGTTGTTTGTGGACGAATAAGAAGCCAGTATTATTTACATATTATTATTAAAGGCACAGCACGCATGTCATAAAGCCAATTAAGCAAACTGTTTATAATCCTCGAAAGCGCGGCGTGGCATTCGTTGGTTGTAATGAATCCACTTTACCATCAAACGTTGTCAATCACAGTCAAAAGATCATAAAATCCAATTTATTCTACTTAATACTCAGCGACCAAAGCAAATGGCAAAAATTTAAAAGAAATTACTCATTTCGCAGTGGTCGCATTTGTCCACAAACACTTGCATGCAGGAAATACTATCAACAAGGACCGTGACTCAAGCAACATTATCGATACCCTATTTGAATTTCTTCCCTTGAACGTGTTACTTCGGGGTTTTATTCCCATGAGTCAATATTTTTTCTTAAATTAACTTACAATCCTGTGTTAAAACACCATTTGATGTAAAACTTAGTAGGACTTAAAAGGACAACAAACGTTTTGTTTCCTCCCAAATAAAAAGAGATGTGTTTTGAAAGGGACTTGCTTAAGGTTTGTAAAATGCACTTTTTACTACAAAATTAAGTGTGACATATTATTATGGTTGTTAAAACTAAGATACTGACAGATGTTGATATTTACACGATGATGTCTTTGAAGTCCACAATTCTCAATTTTGGTACTACGTCTCTCTGCGATACCGTTGTTGCGAGATTGGTTGTATGATATTATCACATGATATTATCAATGTATACCTGTACTGTAAAACCAAAATCTTTTTTTAAAACTTAATTGTATTTTTTCTGTAATTTGGATATCATAGAGTTAAATAAAGAAATAATGCTAAAAATTTCCTGGTCATCGGATTTGTTTCTAAAACTTGCTGAAACGAGTGAGCGAATTACATTGTTTAGTTTTTTTTATAATATTGAAGATTTCGGAGAGAGCGGAGAAGCGATGTAACTGACAATGGTTAAGGGTGATATACACAGACACATGTTCTTACAGATATGTCCACACGTATACGTTTGTTGATAGAAAATACCTAATCAATGTTCTTTGAAGTAGCATTGTAAGTATTATATAACCATTTTAAAAACATTGAACAAAACAGTTTGAATGTCCACCTCCTTAAAGTATATTTTTGTATGTAACGTTATATTTGTAGAGTATCCAGTCAGTTCTGAAAATGATCCAATATGTATATACATATTTGACCAAGGCGAATAATCACCAATAACCTGAGTCCTAGCAATGCTGTCTCGGTAACTAATAATATGTTCTAAAATCCGGCACACGACTTCCGTCAATTTCAGTTATATTATAGATGATTTGAAATTGTAAAGAATAAGTCATCTGAGTCTGGGTCTGAAATTCAGTCACAAAACGTTAGTGAATACGGGTCTAAGTCTATCTACCGGAGGCGGTCACACCAGGCCTGACAAATCCAGTATGTCGGGAATCATCGCTGTCTCAAGTCCCATATATGGCTGAAGTCCCATAAATATGTCTGAAGTCCATACATGTCTGAAGTCCCATATTTGTCTGAAGTCCCATATATGTCTCAAGTCCATATATGTCTCAAGTCCATACATGTCTCATGTCCATATATGTCTAAAGTCCCATAAATGTCTCAACTCCCATATATGTCTCAAGTCCCAAATATGTCTCAAGCCCATATATGTTTAAAGTCCCATATATGTCTCAAATCCCATATATGTCTGAATTCCCATATATGCCTCCAGTCCCATATATGCCTCCAGTTCCCTTTATATCTCAAGTCCCATTTATGCCTCAAGTCCCATACATGTCTGAAGTCCCATATATATATCTAAAGTCCCATATATGTCTCATGTCCATATATACTCGGACTTGTCTGAAGTCCCATATATGCCTCCAGTCCCATTATATGCCTCCAGTCCCATTTTTCCTCAAGTCCCGTATATGTATCAAGTCCCATATAAATCTCAAGACCCATTTCAGGTGACAAAGTGTAGTGTTTATTACGTTTTCGCGCCACTAAAATATCACTTTCACCGATGGATCCCTACATTACATTAATCCGCTCTTGTTACAAGAGCGAAACGTGTGTCATGTGCCATTTGTACATAGGCGAGCAAACATGTGAAACCTTATCTAAACACTTTAAGATTCACTTTAACCTCTTGTATAGTGATCAGTATTTTCCATCCCCTCTGTAGCAGCAGAAGCAGAAGTTATTCTCGACGGATATTATGAAATGGAGGTAGGATTAGGCCATCACTCTCGACAATGCCGCCGCTGCATGTGGGACCAAATCTTTCCCGACAGAAGTAATTCCCGGTCACGTGACAGATTGCTATGTAGCTGTCATTTGGCAGAAGAAATGCTTTTTCCTCCAATAAATTTGTAGAGATCTTGGGTAATACATGGTTCTCACAATAAGTGGATAAAGACACGGCGGTGTTTGCCAGGAAATATCAATCCTTTCAAGTCTCGTCAGATAAATGACTTTGGCTGCCGTGAGTTATGGCGGGTGTTAAAGTGCCTTGTTACGGTGGTAGTTCTCAATACATCTTAAACATAACGCTTATTAAACTACTATATTTACTGAATTAAATGTTTCATTTCAATAATTTGGATGGTTTTCCTTCTAAAAGACAAAATAGTGTACCCTTTTGCCACTGTTTTCAGTTTTATGGATCCCTCGGTTTGAGCTGTTTGTATAAATATTATTTTGTTATGTAAAAGTTCAATTATGCAAGTCGAGGTACGCTCGATCTCTTTTCTGTAGATCGCCAACATTGAACTCTAACTTGTTTCGTGTTGGTGCATCCGTCAGAATCGATATACATAAAATAAAAACAGGTCTAAACATTCTCGATAGTCATTGCTCGCACAAAATGCAAACACAAATCAATTATTACTCGTATGCAAGATATTTGGTCCAATAACATAATGTCTGCTTAATGATTTTTAAAGTCATGCCTGGTCAAAGCTTACCAGTGTTGTTCAAACATCTAGACTATGTGGGTCGGAAGGCCAAATGAGAGAAAACATGTTTACACAATATAATGACGGCATTATATTTTACCAAATCCAAACTACACTTGATTCGATTGTTGGGCTTGTTTGTCCATATCGGGGCAACGACAATAGCTTCAAGGTCAACTTTTAAGTGAACAATTTCATTTTAAGGTTTTTGTTTATTTTCTGAGGTATAAATGGAAAGTCAACATTCAAGCTTAAATGTACACAATTACACGTTCAAGCCTGGATATAAGCAATTGCTCGTTCAAGTCTGGATATAAACGAGTACTCGTTCAAGCATGGATATAAGCAATTGCTCGTTCAAGCTTGGATATAAACGAGTACTCGTTCATGCCTTGATATAAGCAATTGCTCGTTCAAGCCTGGATATAAACAAGTACACGTTCCATTTAAGATATGAGCAATTTCATGTTCAAGCCTGGATATAAACGAGTACACGTTCAAATTTAGATAAAGGCGTTAACAAGGTCAAGCCTTGATATAACGGACTACAAGTTCAAGCCTTGATATAAGGGACTATACGTTCAAGCCATGATATAAGGGACTACACGTTCAAGCCTTGATATAAGGGACTACACGTTCAGGCCTTGATATAAGGGACTACACGTTCAAACCTTGATATAAGGGACTACAAGTTCAAACATTGATATAAGGGACTACACGTTCAAGCCTTGACATAAGGGACTACACGTTCAAGCCTTGATATAAGGGACTACACGTTCAAGCCTTGATATAAGGGACTTACCGTTCAGGCATTGATATAAGCAATGAAAGGTTCAAACCTTGATATAAGGGACTACACGTTCAAACCTTGATATAAGCAAGTAAAGGTTCAAACTTTGATATAAAAGACTACACGTTCAAGTCTGGATATAAGGGAAAACACGTTCAAACCTTGATATGAGCAGTTAAAGGTTCAAACCTTGATATAAGGGACTACACGTTCAGACCTGGATATAAGGGACTACACGTTCAGGCCTTGATATAAGGGACTACAAGTTCAAACCTTGATATAAGGGACTACACGTTCAAACCTTGATATAAGCAATTAAAGGTTCAAGCCTGGATATAAGGGACTACACGTTCAAGCCTTGATATAAGGGACTACATGTTCAAGCCTTGATATAAGGGACTACAAGTTCAAACCTTGATATAAGGGACTACACGTTCAAACCTTGATCTAAGGGACTACATGTTCAAACCTTGATATAAGGGACTATACGTTCAAGCCTTGATATAAGGGACTTTACGTTCAAGCCTTGATATAAGGGACTACACGTTCAAGCCTTGATATAAGGGACTTCATGTTCAAACCTTGATATAAGGGACTACACGTTCAAACCTTGATATAAGGGACTACACGTTCAAACCTTGATATAAGGGACTACACGTTCAAACCTTGATATAAGAGACTACACGTTCAAACATTGATCTAAGGGACTACATGTTCAAGCCTTGATCTAAGGGATTACACGTTCAAACCTTGATATAAGGGACTACACGTTCAAACCTTGATATAAGGGACTACAGGTTCAAACCTTGATATAAGGGACTACAATATCAAGCCTTGATATAAGGGACTACACGTTCAAGCCTTGATATAAGGGACTACACGTTCAAGCCTTGATATAAAGAACTACAAGTTCAAGCCTTGATATAAGCAATTAAAGGTTCAAGTCTGGATATAAGGGACTACAAGTTCAAGCCTTGATATAAGCAATTAAAGGTTCAAGCCTTGATATAAGGGACTACAAGTTCAAGCCTTGATTTAAGCGATTATACGTTTAAGCCGCGTTTTGTTGACGGTCTCTATACCACTAACAGCTGAATGTACGGACAACTATTTTTTCTACTTTATCTTCACAAATAGTGAACAAAATAGCTGTTCGTTTCGTTTTCATTTGAACGCCTGGGTATGTGACGGAGACGTCTCTTTGCTTTTATTTGTTTCCAATATATAATATGGTCATGGTTTCTTCACCCGTATGAAAAGTTTGAATACTACAGTAACAAAACGTTTTGATTCATATTCAGTCGAACACAAATATTCAGTGAAGTTATACTCAACTGTAATATGTAAGAAATGCATGTATAAATACCCCTTATATCCTTCTATTGTTGTAACTAATTTTGAGTGTTTGCCATTTCGGGTGAACCAACATGTATTAGTACGCCCGGGCGGCCTGGAGTATGCCCCTGGATGTACACATACCTGGTGAACCCATAATATTTCGATATTGCTTTAAAGGGTCTGGCGCCTTGAAAGATTGCAAGATACCGTAATTACATTAAAGCTATGTCTAGAACTATAACGCAGTAGAATATATGAACACCATTTTATACAAATGATATGTGGATTTTAACCATCGACATAGCCTTGCAAGCAAGCTGGCCATATTTCTCCCACCTCAGATAAGTATATCCAATAATTTAACCATGCTAGAAATTCTTATCGTGCCCACGGGCGAAGATAAAATGCCTGTATGAAACTCCTTTTTTATTGTCGTCACATTGTAATTACCTCCCTTGTTAAAGACTGTCGTTTGTAGCATCATGGAAATCTTGTTTTGTGGCAATATTTAGAACGCCAAATAATTATTTCTCGCTTCAAATGTCACCATAAAACAGTTTTCACGCACCTTTCAAGAAATAATGCTTCACTCTCCATAGAACTATTTGAAGTCAAGTTTGACTATTAACATAATCGAAATCACTGCGCGCATATCCATGACAACCTCGAATTATCGCATATCCATACGCAATTAGTTTCACTAAGCACAAAAGAGTTCCAGCAAAAAATACATTTTTACTTAGTTTTGCTTAAATGAGGTGGGAGAAAAAGCATCTACCATAGCCGCTCGTGTAAGATAGGTTCATCCCGACCCTCTCGCAGGGTGTTCTGCGGAAACTCGGTAAACCTCGTTTAGCGCAAAACACCCTACGCTCGGGTCGGAATGAACCTATCTTACACTCTCGGCCATGGAAGATACTTATAATCTACCACTTGTTGATGCCTGATGTACCCACATCAGTTGGAATCATTTCAAAAGTGTTCTGGGTGAAGAAAAAAATGTAAACACGAATGATATAGAAATTTTATAATAAAACAGTTTTTTTGGCCTTCAAAAATTGCAAAATATATTAGTTTACATCCGAGTTCAGTAGAAATAAAAAGCAAATATCAACACTGTAACATGTATTTTACTTACAAGTGATCAGTGAGCAAATATCCGTCAAGTGATTTCGACATTATATGGGGTCACCGAGCATACAGATTCAACATTACGGTAAATCGTGTTCTCGGTCAAGGTTTTCGGTAATGGACCGCATTGAAAGTAAAATAATTCTAGTACTGAATCAATGTACACATTATTGTCCACGTAACCCAAATTAAGCTTTAAATGATTGTACCCTAAATGATTGTACCATAACTGATTGTACCCTAAAGGATTGTATCATAACTGATTGTACCCTAAATGATTGTACCAAAACTGCCGTTTAAATGATTGTACCATAACTGCCGTTTAAATGATTGTACCATAACTGCCGTTTAAATGATTGTACCATAACTGCCGTTTAAATGATTGTACCATAACTGATTGTACCATAACTGCTTGTACCATAACTGATTGTACCATAAATGATTGTACCATAAATGATTGTACCATAACTGCTTGTACCATAACTGATTGTACCATAACTGCCGTTTAAATGATTGTACCATAACTGATTGTACCATAACTGCCGTTTAAATGATTGTACCATAACTGATTGTACCATAACTGATTGTACCATAAATGATTGTACCATAACTGCTTGTACCATAACTGATTGTACCATAAATGATTGTACCATAAATGATTGTACCATAAATGATTGTACCATAACTGATTGTACCATAAATAATTGTACCATAACTGATTGTACCATAACTGATTGTACAATCAGTACCATAACTGATTGTACCATAACTGATTGTACCATAAATGATTGTACCATAACTGATTGTACCATAAATGATTGTACCATAAATGATTGTACCATAACTGCTTGTACCATAACTGATTGTACCATAACTGATTGTACCATAACTGATTGTACCATAAATGATTGTACCATAACTGATTGTACCAAAAATGATTGTACCATAAATGATTGTACCATAGATGATTGTACCATAAATGATTGTACCATAAATGATTATACCATAAATGATTGTACCATAACTGCCGTTTCGCGTGATGCTACATTGTTTCTCACAACTTACCTCAAGTGTTTCTGTGAATATCTGGAATCACAATGTGAGCATATGACGATTTGTTTGTTTGTTATAACGAAAAAAAAAGGTCGTGCACGAATTATACAACATTCTAACTGATTTGCAGGTTTTGCATATTGTATGTTTGATTAAGTGGTTATGCTAATGCTTCCGCCAGCGGTTTCATTAAGAGAGTTATCTAGTTATCTAGTGATTCGCGCATGCGCGCTATCTAGAATAAAGACAAGCGCTTCAACACTGAGAATACTGCATAATTTTGCTTTGCCGAAATGATGGTTTACTTAAGCAAAAATAAACAATAGCTGTTCAATTAATTATTTATTTAAAATGTTATTTTTTTTTTATTTGTGTTACTATTTCATCTTTTTGGTTTTCACTGTGGCATTTTGTATAAAAGATCATCTTCAATCTTATGTTTTTTACATAAACAGACATTGTATATTAGTAACGTTTAATTTTTTGGCAAAATAAAATCAAATCTATTTAATAATATACGTTGGCATAGCGGTGACAAACGTGTTATTTTTTATCTCGTTAAAGCGACGAAACAACTTAGTTACTCGTAAAAAATGACCTACGTATATCGTTAAAACTTCTTAGTATCTCGAATGAACGAAAGTGTGACGCTCGCTCGTAAATAGGATGGCAACAGAATGAAATTTAAAAAATTAAAGTATTATTGCTTATTGGTCTCTTTTTACACATTGCCATTTTCACCACTCACTGCGTCATGATATATAAGATCTTTTCAAGATATGGTCTACAGATCAGTCATGCTCTAACTCTGAAGATAGAAACCGTTATTACAATGTTCCGAATATGATAGTCCAGAAAGGTTTTCATTTAAAAACATACAATAACATTGTAAACTAAATGCCAGACTAACCATTGCGTCACATGGGGAGAGACTAATTTGGTTATAAAAGATTAATGACTGCTGCAGATGAGGCGCAGGCGCTGGAAAACCGTCAATATTTTACGAGTTAATTGACATGTGCGTCTAATTGGATTTGACTTGAATGTATACATGTATACCTGTTTTCAGTGACGCTGTTTCACTTTATGTTAATCGCCTTATCTGATGCAAAATATATTTCAAAAGTGTTGTACATATTGAACGATTCCTAATTCGTTGTTGTTGATATCTATACAAATTCCTAGCCTATACAAATCGCCCGGTCCATACATCTTTCAAACCTATACACATAACCAATTCTGTTTAAATGCCTAGTCTATACAAATGCCCAGCATATACAACTGTATAGTCTATACAAATGCCCAGTCTATGTAAATGTCAAGTCTATACAACTTCCCATCCTATACGATTGCCGTGTCTATACAAATACTTAGTCTGTACAGATGCACATCGTATATAAGTGCCGATTTATACACGTGACCAGTCAAAATAGAAACCCAGTCTATGTAAATGCCGAGCGTATACAAGTGCCCACTCTATATAGATTCCCTGTCTATACACATGCAACGTCTATACAAATAACAAACCAACATAAATGCCTGATCCATTCACATATCAAGTCTATAAAATGCCCAGTCTTTTGAAATTTCCATTATGTACAAATGCTGTACAGTCTACTCAAATGTCCAGTCTACTCAGTCTACTCAAATGTCCAGTCTACTCAGTCTACATAAATGTCCAGTCTACTCAAATGTCCAATCTACTCAAATGCCCAGTATACACAAATGCCCGGACTACACAAATGCCCGTGCCAGGACTACACAAATGCCCGTGCCAGGACTACACAAATGCCCGGACATTTCACAACCGTGTCTATACAATGCTATACAAATAACAGTTTGAGTGGATGGGTAATGTGATTGTGCTTGCTTTAATTGACCTGTGGCATGTGTACTAGAAGTACATGTATCCCTGTGTCTATCTCATTTATTTTCATGTAAAAACATTAAACAATAGCAACTACATTCATACAGTGTGAATTTCAACTAAAGTGTATGGAGGTTTGTACATTTTAACAGTGTGTACAAACGTGAGCAGAGGCGAGTCACCGATCATTTCAATATCAAAGCGAGGTCAAACTAGGACTATGCTACTGTCATATATATCCAGTTTCTGCCATTTCGAAATTTTTCAGCATGTCATCAGTGAGATTCAGCGACTCTAGAGAAATATCATCACCCTGTTTCCGCCGTAGTAACGAGTACATGCCGACCCGTAGTAAGTTGGAATCACTTTTGAACACGCTCACTTTCGTTTTGAACGGTCCGATAATCTTTCTGTGAACGTTAGTGCGTGGAAGTCTCGAATGGTTTGCCGTCTCCCCGGTGACACTAGTTGGCGATGACCACGAGTATGCCGGCTTCTGGACGCCCTCATCCGAGTCTTCGGAAATGTTCTGTGGCAGGGAACCGAGCTGGGAAGCCGAGCCACTCACATTGTTGAAGGAACGCTTGTAGACAACGATTGGTTCCGTGTTCCGGCGCGTGTCGTTCCATGAGGACGGGATGTTGTCCCAGGAGAGGCTAAGGGAGCTATCACCAGAGTCCATGCCCAGCGTGTGCTGCTGGCAGAACCCGGGGCTCCCACACGTGCACACGTCCTCCATCTTATGCATAATATTGTTATCAGTGACACCGGGTAAAATCTCGCTGTCCGTCTCGTTAGTGTTAGTCCGTGTAAACACTGGTCTACACAGCTGTTCGTTGTTTAAGTCCGGTACGTTGGTGAACTGAACGTCGATGTCTTTGTCAATGTCAATCACAGAATCATTTTGATCACCGCTATCGTTTGATTTGAGCTCAGGGTCATATTTAGAGCACCGGAGTTCCGGTAAAACACTACTTCCTCGTCGATCACCTTCGCTCTCCATCCTTGAAGCGAGCTCCCGGTGCACCACCACCGTGGTAACGTAAGTGTTCCTTCCGGGAGTATCCAGAGATGCGTGCTTAGTGAGAGGCGGTCGGAAGCGCTTGTCAGGTGGTGAGTCATTGTACGCCGGGTTGTCCAGCCCGCTTTCGTCCACGATCTGTATGTGATCCGGTGGACGCGAGCACTGTCGGGATTCCCGGCCAACAGGCTCGGCGCACGTGCACTGACATTCCATGTCATGGAGATTGTGAAAGCTGTCTTTGTGTCGGATGTTCGGAAGAGACGAAGTCTTCATCCACGTGTCCGACTCCACCAACTTACGGATTGAGCGTCTTGTTTTCGTTGAAGGAGGTTTTTCGGTTTGACTCTCTTTGCTTTGTTTGCGTTTACGTTTTTGAAACTCATGTGAAAGTCGTCTACCGAAAGACATAATGCTACCAGTTGGTGACAATGAGAATGAAAATCGTCCTTTACTTTTGCGTCGTGTCGGCGGTCTGAGTGGGACCTCAATACCTCGGAAATAATTCTTTCTAAACTCCTCAATTATTCGATCATATATTATTTCTTTCTTTCGTTGCTCTGGCATAGTTTTTGGTATGATATTATTGAAGTACCTGTCTTTGATTTCACAAAATAAAACTATTGAGACCATCATGGAGAACACACCAAGTCCCATCAAAATCGGACCAATATATACAAGTACCCGTAATGGTCCCGGCTCTCCGAGTACAGATGGAACGGCGGACGGTTCCGTTACGTTAGTGACGTTGATGTTTGTCTGATTTGCCGACCTATACCAGGGTAAGAGTATTCCTGGCTTGTAACCAATTATTGTCATAATAATCCCACCAGCAACCACAAGCATACCTACGAACGTCACAAAAAAAGTCCGCGCACAATATGGCGTCTTGCGAATATCCGAAACCTGGAACACGTGTTTAGGTACAATGGGACCTCTCTTCGCTGACCTTTTCTTGTTGGCGTCACCGATGGTAACATGGGCACGTGTTACATACACTGGCATGACGTAGCACGCATGGGCACCATCGTTATAGGATCACCATGTACCTGTCTCCTTGTGGAATTTATGTATACACGAAATCAGATCTGAATACTTCAGCACAGGAGTTTCAAGGGACATCTCATGTAACTGTTGTGAGAGAATATGTGGTTGGAACAGTGAAGTGACAGAGATATCCAACAGTCAAGCTTTTGATCCTCTGACCTTTTACTTTACTCCTCCACATTTGGAGTCTGCCATTTGCACGAAAACCCACACAGTTACAATCTTACGTTTTCTCACAACTGTTTCCAATTATCAGAAAAAAAACAATTTGTTAATACGTCTTCTAAAGCCTCGACCCAGTCGTAAAAAATCGTCGAGACTACTTTTGCTGTTCCAGCTATATATAATAAGTCGATTATATTACCAATATGTATTTCACACGCTGCTTTCTATGGGAATATTATCTTTATATCGCATGCTTTCAATTGTTTGGGGGAAATGGCGTCCTGGAACACACGCGGCCTGACGGTCTGGACACGGCAACGAGCAGGGATGCCAGCCGCCCATTCCTCGGTAATGGAAAATTAACTTTATGTCTGGATCAATGATGACAGACCATTTCGTTTCTTCTTGTGTTTTCAATTACATTTCCTCGGTAATGACGTCCGCAGCTGTTGTAATCCTGAAATGAGATGAAAACAATCGTGAGAGTCGTGTCAGGTTTGGTCATTGCCACGTTCACAATAATCGCTGCTTTGTCGAATTTAATCTGACAAATAAAGATAGTTGACGACAGTTTCATAACTAAAGTTATCTGTGAAATATTCAACCAATTAATATGAGGTAAACATACTGATATATGGTGGCGAGAGAATTAAGGACTCACGGGTAATAATTTCTTACAAAGCTACTTAAAACAATAAATAAGATGAAATGAGTCAAATATTTAAGATTAATGATAAAAAAATTCCATTACAAAATATCTCACTATTGTTTTGTAATGTAATGACGCCGAACTAATTTTAGAAAACACTATTTATCATTTTATCAATGTTTTTTACCGACGGCTTGTATATTCTCTAGATATCTAACCATCAATGTAAGTGATTTATGCTGTTATATCTAACCCTTGGAAATGAATAGCTCCACTGTATCATTTCTAAGTAAATTATTGGATTCACATTCAGTGCGAAGAGTTTCCGACATTCAATACCGTGCTCTTTATGGAAATCTGCCCATTGATATCGACATGAACACAATAGCAAGCAACGTAATACCTCCTAATCAAAAAATGATCTCTTAGAAGTCTGAATGTTTGGAATTAAACTAGACTTTTCTAACTAAACAGTCCGTAACTAAGGAACAGCGGAAAGCCAATTTTCGCAGTTTGCACTGAAGATGTCTGCGACGAAACTGTACAAATTCACATAGCAATTTCATTAATGTTTCCATAATAATTCATTGTTCAGCTGACAAGGCAAAAACGTTCTAATCGATCAGCGTTCTTAGCAGCTAACATCTAACTTTACATTTTGGTTCCAAAGCCTGAATGGAAGGTAAACATAACACATCAATGATATTACGAGCTAGGTTATTGATGTATAGAATGCCTGTGTGTATATGTTCAACTCAACTCAAATCAAAATTATATGATTGGTACACACAGTTTACAATTAGAAAACAACTTGTGAAAATCAAATATATACTCCTGCGACATGATATATACAATGTATATATAATGTCCAAACAAACACCAATGTTTTAAGTACACGTTAACCGAACTAATGACGAAAAAAGGCTAATTACTAGTGGTTTAAAACGCAACTATAAAACAATGTTTAGAGCGACGGTTCACCATACTCTGCATTTGTAGCGTCGACGTTTGACGTCAACGTTTGTCGACGTCAGTTTGTGTATTTTGTACGTTGCGACACGTAGTTTAACACATATACGGTTTTTTTACGGTTATTTAAAGAGACACTTTTATTCAAAATTAATACAAATACATGTAAAACAAACATAAATTTTGAGTGATACACCCTCAATTACTTACTATAAATAATGCATTTATCGAAAAAAATAATTACTATTAACACTATTATAACTGTGTATTTAAGTCATATTAAAGTACGTTTTAATTATATAAGAAATTAGATTTATCCATATATTGTTTGTACTAAACACGGATGACTAAATAGTGTGTATTCCGACATTTTCCCAATGTCCATTAGAGGTTCAGTTCAAGATGGCATTAAAATGGGTTTAAGGGCAATTATTTCTTTCTTATTTATATCAAATATAAGAAAAATATATTTTTCGCTCTTCGCTCGCTTATTTTTTTATGAAAACTGCCAAAAAAAAAAATGTTTTTTGCTCGCTCGCTCCATTTTTTTTTCGCAAAAATCCGAGGAACTAAACATTAATTTGGTGTGGCCTTACAATGAGCGAAAACAGTATATTAAAACATATTTGTATAGGCGTACAAATATGTCAAAACTGGAGAAACTGCTAAAAACGACTACAATCATATATTTTCGGATCAATGTTAAATGGCAGTGGCTATTATCAGACACAATCGTTATTTTTTTGTAAACTATATGTTTAACACTATGTATATTGTACAAGTACGTATTCACAAATATACCATTGTAAGTTAATAAATTCATTTTCTCTAACAAATATTATTATTGTAAGTGTTTATTCGGAATTAACATAACTAATACAAGACTCTCCCATGGTATTTCAAAACAAGAGATTAATCAAACGTTGCTGTAAAACAGTTGAATATTTATGATACAGATTATTTATTTGATATTAATTCTGTGTTTTGGTAATATGCATATATTATATGGTGGTTTATAAATTCATTTGAGTCTCTTCACACATTATATTTATAATTTCAATATGTCTATGTCGTACATATATTTGCGAGATACTTGACTTGACTTACCAAATCAACACATTAAGCACTGCCGATTAATATGAAAATTAATATGAAAATGGAACTGTTAAAAAACTAAACCTATGATTTAATTTGGATTTGAATGGTGCGTGATCAACGGCAATAATAAAACAAATGATGAGTACAGTTATATCTATTATGCATGGTACACATTTGCGTAAAAACAATTTCCGATTAAGATTTACAAACTAATTCATACTGGACAAACCGTCGCAATAAAATAATTATCTTGACATTTGAATGGTATCTTGTTAAAATAGATATTTTCAAATGCACTTTTTTATTACTTTGCCTTTCAAAAAACACACCATTTCAGAAAATATATTAATTCAATTATGCAACAGATACGTCTTCCACATACTGCTGGTCGATATCGCCAAATCTGCTACGGATCCAATCAGCCTGCGGAAAATTGTACTCCGTTAAGATGGAAACCATGTCGAGCTTATTCTTCAGCTGAAATCAAATTATCTGCAGTCGACATCATCCCGGGAGGAAACAAGTTCCCTCGTGTTAAAGTGGGTAATTCTCATTTCCTTTTACCAACTTCATGTGTTACCTCAAACATCTAAGAACAAATGAAGTCACTGGCGCTGAACGTTTTGTCATAGCTCGATGTAAATCATTTTGTTTGCAAACGATGACAAGCAATGGTGATCTCAACATTTTGTCTTCCAATCGTTATTAATAACACATTTAAGTCAATAAAACGGATGCACAAGTTTATATTAATTATTACAATCTTATCATACAATAAAATTTCCCAGAAATTGTGTCTCTTAAAAGCTATAAAAAGGAAAGTCAAAGGTCTAATAAAATAGAATGACGTAAACGCCAGCGAGACAATTTGTTACAATATTTTACCACTGCCACAAAGGAGACACCTCATAACAGGATTGTACCATTGTCCCTAGCAAGACGACTCATTACAACATTGAATTTCTTTCCCTATTTAGAAACCTCGTTACAAATTTAAACCACTGTCCATAGCGAAATACATCGTAACACCAGTTCTGTTCATAGCAAGAAAACTCGTTACTAAATTGTACCCCTGTCCCTAGCCAGGCAACTCGTTACAACATTGTACCTCTGTTACTCGCAAGACAACTCGTTACATCATTGTACCACTGTCCCTAGCCAGAAACCTCGTCACAACATTGTACCACTGTTCCTAGCCAGAAACCTCGTCACAACATTGTACCACTGTTCCTAGCGAGACAACTCGTCACAACATTGTACCACTGTCCCTAGCGAGACAACTCGTCACAACATTGTACCACTGTCCCTAGCGAGACAACCCGTCACAACATTGTACCACTGTCCCTAGTGAGACAACTCTCCACAACATTGTACCACTGTCCCTCGCGACACAACTTGTTACATCTTTTTACCACTGTCCCTAGCGAGACAACTCGTCACATCATTATACCACTGTCCCTAGCGAGACAACTCGTTACAACATTGCATTACTTACCACTTTAACGATACAAGCAGTATTTTACCTTCGTAGTAAATCATGTTTTAAGCTTTATTAAATGAATTATACATTTGGAGTGAAGTGCATACACACAATTTGATGTAAATATTAATCTCACCGTGCCAAGGCGGTTACCCCAGCATTTGCCAAAGACGATATTTTGATGGTTGTGTCATGTTTGCTTTCTTGTAGCGTTGGGTCTATGTTTTAACAGTTTTGTCATGTTCGTTCTATTGTATTTCCGGGTCTATGTTTTGACAGTTGTGTCATGTTTGTTCTCTTGTAGCGTTGGGTCCATGATTTGACAATTGTGTCATATTTGTTCTCTTGTAGCGTTGGGTCTATGTTTGACAGTTCTGTCATGTTTGTTCTCTTGAAGCGTTGGGTCCACGTTTTGACATTTGGGTCATGTTTGTTCTCTTGTAACGTGGGGTCTATGTTTTGACAGTTGCGTCATGTTTGTTCTCTTGTAGCGTTGGGTCTATGTTTTGACAGTTGCGTCATGTTTGTTCTCTTGTAGCGTTGGGTCCATGTTTTGACAGTTGTGTCATGTTTGTTCTCTTGTAGCGTTGGGTCCATGTGTTGACAGTTGTGTCATGTTTGTTCTCTTGTAGCGTTGGGTCTATGTTTTGACAGTTGTGTCATGTTTGTTCTCTTGTAGTGTTGGGTCTATATTTTGATAGTTGTGTCATGTTTGTTCTCTTGTAGCGTTGGGTCCATGTTTTGACAGTTGTGTCATGTTTGTTCTCTTGTAGCGTTGGGTCTATGTTTTGACAGTTGGGTCATGACAATTTGGGTCCATGTTTTGACAGTTGGGTCATGTGTATTCTCTTGTAGCGTTGGGTCCATGTTTTGACAGTTGGGTCATGTTTGTTCTCTTGTAGCGTTGGGTCTATGTTTTGACAGTTGTGTCATGTTTGTTCTCTTGTAGCGTTGGGTCCATGTTTTGACAGTTGTGTCATGTTTGTTCTCTTGTAGTGTTGGGTCTATATTTTGATAGTTGTGTCATGTTTGTTCTCTTGTAGTGTTGGGTCTATATTTTGATAGTTGTGTCATGTTTTCTCTCATGTAGCATTGCGTCTCAATTAGTGTGTGTTGGAGTTATAACATGATACTGCCCACTTGGTTGTAACATGTAGTTCATTTTAGTTTTTTGTTGTTCTAAGATGTATACCCGAGAGTTTCAACCACTACATTGACAACAATGTTGGTTTATACTTTTTTGAAGGCATGTCAATCGCAAACACCCTTCTTTCCCTGAAGGAATATACTTCTGCTAAAAAAATATGTGTTTAACATTAATCTTTAACATATTATCAACATGCATAATGACGTAATGGGGAAAAATAAAAAAAATCCATGGCAACGTTGTCTGATATTATTAGTAGTTTTTATTTAATATGAGCAAAGATCGCAAAATAATATTACATATAAGGATTCCCTAGCGTCAGTAACGTCTAAACGATATAACTCAACCATTCAATGAGGTATTGAATTTGTTTCAAGTTTACCAAAACTTTCTATCTCAGTATGTTTTCTGTACCAATTATCAACATTGTTATATGAACAGTTATTTGAAAAACTTACTATATGTTTTGGGTTATTCAATAAAACAGTTGAAACTACATGGTCAGGCACAGCAGCCGATGTAGGCTAACGGTTCAAGGTCTTTCCGACACATATACCGAACGAGGCACACGCTTCAAGGCCTAACGGACACAGAAACCGAACGAGACACACGGTTCAAGGCCCAACCGACACAAAAACCGAAAGAGGCGCGCGGTGCAAGGCCAAGCCGACACAGAAATCGAACGAATCACAAGGTTCAAGGCATAACCGACACAGAAACCGAACGAGGCACATGGTTCAAGGCATAAACGACACAGAAACCGAACGAGGCACACGGTTCAAGGCATAAACGACACAGAAATCGAACGAGGCACACGGTTCAAGGCCCAACCGACACAGAAATCGAAAGAGGCACACGGTTCAAGGCATAACCGACACAGAAATCGAACGAGGCACACGGTTCAAGGCCCAACCGACACAGACACCGAACGAGGCACACGGTTCAAGTCACAACCGACACAGAAATCGAAAGAGGCACACACGAGGCACACGGTTCAAGGCATAACCGACACAGAAACCGAACGAGGCACACGGTTCAAGGCCCAACCGACACAGAAATCGAAAGAGGGACACGGTTCAAGGCCCAACCTATACAGACACCGAACGAGGCACACGTTTCAAGGCCCAACCGACACAGACACCGAACGAGGAACACGGTTCAAGGCCCAACCGACACAGACTCCGAACGAGGAACACGGTTCAAGGCCCAACCGACACAGAAATCGAAAGAGGGACACGGTTCAAGGCCCAACCTATACAGACACCGAACGAGGCACACGGCTCAAGTCCCAACCGATACAGAAACCGAAAGAGGCACACGGTTCAAGGCCTTTCCGACACAGAAACCGAAGGAGGCGCACGGTTCAAGGCTTAACCGACACAGACACCTAACGAGGAACACGGTTCAAGGCTCAACCGACACAGTAATCGAAAGGGGCACACGGTTCAAGGCCTTTCCGACACAGAATCCGAACGAGGCACACGGTTCAAGGCCCAACCGACACAGAAACTGAACTAGGCACACTGTTCAAGGCATAACCGACACAGAAATCGAAAGAGGCACACGGTTCAAGGCCTAACGGACACTTAACCGAAAGAGGCACACGATTCAAGGCCCAACCGAAACAGAAATCGAAAGAGGCACACGGTTCAAGGCTATACTGGCCCTCAACAAGTGCATATAACGTCACATGACATTTTAATATATTTAACATTTTTGTGATATCTCATTTCCATCGGTAATTGCTATTTGTTCGTTGTATATGCGTGCGTGCGTGCGTATGTGAGTGCTTTCGTGCGTGCGTGCCTACTTGTGTATGTGTGTGTGTGCGTGTGTGTGTGTGCGTGTGTGTGTGTGTGTGTGTGTGCGTGCTTTTGTGCGTGCGTGCCTACGTGTGTGTGTGTTTGTGTGTGTGTGTGTGTGTGTGTGTGTGTGTGTGTGTGTGTGCGTATGTGCGTGCTTTCATGCGTGCGTGTCTACTTGTGTGTGTGTGTGTGTGTGTGTGTGTGTGTGTGTGTGCGTGCGTGCGTGCGTGCGTGCGTGCGTGCGTGTGATCATTATATTAGTCTTCGTAAACTGTCTACACCTATTTATCTTCATGAACATACTTGCAATTTCTGTCGATGGACATGTACAGAATTCATAAATAAGCTAAGTAAACGACAGGCCAAGGTAGATCACTTCAGAAGCTAGTCATGAGCTCCTTTGGTAACATATTCAATATAGGAGACAATTCTGTAAAATGGTCTACGGAGTTTCATTCTACTTGTGATAGTATCATTTACATTGGTCATTTAGCCGCATATACGTGTCCTAAGATGTCTAGGACATGGTATTAATTGGTCAGCCATAGAGTGAGATGTAATGGAAAATAACAGTATATCACACATCGCAACTTCCTCTGCCTCCCGCTTCATACTCTCTATATCACAACTTCCCCTGTCTCCCACTTCACACACTCTATATCACAACTTCCCCTGCCTCCCACTACACACACTCAATATCACACCTTCCCCTGCCTCCCACTACACACTCTCTATATCACAACCTCCCCTGCCTCCCACTACACACTCTCTATATCACAACCTCCCCTGCTTCCCACTACACACACTCAATATCACACCTTCCCCTGCCTCCCACTACACACTCTCTATATCACAACCTCCTCTGCCTCAGGATACACACACTCAATATCACACATTCCCCTGCCTCCCACTATGCACTCTCTATATCACAACTACCCCTGCCTCCCACTACAAATTCTCAGTATCACAACTTCCCCTGCCTCCCACTACACAACCTCTATAACACAACTTCCCCTGCCTCCCATTACACACTCTCTATATCACAACTTCCCCTGCCTCCCATTACACATTCTCTATATTACAACTTCCCCTGCCTCAAACCAGACACTCTCTATATCACAACTTCCCCTTCCTCCCACTACACACTCGCTATATCACAACTTCCCCTGCCTCCCACTACACACTCTCAATATCACAACTTCCCCTGCCTCCCACTAAATAATATCTTTATATCACAACTTCCCCTGCCCCCGACTACACACTCTCTACATCACAACTTCCCCCGCCTCCGACTTCACACTCTCTATATCAAAACTTCTCCTGCCTCCCACTACACACTCTCTGTATCACAACTTCCCATGCCACCCACTACACACTCTCTATATCACAACTTCTCCTGACTCCCACTACACACTCTCTTTATCACAACTTCCCCTGCCTCCCACTACACACTCTCTATATCACAACTTCTCCTGCCTTTCACTACTCACTTTCTATATCACAACTTCCCCTGCCTCCCACTACACACTCTCTTTATCACAACTTTCCCTGCCTCTAACTACACACTCTCTATATCATAACTTCCCCTGCCGCCCACTACAAACTCTCTATATCACAACTTCCCCTGCCTCCAACTACACACTCTCTACATCACAACTGTGTCACAACTTCTCCTGCCTCCCAATACACACTCTCTATATCACAACTTCCCCTGCCTCCCACTACACACTCTCTATATCACAACTTCCCCTGCCTCCCACTACACACTCTCTATATCACAACTTCCCCCGCCTCCCACTACACACTTTCTGTATCACAACTTCCCCTGCCTACAAGTACACATTTTCTGTATCACAACTTCCCCTGCCTCCCACTACACAATCTCTATATCACAACTTCCCCTCCCTACCACTACACACTCTCTATATCACAACTACCCCTGCCTCCCACTACACACTCTCTATATCACAACTTTACCTGCCTCCCACTACACACTCTCTATATCACAACTTCACCTGTCTCCCACTACACACTCTCTTTATCACAACTACCCCTGCCTCCCACTACACACTCTCTATATCACAACTTCACCTGCCTCCCACTACACAATCTCTGTATCACAACTTCCCCTGCCTCCCACTACACTATCTCTGTATCATAACTTCCCCCGCCTCCCACTACACACTATCTGTATCACAACTTCCCCTGCCTCCCACTACACACTCTCTGTATCACAACTTCCCCTGCCTCCCACTACACACTATCTGTATCACAACTTCCCCTGCCTCACACTACATACTCTCTTTATCACAACTTCCCCCGCCTCCCACTACACACTCTCTATATCCAACTTCCCCCGCCTCCCACAACACACTCTCTATATCACAACTTTTCCTGCCTCC
Source organism: Mya arenaria (assembly GCF_026914265.1). NCBI lineage: Eukaryota > Metazoa > Mollusca > Bivalvia > Myida > Myidae > Mya > Mya arenaria. The sequence goes on from NC_069134.1 coordinate 5,516,942, forward strand.
CACTACACACTCTCTTTATCACAACTTCCCCTGCCTCCCACTACACACTATCTGTATCACAACTTCCCCTGCCTCCCACTACACAACCTCTGAATCACAACTTCCACTGCTTCCCACTACACACTCTCTATATGACAACTTCCCCTGCCTCCCACTACACACTCTCTATATCACAACTTCCCCTGCCTTCCACTACACACTCTCTATATCACAATTTCCCCTGCCTCCCACTACACACTCTCTATATCACAATTTTCCCTGCCTCCCACTACACACTCTTTATATCACAACTTCCCCTGCCTCCCACCAGACACACTGCCAATCGCCCGAGCAAAGCACGCATGCTAGTGCTTAATTTATTTTTGTTATTGCATAACAATCGGTGTACTAAGAATAACACATGATCACAGGTCAAATGCATCACCAGCAATTTAGCTTGACAATAGGAACAAAGTAATTAACTGAATCAACGGGTTGATTGTTCTGTATTGGCTCATCGTTTAAGCATGGTTTGTTTAATTACGGCGAGAATACATCGCCAATATCCTTCCTATTCATTTAATTTGTGGTTGTTCGGGATCGTTGAATATGACTTAATGTTTCTTTAAACCTCATTGCCGCATATATCCGTGCTAGATGGCGTCGACGGTGGTGCACTTATAATTATGTCAATGAACACTCCCAAACAAATGGAGACTGTGTTTTTCATACAATGGATGTATGTTTTGCTTACGATGGAGCCATCGCCAGGTTTGTATTAGAATGGATAAGAGCGATCATATCTACACTTAAGCAAACATATGTGAAAAAAAGAAAATCGGACATATAATTTGCACTTCGGTGTCGGTATTGCTGATGTCATAACAGGGAAGGTTTTGTATAATAACTTCAAAATTTTAACGAAGATATAAGTAGGATCGCTACAAATATATGTTATAAAGAATAATTAGTTTTGACCACTTTTCAGCAATGTATTGGAATACAAATAAGTCCGTACACATATCGACCTCACAAATATCGCTGACGCCGGAAATATAAGCATTTTTTCTGAAAGTTTTATTCAGATTTGTTTTTATAATTCTTAGATTTTATAAAACACACATAAGTACATTCTGTCACAAAATTGGATAGCATTACATACGTTTAATCACTATAACATTATATACAACACGGAGTGTTACCGATTGCCCCATCTTAGCATATATTTTTTCAAAACAATCAACAAAATACCAAAATTGTCAATGCATATCTTTCATGTAGTATTTTTTAAAGAATACCTTAAATGCAAGTATCACCAAATATTATGAAAATACTCCAAACACCACATTAGTTAATAAGAACGTCTATAGAAGTATTTTGAATGAATGGCCCTCGTATAAAATTATCAGTCTTCAAACACACATAAGCCGTGTCACCTTATACACAGTTTTATCAACGACGAGATCAATATGTCCAGGCTGAGCAACAGTACTCACACATCAAAGGTAAAATCAGATCGGACTCATATTGCTCCCTCCACTGAAGGTAAAATCCAGTCGGAGCAACAGCGCCCACTCCTCTAAGGTTAAATCCATTCGGAGCAACAGTGCCCACTCCTCTAAGGTAAAATCCAGTCGGAGCAACAGCACCCACTCCTCTAAGGTAAAATCCAGTCGGAGCAACAGCGCCCACTCCTCTAAGGTAAAATCCAGTCGGACTAATATTGCTCCCTCCACTGAAGGTAAAATCAAGTAGGAGCAACAGCGCCCACTCCTTTGTGCTCACTGTGCCATAGTTCCATCCAGTCGGAGCAAAGGTGCTCACTCCGTCATGGTTCTATCCAGTCGGAGCAAAGGTGCTCACTCCGTCATGGTTCTATCCAGTCGGAGCAAAGGTGCTCACTGTGCCATGGTTCCATCCAGTCGAAGCAAAGGTGCTCACTCCGTCATGGTTCTATCCAGTCGGAGCAAAGGTGCTCACTCCGTCATGGTTCTATCCAGTCGGAGCAAAGGTGCTCACTCCGCCATTGTTCAATCCAGTCGAAGCAAAGGTGCTCACTCCGCCATGGTTCCATCCAGTCGGAGCAAAGGTGCTCACTCCGCCATGGTTCCATCCAGTCGAAGCAAAGGTGCTCACTCCGCCATGGTTCAATCCTATCGGAGCAAAGGTGCTCACTCCGCCATGGTTCAATCCTGTCGGAGCAAAGGTGCTCACTCCGCCATGGTTCCATCCAGTCGGAGCAAAGGTGCTCACTCCGCCATGGTTCCATCCAGTCGGAGCAAAGGTGCTCCCTCTTCCATGGTTCCATCCAGTCGGAGCAAAGGTGCTCACTCCGCCATGGTTCAATCCAGTCGGAGCAAAGGTGCTCCCTCTTCCATGGTTCCATCCAGTCGGAGCAAAGGTGCTCACTCCGCCATGGTTCCATCCAGTCGGAACAAAGGTGCTCACTCCGCCATGGTTCCATCCAGTCGGAGCAAAGGTGCTCCCTCTTCCATGGTTCAATCCAGTCGGAGCAAAGGTGCTCACTCCGCCATGTTTCAATCCAGTCGGAGCAAAGGTGCTCCCTCTTCCATGGTTCCATCCAGTCGGAGCAAAGGTGCTCACTCCGCCATGGTTCCATCCAGTCGGAGCAAAGGTGCTCACTCTGCCATGGTTCAATCCAGTCGGAGCAAAGGTGTTCACTCTGCCATGGTTCCATCCAGTCGGAGCAAAGGTGTTCACTCCGCCATGGTTCCATCCAGTCGGAGCAAAGGTGCTCACTCCGCCATGGTTCAATCCAGTCGGAGCAAAGGTGCTCACTCCGCCATGGTTTCATCCAGTCGGAGCAAAGGTGCTCACTCCGCCATGGTTCCATCCAGTCGGAGCAAAGGTGCTCACTCCGCCATGGTTCCATCCCGTCGGGGCGGGGCAAAGGTGCTCACTCCGCCATGGTTACAATCATTTATGCACATCTTACAAGGGTGACCTTGAAACAGCTCAAAACACTTATGTTTGCGCTAAACTCTACATAAGATTGTTGGATTCCAAAAATGGGGATTATACAGGTCAAGCACATTGCCAACGATCTTTCCTCGGATTAATTGATTTCTGCTTCGAATTGCACAATAAAGAACAATGTCATGTTTTATTGATCATGTAAGCAAGCTAATATATTTTGTTGTCCATATATTCTTTTATAAAATCATAAATTCGTTATACCGGGTCTATAATATACACCTACTTAATAAACTCGGGGATCTCAACCAAGTAAGCTTACTGTTATAATCGTTCATATATACAAACTTTTTCTCTTGGTGTTATATTTAAACTTTGTTTTTTAGCGGTTTTCGATATAATAACATTACACCACATGTTCTGTCGAAAAGAAAAGGATAACAAAATAATTATTAGAACGTGTGCATGTCATTCCTGTTCGTGATGCAGTAATACTATGCCAGACCGATATCGCTATTAAGAACCCTCTGAATGTCTCATATAGCAATCTCTATTCCCGCAACTTCCATTTCTTGCATCTCAATTATCCACGATTTTCCATATAATTCCAAGACAACTTCTAAGATGAACTAGACAATTTTATGTTTGCAAATGATATAAAATAAAAGGGCTCTTGTCTAAATAAAATCACAATTTGTCTACAAGATGGCTCGCTGCCACTACGCCTTTACATTTCGTTGGCCACAGTGTTACCAAATCGTGAGCATTCTATCTCTATTTCTATCTTTTTTTCTAAAACTTGTTTTGTATGTTTATCTCCAATAACAGCGTATATATATATATATATATATATATATATATGCGGGCACATAATTGGAATTTCAGTTTAAAGGTCTCTGTCGTAAATGGAACCAAAATGCGCTATTTAGTCAACATTAAAGCATTTTCAATTAATACGTTTTCTTTCACTTGACCAATAAAATATGGTCATAATACGATGTTTTTTCCTGATAATCTTGATTATAATCACACCATGTGCCGTTTATACAAATTAATTCTCATGCGTAATATGAATCATAGTTATATAATTCGTTTAACCTGTTTTTTATAATAAAACACTAGTTTAGTTACTGTTCCTTTACAACAAAAAAATAGAAAAAACACACATTGTATTTATTCAGTTATGCAACTAATACATCCGTCTATTTATAGTGGGATGTCATACACGCCAAGTCGTCGGCACGTTTTCAATCAGCCCTGCAGAAAATTGAACTCTATTAAGATGGAGCATATGTGGGGATAAATTCAGCAAGAATCAGTCGACATGACTCATGGAAACCATGAAGAGGGTAATCTTAACAATGAGCGAGCGGCAAACTATCGTAGGATCATGAATTTCAAAGAATGCTTCGAGAGTGTCAGGAAATGAATTAAAATGTAAAATAAATAGTTATGGAATGCTTATTTTCAACCAAAAACTTGATAAAGATGGCAGATAGGTGTTTTACACTGTTTTGACACTTGGACTCATATTAAACTCCCATGCTGTGCTTAAAACCCATATCCGTATTATTTACAGCTCAACATTAATCAATAAGCTATTATCTACCTAATGCCAGAAGTTCATTATTTCTTTGGAAACGAAAGACACAGGAGAACAGTCATTATCAAAATAGATGGCATTTCGGGCCACCTTATTAACGAGTGTATCACTTAGTGGAACTGAATAGAAAGTTTTACATGCAAACTCAAATAAACATTGCCAAAAACGGACATATCGAGCCATGAGTTTCGAAATAGCTATTTTAGCTACTAATCGTATGATACGACCCCTCTTTTGTCCATGTGACTTGAATTATCGTATCGTGATATCTTCTCTTTTCTTCCGTGATTTATTAAATGTTCATGAAATCATTTAGCAATGTATTTATTTATTTAGTTAGTTATTTAAAACATTAAGGTTTACTATTAGAATAACCTTGCATCATGAATTAAGATTGCACTTTTGCAAATAACTTGAGCGTTACAATTGATACATCTTTTAACCAAAGGAAGCTTCATTGTAAAAAAAACAAGATTTGTTCGGAACTCTTAGAGACATGATTGGTTCGGAAATGTTGCAGACTAGATAAAGTCGGAAATGTTAGAGACATGATTGGTTCGAAAATGTTAGAGACATGATTGGTTCGGAAATGTTAGAGACATGATTGGTTCGGAATGTTAGAGACAAGATTGGTTCGAAAATGTTAGAGACTAGATAGAGTCAGAAATGATAGAGACATGATTGGTTCGGAAATGTTGCAGACTAGATAAAGTCGGAAATGTTAGAGACATGATTGGTTCGAAAATGTTAGAGACATGATTGGTTCGGAAATGTTAGAGACATGATTGGTTCGGAATGTTAGAGACAAGATTGGTTCGAAAATGTTAGAGACTAGATAGAGTCAGAAATGATAGAGACATGTTTGGTTCGGAAATGTTGGAGACTAGATAGAGTCAGAAATGTTAGAGACATGTTTGGTTCGGAAATGTTGGAGACTAGATAGAGTCAGAAATGATAGAGACATGTTTGGTTCGGAAATGTTGGAGACTAGATAGAGTCAGAAATGTTAGAGACATGTTTGGTTCGGAAATGTTAGAGACTAGATTGAGTCAGAAATGATAGAGACATGTTTGGTTCGGAAATGTTGGAGACTAGATAGAGTCAGAAATGTTAGAGACATGATTGGTTCGGAAATGTTAGAGACTAGATAGAGTCAGAAATGTTAGAGACATGATTGGTTCAGAAATGTTAGAGACATGATTGGTTCGGAAATGTTAGAGACTAGATAGAGTCAGAAATGTTAGAGACATGATTGGTTCAGAAATGTTAGAGACACGATTGGTTCGGAAATGTTGGAGACTAGATAGAGTCAGAAATGATAGAGACATGATTGGTTCGGAAATGTTGGAGACTAGATAGAGTCAGAAATGTTAGAGACATGATTGGTTCAGAAATGTTAGAGACATGATTGGTTCGGAAATGTTAGAGACTAGATAGAGTCAGAAATGTTAGAGACATGATTGGTTCAGAAATGTTAGAGACACGATTGGTTCGGAAATGTTTGAGACTAGATAGAGTCAGAAATGTTAGAGACATGATTGGTTCGGAAATGTTGGAGACTAGATAGAGTCAGAAATGTAAGAGACATGATTGGTTCGGAAATGTTGGAGACTAGATAGAGTCAGAAATGATAGAGACATGATTGGTTCGGAAATGTTGGAGACTAGATAGAGTCAGAAATGTTAGAGACATGATTGGTTCGGAAATGTTGGAGACTAGATAGAGTCAGAAATGTTAGAGACATGATTGGTTCGGAAATGTTGGAGACTAGATAGAGTCAGAAATGTTAGAGACATGATTGGTTCGGAAATGTTGGAGACTAGATAGAGTCAGAAATGTTAGAGACATGATTGGTTCGGAAATGTTAGAGACAGGATTGGTTCGGAAATGTTAGAGACATGATTGGTTCGGAAATGTTGGAGACTAGATAGAGTCAGAAATGTTAGAGACATGTTTGGTTCGGAAATGTACTTAACCTAGAAATATAACTTTGTAGCAGTTTATCATTTTATGCCAGAAAATCATTAGCTAAATTATTTCTTAGTCGTAAATTGCTTTTTGAAACTGGCCGATGTTTAGGTATTCTAGGGGAGAACCGAATGTGTAAAAAATATTTTGTCAATTTTCGTATTCTACGTGTAAAAGATGAGTGCAATGAAATATTTAGGCCATAGGTGTACATAATGAAATCAGGCTCCGGTAGATCTACTTTTAGACATGACACGTTAAAAGGAAAACAGATGTGTCGGGGTTTCAAAATGAGAGGTAAGGTGTTGAACGGTTTAAAATAGTGCCAATTGAAGACCACTTTGTTTAAATACATTCATACGATTGTAACGCTAACATGAATTTAAAAGAAAGCCGAAGAATCTTAAAAAATGGTGATTGAGAGAAGGAATAGATAATCAAAGATACTTATGCAGAAAATAATTAATAAAATACTCATTAAATAGTTATTTTATTTTTTTTCAAATTGTCCGGGTTATTTGTCCGAAGTCTGAGGTCAGCAGTAGTGCTGACTATTTATAGCATTCTCGTATAAGGGATGAGTTTTGACAGCCAATAAAAATGGTGCATTCCTCGTATCCCGTATTTGCCGAGTTCGTTAGCTTATCAAAACGGCAGAAACTCGTATAAGCCGACTTTGGGCGAGTTTTGGCATAAATTGTCGTCAATGGTAATGTATAAGTACTGTGATAGTTCCAGTATTGCGTCAAATACATAACAGCACATATAGGTATATCAGTTTATGTAATGAAACTAGCTAATTGTAATTGTATTAAAAATTTAGCACTTTACAATCACCTATTCTTAGATAATGACAGGCGCTTATTGGTTACAGGTTGAGACAACAGGCGCTTATTGGTTACAGGTTGAGACAACAGGCGCTTATTGGTTACAGGTTGAGACAACAGGCGCTTATTGGTTACAGGTTGAGACAACAGGCGCTTATTGGTTACAGGTTGAGACAACAGGCGCTTATTGGTTACAGGTTGAGACAACAGGCGCTTATTGGTTACAGGTTGAGACAACAGGCGCTTATTGGTTACAGGTTGAGACAACAGGCGCTTATTGGTTACAGGTTGAGACAACAGGCGCTTATTGGTTACAGGTTGAGACAACAGGCGCTTATTGGTTACAGGTTGAGACAACAGGCGCTTATTGGTTACAGGTTGAGACAACAGGCGCTTATTGGTTACAGGTTGAGACAACAGGCGCTTATTGGTTACAGGTTGAGACAACAGGCGCTTATTGGTTACAGGTTGAGACAACAGGCGCTTATTGGTTACAGGTTGAGACAACTGGGAGGATTTTTATTCGATTTTCACTGCCTGTAAACAGAATTGTAAAAAAAGTACAATCACGCTTGTCGTGCCTACCAGCCTTTCAAAGCTTCCATTAAATGTTACAAATATAGGCACAAAACACGTATATATATACATTTATGGTACGAAAGAGCACATAATTTTCAAAATGTACCCCGTCGTATGCAATGTTTTAATGACGACCAAGTAAAGATATAACTATAATGAATTGTTGTTAGATAACACAACCGATTTATTATTAGGTCTTTAATATTTTTACCCGCGGAGACCTATCATTTACAAAATAAACTTTGATTTTACTATTTTTATCAATAGTGATATATAAAGGCATTCAATGATGTTTATACTATCAATTAAAATACTGCAAGTGCTCGCGTGAAATTTAAAATGAGGTTGGCGCTCAGGTTTGAGTAGGTTTCTACTGGGTATTTGGTTATTCTGATGGAGAAAATGTTCCTTTAACAGTTGTTTAATATGTTTAATGTATACCTTTGATTGGACATGTAGTTACGGCGATGTAATCCACTTGAACTCAACATTACAGCCCAAAACAAACAATGTCAGGACGATTTTTTCAACATTACTCTTAAATCCTCTGTACGATTGTACGGTAAAATGTTTGTAAGAGCGACTCTCATCATTTTATCGTTTTAACTGTCTTCGTCGACTGTCTACGCCGTATATCGTCATTGACGTCCTTACAATTACTGTCGATCGACAAATTTACAACTCCGCTATTAGCTAAGTAAACGACGGGCTATCGATTGAATCAACACCACTCAAACGTCACATCATTACGTACTTCAGAAGCTGGCATTGAAATCCTTAAGTAACATATTCAATATACGAGTTAGCCTTATATTATTAGACTAGAATAGGAGAACATCTAGCGAAATAGTTCTGTTAAATGTACCAGTATGGTCATGAGTCGTTGACTGTGAATATTCCACACGTTCTTGTCCTCATAAGTCTAAGCAATGGTTGTAAAATGGTCGACAAATTCCATTACCGTCGAAAGAGATGCCATAAAAACACACAATAGATCACGGCTGCCCCCTCCTCCCACCACACATGCTTACAATAGCGCGTGTCAAATTCGTATCTTATTCCGATAGTGTTTGATTATATTTGAGACCAGTGTACACCCACCTCTATGACATGAATAACCCATGCCAAGGCAGTATATCGATTAGTGTTTTTTTTTAAATAAGCACAGTCATACAAAAAGGTCAGTTGTTCCTTTCATCTTGAAAACCGTTCAAGGTTGTCGAGGGATAACCTGTGTTTTTGCATTGGATCTTTTTTATAGAGATAATACAGTGGAAACTATAAGACCTACATAATACTGAGAATTTCCAAAATACAAAGCCATAATCATTTACTGCTTTGTTAAACTAATTTTGTCTTACCCTAGAACTCTCATATTATTATTTTTCATGAATCAATCTTTATCTAGATTTAATTGATAGAAAAACACTTTTCTGGATTGAAACTCGTGTAAATTACAATAATAAGTATCAGGTTATGATTTGTTGTCAATCTTTGAGTGTAATATTTCACAAGGAGTTACCAAATGACTGCCATTGTGTATGATTTTCCTTCAGCTTCACTCGTTACATTTTATTTTGACCAAATTCTCGATAACAAAATATTTTTACTCATGACCAAATTTGGGTATTTCCGCCTCCCCTGTTTTTAGCCACTGCCTGACCAGATTTGGCCATGGGCACCTTTCTGACTCACCAAGGGAATTTAAGCAGCGGACTTTTCTAATCTGTCACTTATCAAATTCAATAGACTTTATTCGTCACGGCAGGGTCAAGCCATAATGCAGCCAATGGGCGAGGATAAAACTTTATTAACTCTAAGAAGCGTAAACGAACGCTACACACAGTGGCTTATCAGCATGATATTTTTAATAGAAACTATTTAAAAAAGAACATTAAAACATCAATACGTTTGAGCGATTTTGTAGCCCATGCTTTCCAGTGAATTAAGGATAAGAATAGTTACTTTATTAATTCGGGCTAGTATCAGTGAATATCTGGTTAACCGCAACAACATCATCAGATTGAACAGTGATGTGTAACATTAAAACCATGCACGGTCTGTATAATAATATGTTTCTAGTGTTCAAATGTGCCATGACTGTAGGAATAAACCTTGAAATTTAGAACCAATCTGATTGTTTACATCATTTCCGATGTCTGCAAATAACATCTGATGTCCTGAAAAAAACTATAAATCGTGACATGACTGCACATAAAGTTATTGAACTAAAGCCTGGCTGCCAGCGACATTGAAATACGTCTAGTTAGGAGCAATGTCATTGTAGCTGCGAGTGATCGCGCTTGGCCGGAAAATGGAATCTGTGGATAGACTCTTCTTTCATTTCTTATACATCGTTAACAGGAATTCAGAAAATGATATCAAAGATTAAATACGAAATAAATTTACTTTTTATACTGTTCTCCATCCGCTCAATATTACCGTTCCAAATTCTGAAGTTTTGAACACAACTGTTTGTGTATGACTTTGATCAATTATTAGAAATGTCCAGATATTAATGACTAAGACAATATTTAAATAAAGAGGAAATGTTTGCCATATATTGACGAGCTTCCATTGATCCAAGCTTGATCTACTTCGCCTGTAGAATATTTACCCTATCGCGTTGATAACTTTAATATAAATATGTTAGTGCTTGTACTTATCATAAGATACAGATTGGAGAATGTGACCAAATCCCATGTCATGAAATAACAAATCTCACCACAGAAAACTGAAGAAACGTGACTAGCGTGATAGATTACTGCTGTTTGGCGCCAATCGATATTATTTTGCATTATTTGAAAATTGTTATGGCATAATGTTTCCATTTGGTTTTATATCTCGATAATGTGGAATAACGTGGTAACTGAAGCCGTAAAATGCCTCCCTCATTTACCATTCACACTGCTTTGAAACAGTCTCAAATTGCGTAGTCAGGAAGTGAAAACCCTTAGATTTTACACATGTTTTCCATGATTGTCAACCTCCATGATTTGGTGTGTGATGAAATTTATACAGGTCATACACGCTGGCCTTAAAAGGAGAATCGTGTATTTATAATACAGGAAATGTCCTAGGTATGTGAAATGGGATAGCTATACGTTGTCAGGCGACTGGACATTCTTATTGATATGTTAACAGCCTGATATACATACATAGTTTAGTCTTAGTTACATTTGAAATTAAATATATGGGAAACATGTTTAATAATAAAATGACACTAAGCTTATGTTATTTGAGTTTGAACAATCATAATGAAGCTTCATTGGCATCACAGCCCTATGTTACTGTGATTTGCGTTATTTTCTGAATTTCGTATATATTACATTGCACTTGTCACATACATCACGTAAGAGATGATTGAAAAAAATCTTATGGCAATATTAATATCTTATCATTTTAATAAATGATTTGCGACCGTCTTGATAAAAGTCCTATAGATCTTACGTTGACGTACTGTTTTTAAAAGAAAGTGAATATTATATAACTTACTTCTTTAAATGGGAATCTTATATCTTTTGTGGCTTAAAATGTGAATTTATGTTATAATTAATACTATTATTTTCATCCACAGGGACTATCCTAAACGCAAATTGGAATGCTTCTGTTGACGAATGAATGAGTCGCCAATTTAAAGTTTAATGAGGTTCCCTCTTAGCTATGGATGAACACTTTATACAATGAAATATTGGTACAGACCAGACCTGGTGTTGAGAAACAGCGCTGCTCTGAAAGCCTTGACGAAATAAAGTATAGTTATGGATGGACTATCACAGCGTTTGCTTGTTTATTTGACGGATGGACTTTACATTGAATACATTTCCGAATATATATCACTGGGAAGAACAAACTACAAACTTTTGCTTTAGGTTGGGTATGGTTTCTCACAAAAGATCATTCAATTAGTAAACATCTTGAAATTGCTATGGGCACTTGCAAAACATGGCCCTGATGTAATATTTGGTTGATATCGGAAAACCACGTTTTGTCCAGATAAGTGGCAAGTTCAGGTACCGATAACATTGAAGGCAAATGTCTAACAGTGTAATGGTGTCCACGGTCAAGACTTCGGGAAATGCAGGAAAGAGAATCACAAGCTCAGATCGATTTAAGGGAATCATTCTAGGTTCAAAATGGTTTTGCGCTTATTTAATAAACATGGCTTATACAAAGCAGATGGAATATGCAAACTTTTATGAAATAGCACACCACATCTCTAAGGAGATGAGCACTTATTACAAATAACATTTATAAGGACAACAATGTATAGCAATACTGAACAATGCCACAAACATAACGAACAAGAAACAAACAGATCCGGACGAAGGCGAAATTCGCAGCCCCACAAACTGCACGTGTATATATCTACCATTTTTCAATGTCATTGCAACTGATTTCAATTGCATACTGTGCAAACATTTAAATATGCTTCCAATCTCACCTGTTATGTTAAGAACACTGAATTTAGAACAAGTGTACCATGTTACACAGCGGGCTGTCCACACACTGTGTAGCTTCATTTACTGACGACCTCAGATAAAAGTATTGTCCATCGACCAAATTACCACTCATCTATTAACTTAGCTATGGAATATTGATCGGCATCACATCAGCTCTAAACATATATATTTTTAGAGGAAAAAAGTACAGCATTGATGATATCAGATCAAATGTTACGTTCTTTTAATGGAATAAAGCTAAACAGTTCATAAATCGGCCCATAGGAAATGTATAACTTTCTTTATTAGAACAGGTCGAAGCACTGGAGAGACATGTGCTCTAGTACATAAACTTTAAAAGGGGAATAGTAAAGGCACGAGAAAGGAGCGATAAGTGTCACCTGTACAGTGTTATTATGCGTAGACAAAGCTGTGAGCATGTGAACATAGACATAGCTATTCCAACACTTTAAGTTCGTAAATACCAGAACCTAGCCTAAACTACTGGCGCAAAGCCTAAGGGGGCATCTGGTGACGACAGGGCTCGCATGGCGAGGAAAGGTAGAACTCACAGTATATCACAGTTGCTGTCCTCCCCGATGTCAATACGTCCTGTCACAGACGAGCCGTGAATAACGAATTATACTACATAGAAACAGGAGCGGTTCTTTGGATGTATGGTGCTCCTCTGAAGTATTGTCTTAATTATCACCACGGATGGCGTTAATATCTATGTTGAAGTTGTAACACATTGCCCAATACTCTTTCCACAGTGTATTATGCTATTTCTTTGTTTTTCTTAGATCATTGAACAAAGTTTAAAAAAACTGTTCAAATTAAGCCATTCAATGCAATGAGGGGTTCACATCTTGTTGACTGTGTTGTTTTATTACTATGTCAATATACAGTCTTAGCCCAATCCGAGACTTCAGTACCAATGGTAGTGTGGCAAATGGATCCAGAAACAAGGAATCAAGTGTTTTATGGCCGTATATATTGAAATAAACTAGTACAATTTCTTATTATTTGTCGTCATTTTACATGGCTTGTTAGACCGCCCTTGGTGAATACATACATGTTCAGGGCTGTTCGGTTGTGTATCTCAAAGAAACAATACAGAATGCTATTGGTTTAAATAAAAGAGACATTGCGCACCTAGAAAGCCTCTTTGTCATTTAGGCCTTACCCTGTGTCTCTTAACACGGTTTATTTATTTCATTTTTCGACGACTGTTTTTTTATTGGGAATTCAATACATCGCCGTTTGATAATCCAGTTGTATTGTTGTTAGCTGACCTAAATTCATCAAAGTGTATGTGTTTCCCCTGTGATAATTTTCTATTGTATTCATCAGGATTTGTTTAAGCAATGTTTAGAATATTCAAGATCTATATATTTATTTCCATCAATAGAAGTTTTAAAATAAATAAGATTCCTGCGCGATGCTAAGGGAGTTTTGTTAAATTCTCTGGAATATTCTTATTTGGTGTCTTAGGGCAATATTTCTGATCTTTGACCTTTGGGGTAACATTAAAGTTTTACCAGTGCTGGAACATTTCTTAAATCTTGGATTCGATTAAATTATTCTGTGAAGATTACATTTCAACTTTTTGTGGGAGTTATTCTTAAAGGGTTGTTTGAATACATAGTGCTCATATAGTGTGTTCAATAGTTCATGCTCATTTCGATCTGTGGACATTAAAAATACCAGGATCAGTAAAAACATATTGTGAACTTTTAGACTTTTGAAATTGTTTTTATATACAAGGTATTTTAATTTTATCAAAACTATTTGTTTTAAATAATTTGTTAAACTGTTCGTACATAAATCTTGTTGTTGTTCAAAGTTTGTCGCTAGTTTCTCTTTCATTGTTATGCTTGGGCGTAATAACAATAGTTTCACTGCAATAGACTAAATGTGAAGTTTAGCCCGGAACAACAAAAACTTTCGAACAACAAGTAATTTCGAACAGAAATAATTTCGCAGTTCAACACACAAAAATAAGATTTTCATGTCTAATCTTCTTGGTTTAAGTAGGGAAGAAAGAATGATTACCGTTATAAATCAAATTATAAGAGCAAGGAATGGCTAACCTGTATCAATGTTTCGTTAATAACAAAAAAGAACAAACGCATTAATCAAAATTGAGCCTTAAGCAAAGCTTTTAAAATGTTTATCAATCTTGATTCCAACAGCATCTTTATGCAATAAAATCAAAAGAACATTCTATTACGATGAAAAGTACAAACGTAACTTGAAGAAATGGGGTTCGATATCAGATGATACGCAGATGAAATCAAAGTGTACCCAAATTCACACAAAGATAAACGAACATCTACTAGAAAATCTGCAAGCGAGTAGACTTAACGCATACTGATCAAGATGCGATATGTCGTGTATTGGCAGCACGGAGTCTATGTATTTGCTACTAACACTCAGTCTGTTAATCTTCTACCAACATTCACCTTTAACAAGTTTAATTATTTAATTATGACATTATGTTGGATTCATGCAGGTACCCTGTATACCCATTACACAGTAATTAAATTGACTAGTTTCTAATGGTATTTGTAAGTTTCTAGTGGTACTGGTTCGTTTCTAATGGAATCGGTTCATTTATTATGATATTGATTCGTTTTTAATGATATCGGTTCGTTTTTAATTGTATTGGGTCGTTCTAATGGTATTTGCTCGTTTCTAATCATATTGGTTGGATTCTAATGGAATTGGTTCGTCTGTTATGATTTCTGTTCGTTTCTAATTGTATTGATTCGTTTCTAATGGTTTGGTTTTTAATGGTGTTGATTAGTTTCTTGTGGTATTGGTTCGAATGGTATTTGTTCGTTTCTAATGGTATTTGTTCGTTTCTAATGGTATCGGTTCATTTATAATTATATTAGTTCGTTTCTAATGATATCGGTTCGTTTGTAATGGTATTGTCTCGTTTCTAATCATATTGGTTGGATTCTAATGGTATTGGTTCGTTTCTTATGAGTTCGGTTCCTTTCTAATGGTATTGATTCGTTTCTTATGGTATCGGTTTGTTTCTTAAGGTATTAGTTTTTAATGGTGTTAGTTCGTTTCTAATGACATTGGTTCGTTTCTAATGGTATTGGTTCGTTTCTAATGGAATTGGCTCGTTTCTGATGGTATTGGTTAAAAAGGATCAATTAAAAATACTCTGAATTCAACATTTTCGCACACGAATCGTTGTTTATATCAATTATTGCTTTGTTAACCGAATGTTATAAGCAAATGTATGTGTTTTTGTTTATAACATGTGTATGCTTATCCACGGAGAAAATAAAATAACATATTATTGATTGACTGATATGATATGATAATATGAAGTACATCGGGAAAATATTCAATTTAAAATGAATGGCGTAGTTAATAGAGATCATCGTAAATTCAAAGAAACACTGCAATATTTATTACGTACTTATAGATCATTAAAATTCTCTGGAGAATCAAAACTTCCCGCAGCACTTAGCTTTACTTGAAAGTAACCATCATAAAACAGTATTGATTGAAACTATGGGCCAGGAATAAAACTACATGATCAGGCAAATAAAATATTTCAAATAGGAAGAGCGCTTATCACATATTTTTTAATGAGTTCAGAATAAACAGACCATTGAATTGTATACGGCAAATTAGCGCACATATCCAGAAAGTATGATGTAGAAAATGAAAACGATGAACCTTGATCCATACAGTTACCTCTGAAATGTCTGAATGTATGTGTTCTCTAAATATATTCCTTTGTGACTAAACACTCAACCTCTTCACTTTGATTTACCGGTGAAACTAAGCTGGT
Source organism: Mya arenaria (assembly GCF_026914265.1). NCBI lineage: Eukaryota > Metazoa > Mollusca > Bivalvia > Myida > Myidae > Mya > Mya arenaria. The sequence continues at coordinate 5,533,094 of NC_069134.1, forward strand.
CGTTGTGACGTAACAGCCACAGAACTCTCTAAGTGTTCACTTAAACTGTTGGAAGTCTTTAAGTTATTAAACAACAACCGTTCGAATGTCATTTCTTTATTGTTCCACGTTCTTTCTAAGTATAATAATAAGTTCTAAATACAGCATGACATTTAAGGTAATCCCGCATCCTAACTGCCGTCCATTAAGGACCCAAGGCCGCTCTCCTTGCCTTGCCTTGCCTAACCCCTCTCTTTTTACATCCAAAATCATCTCTCTTATACTAATTTGTGGTCTGAATATGACAGCTTTACAACCCAAGGAATACACGTTTTTGTAATTAACATGACCATTTTGTACATTTGTACCAGGTCGGCTGTCAACCACTTTCATATTCAAATGACAATCAAATATGCCCTACATTACTAAACATACAGTATGTAGACACATATCCATTTAATTAAATCTTAATTATATCTTAAATATAACGTATTACGTCACATTCAATACGTAACTCTGTTACGTGACATCGTTAACGTAAGTAAACATTGAAATATATGGTCATGCTTTGGATAATTGTTATCAATATTTTTCCTGGAATATAAGTATTTGCATAAGATGTTCAAATACTTTTGGAATACATATTGCCTAATGGTCCACGCTATTTCCCAATAGTGTTTGTTTGTCGAGTTACTTTATAAAGTTGATAATCTATATGCTCCTAATACAGGCATGATAGCTATTTCTGATAGTAATTTGCCTTGTATTTTAAAACAAAAATGTACTCTTATTCATAGCCGATTGCACGAATCTTTAATATAAGGTGTAAATGTCTATCGGAAGGATTAATGATGAATGATCAATTGTCTCTGTGAATGACCAAACTTTCTGAAATAGCAATTAGAGCATATTTCAGTCGTGCATCTGAAAATTTCCGTACCAGCCTCTTCAATACTGGTAAAGCCAAATATGTATCGATGAAATGCATCGAATTTCTTTTTTAAAAATATTTCTAATATTTCATATGTGACATTCTGTATTTGTTTCGTATTTTTTTCCTTGATGTTTTTTTTTTTATGATTAATGATCACACGATAACAGACACAAATGATTTTACGGCTTGTCACATACGTAGAATGTTCTTTTGAACACAGTTTATTATTTGAATGAATTTCTGGATCTGTTTGTATGTCAACCAAAATGATGGGTTCGGATTCCTGTGATGTAGACATCTTGTTAACCCATGTGCGGGTTCTTTTGTTGTTTTAGGATAGTGTCAACCGTCTACACACCGTCTTTTAATTTGCAGAGGATTTTATACACAATTAGTTTTCATGATCTGTGAATATCAAATACATATTTTTGGCATTTTTGGAACATATTTTATAAATTAAACAAATTAATCTTAAAATATTCCGATTCCTTTGATCAAATTCAGTTGCCATATGAAGCAGAAGTGTATTCGTGAGAAAATAATCCGTCTTTCACTTATTTACATCAATATTACATAGGGTGAACATGGATAAGGATAAGAACAAGGATGTCATATATTAGACCTCTCCATTCGCAGAAAAAACATGTTTCGCGTTCCGGCGCCGAGTCATTATATTTATTCCATAGGGGTCATCTATATAGTATTATTCAAGATACGTGGCTAGGTAAACCTGATGAAAGAAAATGTGACCATTTAAATGATATGAAAATCCGCTTAAGACTGAAAAAAAAAACCGACTAAAGCTTTCGATAGATGAAAACGTGGTTTAAGACATTTAACGATCTGTGGAATTTATGATTTGTGGAATCTATTGCTAATAGCAACGCAACAACAGTTGTTTGAAAAGGTGTTCTTACCTTTAGTGATTCCTAAGGCTGTCATCGCCGTTCACAGTTATCCATTGTTTTGTTTTTTAATCAATATGTACTCCAATAACGAAATCCTCATTGATACATTTACTCTGCCATCCACTCTGTGTTCCGCGGTTAATCTGTTTCTAAGAAATGAGACAATCTATATGAAACATCCATACTGGCACGATATCGGAATCCAGTGAAGTCAGATTTAGATTCGCAATGGACACTGCTCCTCGCTCTATTAGTTTAATTCTGTGCCGTTTGTCATCTATGTATTGCTTTTTCAGTTTATCCAGGCGTTTGGAAATTCAATACTGTTTTTTCTATGACAGTTTCTAAACGCTAACGGCATGTTGCAACTGAGCTTCAATTGACATCCTAGATTTAAGTTTCAAGAATGTCTTCAAACGAAGTTCGTGTGGTGGTAAATGTTCTACGCAGCTTTCTTGTCATCAAGATCTGGAAAAGATCAGTCATTTTAAGTGATTTACACCAACATTTGGTACATTTTTCATCTTAATTGTTGGTTTTAATCTTAGTTTGCACTGCCGCCCCAAGGCAGATATCAGAACATTGACCAATGGTGATATTAAATTTTGTAGTGTATTTTGTCGTGTGTCGTTGAGTCTCCTGTTTGTCTGGCCTTGATTCCTATTCCTTTCAACAGTATTTGAGTGAAAGATGAGCATATCCCTGCTGTTTCAAATGTTATATAGCAGGCTGTACTACGGGCTCAACATAAACCCATACTTTGGATGAGGTAGGACAGTGCAATGTTATATGACAGGGTGTACAACGGGCTCAACATAAACCCATGCTTTGGATGAGGTAGGACAGTACAATGTTATATGACAGGGTGTACTACGGGCTCAACATAAACCTATGCTTTGGATAAGGTAGGACAGACAGTACAATGTTATATGACAGGGTGTACTACGGGCTCAACATAAACCTATGCTTTGGATGAGGAAGGACAGTACAATATTATATGACAGGGTGTACTACGAGCTCAACATAAACCCATGCTTTGGATGAGGTAGGACAGACAGTACAATATTATATGACAGGGTGTACTACGGGCTCAACATAAACCTATGCTTTGGATGGGGTACGCCGGTGCAATGTTATATAAAAGTGTGTATTACGGGCCCAAAGAAAACCCATACATTGGATGAGGTAGGACAGTGCAATGTTATATAAAAGTGTGTATTACGGGCCCAAAGAAAACCCATACTTTGGATGAGGTAGGACAGTGCAATGTTATATAAAAGTGTGTATTACGGGCCCAAAGAAAACCCATACTTTGGATGAGGTAGGACAGTGCAAAGTTATATAAAAGTGTGTATTACGGGCCCAAAGAAAACCCATACTTTGGATGAGGTAGGACAGTGTAATGTTATATAAAAGTGTGTATTACGGGCCCAAAGAAAACCCATACTTTGGATGAGGTAGGACAGTGCAATGTTATATAAAAGTGTGTATTACGGGCCCAAAGAAAACCCATACTTTGGATGAGGTAGGACAGTGTAATGTTATATAAAAGTGTGTATTACGGGCCCAAAGAAAACCCATACTTTGGATGAGGTAGGACAGTGCAATGTTATATAAAAGTGTGTATTACGGGCTCAAAAAAACCCCATACTTTGGATGAGGTAGGACAGTGTAATGTTATATAAAAGTGTGTATTACGGGCCCAAAGAAAACCCATACTTTGGATGAGGTAGGACAGTGCAATGTTATATAAAAGTGTGTATTACGGGCTCAAAGAAAACCCATACTTTGGATGAGGTAGGACAGTGCAATGTTATATAAAAGTGTGTATTACGGGCTCAAAGAAAACCCATACTTTGGATGAGGTAGGACAGTGCAATGTTATATAAAAGTGTGTATTACGGGCTCAAAGAAAACCCATACTTTGGATGAGGTAGGACAGTGCAATGCTATATAAAAGTGTGTATTACGGGCCCAAAGAAAACCCATACTTTGGATGAGGTAGGACAGTGCAATGTTATATAAAAGTGTGTATTACGGGCCCAAAGAAAACCTATACTTTGGATGAGGTAGGACAGTGCAATGTTATATAAAAGTGTGTATTACGGGCCCAAAGAAAACCCATACTTTGGATGAGGTAGGACAGTGCAATGTTATATAAAAGTGTGTATTACGGGCCCAAAGAAAACCCATACTTTGGATGAGGTAGGACAGTGCAATGTTATATAAAAGTGTGTATTACGGGCCCAAAGAAAACCCATACTTTGGATGAGGTAGGACAGTGCAATGTTATATAAAAGTGTGTATTACGGGCCCAAAGAAAACCCATACTTTGGATGAGGTAGGACAGTGCAAAGTTATATAAAAGTGTATATTACGGGCCCAAAGAAAACCCATACTTTGGATGAGGTAGGACAGTGCAATGTTATATAAAAGTGTGTATTACGGGCCCAAAGAAAACCCATACTTTGGATGAGGTAGGACAGTGCAATGTTTTATAAAAGTGTGTATTACGGGCCCAAAGAAAACCCATACTTTGGATGAGGTAGGACAGTGCCATGTTATATAAAAGTGTGTATTACGGGCCCAAAGAAAACCCATACTTTGGATGAGGTAGGACAGTGCAATGTTATATAAAAGTGTGTATTACGGGCCCAAAGAAAACCCATACTTTGGATGAGGTAGGACAGTGCAATGTTATATAAAAGTGTGTATTACGGGCCCAAAGAAAACCCATACTTTGGATGAGGTAGGACAGTGCAATGTTATATAAAAGTGTGTATTACGGGCCCAAAGAAAACCCATACTTTGGATGAGGTAGGACAGTGCAATGTTATATAAAAGTGTTTACAACGGGCTCAAAGTAAACCCATACTTTGGATGAGGTAGGACAGTGCAATGTTATATAAAAGTGTGTATTACGGGCCCAAAGAAAACCCATACTTTGGATGAGGTAGGACAGTGCAATGTTATATAAAAGTGTGTATTACGGGCCCAAAGAAAACCCATACTTTGGATGAGGTAGGACAGTGCAATGTTTTATAAAAGTGTGTATTACGGGCCCAAAGAAAACCCATACTTTGGATGAGGTAGGACAGTGCCATGTTATATAAAAGTGTGTATTACGGGCCCAAAGAAAACCCATACTTTGGATGAGGTAGGACAGTGCCATGTTATATAAAAGTGTGTATTACGGGCCCAAAGAAAACCCATACTTTGGATGAGGTAGGACAGTGCAATGTTATATAAAAGTGTGTATTACGGGCCCAAAGAAAACCCATACTTTGGATGAGGTAGGACAGTGCAATGTTATATAAAAGTGTGTATTACGGGCCCAAAGAAAACCCATACTTTGGATGAGGTAGGACAGTGCAATGTTATATAAAAGTGTGTATTACGGGCCCAAAGAAAACCCATACTTTGGATGAGGTAGGACAGTGCAATGTTATATAAAAGTGTGTATTACGGGCTCAAAGAAAACCCATACTTTGGATGAGGTAGGACAGTGCAATGCTATATAAAAGTGTGTATTACGGGCCCAAAGAAAACCCATACTTTGGATGAGGTAGGACAGTGCAATGTTATATAAAAGTGTGTACTACGGGCCCAAAGAAAACCCATACTTTAGATGAGGAAGAACAGTGCAATGTTATATAAAAGTGTGTATTACGGGCCCAAAGAAAACCCATACTTTGGATGAGGCAGGACAGTGCAATGCTATATAAAAGTGTGTATTACGGGCCCAAAGAAAACCCATACTTTGGATGAGGTAGGACAGTGCAATGTTATATAAAAGTGTGTATTACGGGCCCAAAGAAACCCATACTTTGGATGAGGCAGGACAGTGCAATGCTATATAAAAGTGTGTATTACGGGCCCAAAGAAAACCCATACTTTGGATGAGGTAGGACAGTGCAATGTTATATAAAAGTGTGTATTACGGGCCCAAAGAAAACCCATACTTTGGATGAGGTAGGACAGTGCAATGTTTTATAAAAGTGTGTATTACGGGCCCAAAGAAAACCCATACTTTGGATGAGGTAGGACAGTGCAATGCTATATAAAAGTGTGTATTACGGGCCCAAAGAAAACCCATACTTTGGATGAGGTAGGACAGTGCAATGCTATATAAAAGTGTGTATTACGGGCCCGAAGAAAACCCATACTTTGGATGAGGTAGGACAGTGCAATGTTATATAAAAGTGTGTATTACGGGCCCAAAGAAAACCCATACATTGGATGAGGTAGGACAGTGCAAAGTTATATAAAAGTGTGTATTACGGGCCCAAAGAAAACCCATACTTTGGATGAGGTAGTACAGTGCAATGTTATATAAAAGTGTGTATTACGGGCCCAAAGAAAACCCATACTTTGGATGAGGTAGGACAGTGCAAAGTTATATAAAAGTGTGTATTACGGGCCCAAAGAAAACCCATACTTTGGATGAGGTAGGACAGTGCAAAGTTATATAAAAGTGTGTATTACGGGCCCAAAGAAAACCCATACTTTGGATGAGGTAGGACAGTGCAAAGTTATATAAAAGTGTGTATTACGGGCCCAAAGAAAACCCATACTTTGGATGAGGTAGTACAGTGCAATGTTATATAAAAGTGTGTATTACGGGCCCAAAGAAAACCCATACTTTGGATGAGGTAGGACAGTGCAAAGTTATATAAAAGTGTGTATTACGGGCCCAAAGAAAACCCATACTTTGGATGAGGTAGGACAGTGCAAAGTTATATAAAAGTGTGTATTACGGGCCCAAAGAAAACCCATACTTTGGATGAGGTAGTACAGTGCAATGTTATATAAAAGTGTGTATTACGGGCCCAAAGAAAACCCATACTTTGGATGAGGTAGGACAGTGCAAAGTTATATAAAAGTGTGTATTACGGGCCCAAAGAAAACCCATACTTTGGATGAGGTAGGACAGTGCAAAGTTATATAAAAGTGTGTATTACGGGCCCAAAGAAAACCCATACTTTGGATGAGGTAGGACAGTGCAAAGTTATATAAAAGTGTGTATTACGGGCCCAAAGAAAACCCATAGTTTGGATGAGGTAGGACAGTGCAATGTTATATAAAAGTGTGTATTACGGGCTCAAAGAAAACCCATACTTTGGATGAGGTAGGACAGTGCAAAGTTATATAAAAGTGTGTATTACGGGCTCAAAGAAAACCCATACTTTGGATGAGGTAGGACAGTGCAATGCTATATAAAAGTGTGCATTACGGGCTCAAAGAAAACCCATACTTTGGATGAGGTAGGACAGTGCAAAGTTATATAAAAGTGTGTATTACGGGCTCAAAGAAAACCCATACTTTGGATGAGGTAGGACAGTGCAATGTTATATAAAAGTGTGTATTACGGGCTCAAAGAAAACCCATACTTTAGATGAGGTAGTACAGTGCAATGTTATATAAAAGTGTGTATTACGGGCTCAAAGAAAACCCATACTTTGGATGAGGTAGTACAGTGCAATGTTATATAAAAGTGTGTATTACGGGCTCAAAGAAAACCCATAACATAAGAGATGTTAATATTTAGTTTGATGTCTAAATTCTTGGTTAACTTAATGTCGGATTTTTAAAACTCTCCAAAGTGGAGAAACGTTGCTACGCCGTTGTTTAAACATCGCCTGTTTTATACCACTTCGTTAAAAGGCTTCACTCTTTGACATTGGAGAGACATTCATATTCCCTAACCAGAGGTGATAGATGTCCTTATCAGCTGTTTGGGACAACTTGAGTTTGAAATAATGATACTCGTGGTAAAACCTAGACACGTTTTCATTCAGTATGGTTTTATTGTTGTTAGCGAGTATTCTTGAAAAATGAATAAGTATTTAAACATGTCGTGCAAACTGCTTTTTCACGTTTCCATTACATCATTAAAACTAAAGCAATTTCAAATACCCCACCAACTTGCAAACAGACAACATGTGAACAGTGTTTTCTTTCACTTTTTAAGGAATGATGTTGGGGCCCTTTGATAGGAAATAAAAAAATAGCATCGTTTTGGCAAAAATACTTACATGATAGTGATTATGTTCAACTTTTTTTTTCAAACCATTTATTTAACACGCCTTTAGTCATATGCTCCCCAAAAAATACAATGGATGTTTCACCTTGGTAGGGGGGAATACATACTTTTTCAGAAGAGGAATGGGGCAGAATTTTAGATGCTTTTTCATGTGGAGAAAAGGGCCGAAAAACACTGGTTTTGTTCACAATGTCCATATGTAAAATTTAAAAAGGCCAGTGATATTTCAGTATTTTTATTACTGCGAGCACATGAGTAAGAAAATATTACGTTATTAAACACGTCTTCATAAGAAAAGGGCAACGAAGAACTCTTGGCGGAAAACCAGGCTAAAATGTTTAAAAACGTTCAACTTAACAGTGTTTCAACGAACTCTTTGAACGAAAAAACAAAAGAAAACCAATATTTATGCAGGTATCAAACGCGAAAAACATTTTTTTAGTTCTCTTTATAAAGTATCTGAATACATCGTGCTAACTATACTACACGTTCCTATGACAGCAATTGTCATATTTGAAACCCAATCCATCTTATTTCCTTTTTCAATCATCATCTGAGATATTCTTTCTCGAAAAATGATATTCATATTCCCTATGCTCTGAGATCCTTAAAGACAAGAACTTTTAAGATTTGCAATGAATTCTAGGGAACTATTTTTTACGCAACCGTAAATCGTAAACCAGATCTATACGGTATAAAACAGTGGTAGTATGCAGGTATAGAAGGTTATTTTGAAGATTTCAAGATGTAATTCAATAACATCCCGAAGGTCATCAGATATGTGTATAATAGTATTTTGTTTAAAGTCTTCAATATATCCTTGTAAACATAGCGTACATAGCAATACATGAATTAAGCATTATATTATCGATCATTATAGATAAATCAAATTAACCACAATCCCTTAACTAATTATATTTGTTTTGTATAATGATGAACTCCAAACCTGTTGTGAAGTTGCCATTAACCCAACTCTTTATACCAGTGTTAACATATATATATATTGAGTTTTCACATGCTTTTACTTAAATGTAAACTGTTATATAATGAAATAATATTGAGTTGAGTTGAGTGATAAATCAAATCACAAAAGTTGTGTCTGATAATAACTTATATCGATGTGCAATTTGTAAAGATACTGAATGCTGAGACAATAGTTTAAGATTGTTATTGAAACTAATTGGAACTCCAGTACATCGGATACATCCTTTAAGCTGTTCTTAAGACAGATATGATTTCTTGTTAAGCTCTCTAATAGGAGTTTTATGTTTAATGGAACGATGAGGATTGGCAGTCGAAGAAATGCTAAATGATTATCTTTGATATAAAGCTTGTTAACCGAGGAGCTTTTAATTGGCAAATTTATCCTCAATTTTAGAAAGCATATGCAGATGTTCCTCGACGCTTCAGAAACCAGAAAACATATTAGAAAAAAAGAGTATAAAGTTCAGGATATTATACTTATTTAACAACTTAAGCAGTAAACCATTCTGTCTTCAAATAGTCGATAGCTGCTAGACAGTACAGTAAACCAGTCAATCTTCAAGTATTTGATAGCTGCTAGACAGTACAGTAAACCAGTCAGTCTCCAAATATTCAAAAGCTGCTAGACATTACAGTAAACCAGTCAGTTTTCAACTATACGATAGCTGCTAGACAGTACAGTAAACCAGTCAGTCTCCAATGATTTGATAGCTGCAAGATACTACTGCTATAAAGCCACTAAATCCGTTCCCACATAAAATCAAATTAGACACGGTCAACATTATTTGAAAGAAAAATCACCAAAAGCCAGTCACATCAAATTAAAAGTTAATAAGTCATCCAAACTAACCTTCGGTAATGTAAGGGATATTATTACTCATCTCACGTTATTATATGAGAAACATTATTGTGTCTAATGCCAACGACATTATGTCAAAGTGCAGCGTTCGCTAGTGAATCTTAGTGATGTTCCGATGATCGGTTATAATCGAAAATCGATTGGTTGGGCCTGAAATCCGCGACAATAGATTATATTTGGTTATAATCGATCATCGAAAAAATTTTTTAGTAAGTGTTCAGATGCTATCTTTAACAAAATAGCTGGTTATATCCACAATGAGCAAGAAAATGAAATATTTTTCATACAACAACACTTAATTACTTCAATCATAGACATAACGTATATGCATACAAATGTATAATGATTAAGAGTTTAAAACTGAACATGAATAAAACTACAATTCAGGTACTATCTAGCATTTAAAAAAAACGATTGTACTATCGATAATCAGTTACTTGAGTGGAACCGATTATCGATAGTAAAAATGGAGCCGATTCCCAACACTAGTGAATCTACGTTGCCTTTTGTTTGTGTAAGGTAATGACATTAATTCAATAGTGATTGCCTTCCCTTGCTTAATTCATTTCCTTGATACAAAATTACTTCAGTTCGTATAAAGGCCCAGTCACATAGCCCGGCCGATGTCCGGCATCGGTAGAGCTCGGTGGATTTTTTTGGTGCCACCGAGCTCTCCTCATCGGAAGCAGAGCTCGGTGACGTGAACGGACTCCGTCCGGACATCTTCAGGCGACCGACCGAACACCGGCCGGTGACCGTACGGAGTCTCTCTCAAAATGCGAGTTTTTTCTGCCGATGTGGCAGCGACTACCGGCCGGAGGTCGGCCGGACATCGGAAGGAATACGGCCGGTACCCGAGCAGGTAACAGGACACCGTGCGATCGCCGGCCGGGTTGTTAACGGGCTTTGAACAATGACCGGCCGATGCTCGTCCGATGTAACACGGACTTGGGTGCCGAGCTATTCCGTTCTTCCTACCTGACATTGTCAGTTCATCACTATGGCTGCACCGAGGAGATTTCGAATGGCACTGCTCGAACACGAACTGGCTCAAGTAAGGTTCCAGTACAACCTGGTCCTGGCGGCAATACTAGAAGCCGCCGAGACGGAGCGACAGAGGGCCCGCAGAAGAGAAAGACGCTGGTGGGTGCGAGAGTTTATCCTACGCAGACCCCTTTTCGGCCAGTACGAGACTCTCATGAAGGAACTCGAGGCCGAGCACGCTGCCGACATCAAAGCCTTCCTCCGTATGGAGCCACAGATGTACTATGAGTTGCTTAACCGAGTTGGCCCCCGCATTACCAAGAGTACAACGTAAGTTAATCAGTATTTTGCAAACAAAATTCCCTCCAAACATTATATTCTTGCTAAGGTTTAATCATATTTCATCCTCTCCTGTTGCAGGCATCGAACCCCCTTGGACCCTGGACTGAAGCTGGCAATCACCTTGAGGTTTTTGGCGACCGGAAGCAGGTACCACGATCTTGCGTTTGCGTTTCGTGTCCCACACAACACCATCGCCCTTTTCATCCCCGAGGTGTGTCAGGCCATCTACGACGTATACGAGGATGAGATGTGGGCCATTCCCCAGACAGAAGATGAATGGCGCCCGGTGGCCGAGGGATTCGGAGACAGGTGGAACTTCCCCCACTCTTGTGGCGCGATCGATGGGAAGCACGTCGCAATCAAGAAGCCCCCCAAGAGTGGCTCACTCTACTACAACTATAAAGGCTTCTTTTCTATCGTCATGCTTGCGGTGGTAGACTCGAACTACAAGTTCATCTGGGTGGATGTGGGGTCACCAGGGTCGTGTTCCGATGCCGGCATCTTTAACCGGTCGCGGCTAGAGCCAGGTCTTCGTGAGGGAACGATCGGACACCCCAACCGGATTCGCTGCCTAATGACGACCGGGACACACCCTACTACATGGTCGGAGACGACGCCTTCCCCCTTCGGCAATACATGTTAAAGCCCTACCCTCATCGTCACCTGGCACGGGACGAGCGGTTCTTCAATTACCGGTGTTCCAGGGCACGCCGTGTGGTTGAAAATGCGTTTGGTATACTTGCCAATCGCTTCAGACGTCTTCTAACAACCCTGGAAATGAGACCGTCGACAGTAACTAAGACCGTCATGGCCTGCATGACCCTTCACAACCTCATGAGGACTCGTTACCCCAACATCCAGAATGCCGATCTCGACCGGGAAGATGAGCAGGGCCAGTTCATCGCGGGTGCATGGCGAGACCAAGCCGTGCTCGAAGATGTGCAAGCAGCAGGGAACGGACCATATATATATACTAGCAGAGATATCCGGCCGGGTTACGGCCGAGTTTCGGTCGAGTTCCGGCCGAGCATCGGCCGGTGTCCCTTACATCGGTCAGCCACCGGTACTATACTTTCCAAGGCTCTGTCCCACATCGGCCGGAGCTCGGTCGGAGTTCGGCCGGTGTCCGTTAAAAAAACCTCGTCCTCTGGATGTCTCAGATGCACGGGACACCGGCCGATACTCGGCCGTGCACCGGCCGACGTGTTTTCCGATGTGGTTACGATGGGGCTGCGATGAGGGAGCTCGGTGAGAGCCCGGTGAAATTTAGCTCCGAAGTTAAAATTTCACCGAGCTGCCACCGATGCGGTTTTAAGCAACAAACGCCACGGATGTCCGGCCGGTGTCCGGCCGGTGTTCGGTGAAAATCGCATCGCTGGCTCATCGGAACCTCATCGGCCGGGCTATGTGACTGAGTCATAAGGGAACATCTATAGCCTGTCGGTCGACGTCACACATCAAGGAAAGCAACGACTAAACTACCATACTCCCGCAAAACACCAACCATCCAAATCAATCATACCTTTAAATTACGTTCTCCAGTACGGCACGGTAACACACAAACAATTTACAGTGACAATCACGTCTGTATACTAAAATGGTGATTCAATGCACCTATGAGGAAGGTTGACGCAATGATTGAATGACGCACAGAGTAAAAAGATATGAGTTAGGTCAGAAATAATAAATTTTGGATTTATACAGGGTTGAAAAGGGCTGAACAGAACCATTGTTCTTCTAACCCTCTTTAGTGTTTGTCCTACATTGTCAGCCAATCAGGGGCGCTACATTTTAAAAATGTTTCGTTTCATGTTTGTGAAGAATCCTTACTTATTTCTGAAGACGACTCTTCAGGATTAAGTAAATTGTAACTGCGCATGCGCATATAGACACGTCTATTGTGCAAAGGCGCAATATCAGTGTCAACGTTGATTTAAATGACGTCATAATAACTTGCATTGATTGACAGGTCTTTTTGACACGCACACGGATTAATTTTAAAGCTGATGCAATTTGATAGTGGCTAACACAGTTACACTAAGTCGGTCAGAATATATTTAAGTAATTTCTTCGTAGATAAGAAACCACGTTCGCTTCGCTGCGCTCCGCTTCCTGAGGTTACTTATTTACGAAGAAATTACTTAATAAACTCTAACCTATACTTAAATTTGATTATTCGATTTTATCCAAATAAAAACTGATATTGTTTGTACACAAATTATTGGCGAGTAGACATCATGGATAAACACTCGATAACAAAATAACTATAAGATAGAATCATAAAGATTCCTTCGGTGTTTTTTTTTTCTTATTAGGAGAGTAATTCATGGCATATCTTGAATCAAACTCTTCAATTATATTTATTACCTGAATTATTCAAACAGCCGCACGTAGTTAGTTCGGGTGAAAAATACAAGGTGGACATTCTTTGCACATGGTTTGGTAATTTCAAATACGTTTTTTATAATAAAAAACAAGAACCTAAACACCACAGTTTAAACCTGCAACACAAATATTTTCGCTATATATATATATATATATATATATATATATATATAGAGAGAGAGAGAGAGAGAGAGAGAGAGAGAGAGAGAGAGAGAGAGAGGATCTCAAATGAGTGCTTATTTTGTAGCGAATATACTAAACGAGTTCATTTAAAAGCGATAAAAACGAGGCTCTGTCGAATACTGATTGTTTTTAATTGACGAGTTTAACAAATTTGATAATTTGATATAAAATAAACACGAATTTCAGATTCTATTTTTAACATAACTCATTTACGGTCGAAATCCAGGTCAAAGTTTCTTCAATACACTTTTCTTGTCATAGTGCGATGTATTTACACTGTGTGATATTAGGATGCTTCATACGCAGGAAAGAAAACAGCCAGACATAAAACATAACAACAAAAAACATAAATCATGTCTCAATTATCAACTGATTTTTAAAGGAACAAACAACAAAAATACATATTTCAATCAATTTAAATCAAGCAAATCAATAAAAAGAGCAGTGCCATAACTGCATGACGTCATTAGTTAATCACGCGATTGTGTACATGTCATTTGGCGGTTGAAGTCAGCGTCACAGTCGCTTTCAATAGTTCTAATTCGCTTTGTAGGTGGTCCATTACAGCATGGATTTTGATGGATGTGCACAAGGACATTACCTCCGTGACTTGGAGCACCATAAATGTTGTAAAATTCCCCAGAAAAAGTGGGATGTGATGTGGAATCAGTGACTGTGACAGTGTGTGCACTTGAGCATTGCTGGCGAACTGGAATACATGATGCTGGACATTTACAAGTGTTGATTTGGATTAATGTGGCTATATTTGTTTAAAGATGCAATGTTTTAGTGTACCGATATTTGCATATATAATCTGGTTTGCAGGAACGTTGTTATCATTCAATTTCTTCACTAGGTATTTTCTGGCTCTGTGTTCAGGTAGGTGTATATTTGGATTAAGCCCAGCCTTCTTCACCATTCGTTTCATCATGGAATTGAGTTTGTTGATACCGACATGATTTCTTTTGAAACATCGTTTCTATGGTTTGTTTACATTTTTGACAGCGCTTATGAATACATTTTTCTGTGATGCGGTTACCTAATTTGCATAGTTATTACACTAGTTGTATATGAAAAATATTGCATGGGGTTATATCACTCCTGCGCCGTAAGTTATGTTATAAATGTCGATATCTGATGTGCATACTCAGACGTATTAATAATATACGGGATAATTGTTTGTTAGAGCAAGATCGCTATTTATTCGCGCCCCAAAAGTTTTATTTTTACAAGTATATTGATGATCACGAGATGATTGTGTTGTTTTTTTGCAATTGATCACTGCAATAAACAATGTTTTTCTTTTTTTCCTAGGGTATGCATATCACATATATATATAATGATCGTCAATTTTGGGATTTTTACAGAAAATACGCCAACTCATATACGAGCGTAACGCCATATGGTCGTGTGCAAGCCCCGTGGGCGCCGACGTTCCATATGGTCGCGTGCAAGCCCCGTTGGCGCTGACGTTCCATAAATTCAAGAGAGCGGGCTATGATTTCATATAGTTCAAAATCGTATCATTTTAGTATCACTGATAAATCATTATAAATCGATGGAAAGGATATAAACTAAGATGAAATCATGTTTTGTAAAGCATTTCCAATGTATTTATACCACGTGATAAATTACATCATAAATGCTACGTCGAAAGGCAACATTTTGCTTTAAAAGAAAAGTGAAAACAAAGATATTTTTTCTTTTTCTTCAACATTTTCAATGAAACAAAGGGTAGTCTATGCCGCTTACAGAGACCCGCCTTCGTTTTATTACCGGAGCTCTGATCAGGTGATTAGTTTCCTCAAACACTTCGATAAATCTGTTTCCAAACTAATGTTTTGACAGTGCTCCATCAGGCGGCGGTTTTGTGAAATGGTTTGTCGAAGTGTTTTCAGAAACTAAACTCTCAATCAAACTTTGGTAAAAGATGAAGGCGGGTCTTAGTGAGCGGCGTAAACTGAGATATGTTTCATTCAAAATGGTGAAGAAATAGTAAAAAAAAATGTTATCTTTGTTTAAAGTCTTCATTCAAAGCAACATATTGCCATCCGACGAAGCACTTATGACGCAATTTATCACGTGGTATACACACACTGAGTACAGCTTACTACGATTACACAAGACTGACGTCTGACGTTTTTGCTTCATTTTTACTTGAATGTTACAAAAATATTTTGAATGTGCAATAAATCGTTGCCAATACCATTCGATAGCTGGTTAAATTATTTTTAATTCGGGTTCATTACGTTAGCTTCAACTGCTCCAGCCAACGGCACTCTAAGCTGTCACTCATAGTTACTTGTTTAAGGCATGTGCCGAGGGAACAGTGAGCTATGGGAAATAAATGACTGAACCAAATTAATGCAGACCGACGAAAAACTGTCTACGAAAATAAATGTTTGTATACACTGTCAGAATTGCTCTACATGATATGGAGCTACAGTAAATGGGGCAAATCCTCGGTTGAATTGGCTCGATAAATGTGCAACACTTTGTCGAAATAGGTTGTTTTTACTTCCGAAATGTGTTCGACCAGTTTTACAGTTTTACAAAATACAACAAAATCGTCTTCTAAGTCAGAAGATATGCATAAAAGACAGTATATTTGATTGTGGTCTATTGTATCATTGTCAGATCGACAAGTTTTTGTTTTGTTTGTTGTTGTTGTGTGTTTTTGTGGGGGGGGGGGGGTTGTGTGTGTGTGTGATTTGTTTTGGTTTTTTTGGGGGGAGGGGGGCGTTACGGGTGTGAAGATTACTTAGTGGAGGCAATGTGATATGTTTGTCGGAACTTTGACCAGATACAATGAAATTCAATTAACAATTTGAATACCCTATATATACATACATATAAATGGATAATCTGAACCGAGTTAAATTAATTTATTTTTTTAGCTGGTATATCAACTTTTGATTGTTTATATATTTTTTAATATAACGTTGTTTCGGGATATTTAAAATAGCTGTAAAACCTGCAATCTCTAATAAATTCTTTACATAAGATATGTTTTGCTTTGGCAACAGCAACAAACATATTTTCCCATAATCTTCGTACAATGATATTTTTACATTGTTATATTGTTCACCAAATCTTAAATGATGCTAACAAATCTATCAATGTACACCGGGTATCTACCTATTTCCTATACATATTGATGATTAAACATTTAGCGATGTTTTACAGAAGTTTGAATGTATACGTTATATTTCTTCATTCTTCCTAAATCCCTTAACCTCACACCCATAATTCAATATTGAAACAACAAAAGCATTGAATAGTTGACAAACTGCACTTGGCTTAAATATAGACGGTTTGTCACTCACTAATAACACAGTATGTGATGCTTTTTAACATTCACCAGAAGTTCTTTGATTGAGTACAAAACATCCAATGAAGTTTAATACATTACGTAAAAAGATATGTACAACCTCTATGGTTTTCTCTCCATAAAAACATTGTTAGAATCGTAAAGATAACAACACCGGATTTATTTGAAACTGAAATATAAATCATGTTTAATGTTCTGTTTGAAGTGAGACAATCATCGCAGTGATCACATTAATCTTCAATCATCGCAGTGATCACATTAATCTTCATTTATTTTTGCAATTATACATTCTATTTGATTAGCGTAGCTACAAATGCCAACAGTTGCAGATAATCAAACTTATTGGCAATTTGTTCACTCGTGTAAGCAAGCATAATACATCATCATTGTCTTTTCTCACCGGGCAACATGACTGGCGATAACTGATAAAACAAGAAGTAAACTGTTTCAACTCAAAGATCTCAACTCAAAATCAAAATCTTAGCTTGACATTTTATATTGACCTGATAATATTTATTTTGTGTGATGCTAAGACTCTGAGAGCATTGTATTTAACGCAAAAACAAACATATACTCCTATCATTATGCTTAAAACAAATCACATTCGTTGGCATGGTGATAAACAAGAAGGGGAAACCATGTAAAAAAAACGCCACCCTCTATTTTCTTTCCAAAATCAATCAAGCAAAGGCTACAGACTTTAAGTATCTTCCATGGCCAAAAGTGTAAGTAAAGTTCGCCCTTCTTTTCCCGGAAGCAAGATAAGAATTGCCATTTTGGCCAGATATTTGGATCTACTTATCCGGGGTGGGAGGCGTAATGTTCCACATGTGCACATTGTCTTTGGCACCTTGTACGGTGTGTATGTGTATTTTTTGTTTTCGTTTACAGATGCACACTCTATATCGGTCCGGTAATAAGTATAAAGAGCGTTGCCTTGATATAACTTCCTAGCGGATAAATGGCAATCTAACTGCACGCTATTCATCAACATTGTCCTTGTCCATTTCTTAGCTAGAAACGTTGTTTTTTGTTTCTACAGTGTATCATTTTCAAATCTGTGAAAATAATATTTTCTCTGAATTGATGCAGCATTTAAATCACATGTTATCTTATATAGCCATGTACGTTTAATCTGAAATAAGTATTTGTCTTTGGATTGGATATGCTTAAAATAATTATAAATGTAAACCTCGAAAATAACAACTAGAAATCAGAAAAAAAACTACGAGTGGGTGTTTTGGCTTTTCATATTGAATATATATATATAGTAATCATGATTGAGTTGTACATTGTCTTGTATGGTTAGATCTTGTATAAGGTTTACACTTGTACACTGTAAATGTAATGTCATGTTATGCCTTCGCTTGATGTCTTCACTACTCTGGCACTATACGACATTGGTGCCGGTAAATGTGCCGTGTAACTTGTCACTATAGTTGCGATGTAATTAGATTGAATTGAAGTTGCAATTAGATGCTTTCGTGACTTTAATCAGTTCACGTGCTTTCTGTGACCCTGCAAAACTCAAGTAAGTTTCAACAGTCCCAGTGCTTGGTAGAAAAATCACAAATAGGTTCCATGTTTTTCCCATCAAATTTCATTGCTAATATTATAGATGATTTATATTTTTATCATCTCATTATATCAGATTTTATCTTAGTTCTTGTAAAAGACAGCATGCCGTCCTGATGAATGCATTCCTCCGCCTACAATTCGATGTACAACTTCAAAGCATTCCTGCCAGCTCCAACCACCATGTAAGTTCTGCACTTCGGAGTTTAATAAACAATGTTTTCAGTCAGGCACCTGTTCTCAAACAATTCCTTCTTTTAAAAGCTAAACGATTAAAAAAATACAGCAAAAAGATGGATGAAATAATTCGACATTGTAATTTTCAACCAAGATAAAACACAGGATGGTTAAAATCGTTTCAATGAGTAACATGAGTGTGAGCAAGTTCAGCGATTGCCATTCGTTTTAAACTCCTAGTTCATTGGCTTGTTTGCAAAACTTATATTAAAGAGTTTTTTGATTTTAATAGTAAGTGTGTGCTTCGTCTTGTCTTAATTGGTTTTGTTAGTTTTCACAAGACCAAAAACGTTCTGTTTATCCTTCTTGAATTTTGATCGGCATTATTAATAAGTATTTTACGTGAAACTGGAACATTCAAAGTTTTAAAACATTTGAATTGACGACAATACATGCCAAAACTCGCACAGAATGGCCATTACGAGTTTCTGTCGTTTGAATTGGCTACTTAACTCACCATATATGGCATTCGATGAATGTATCATTTTCATTTGAGTGGCGTAACTCGCTTTTATACGAGAATGCTGAAATTTATTAAATGTTTGCGACAAATACCTCACCAACAGTGTTCGTATGCCTTTACGTATCAACGTTGAACTCGCTCAAAGGATACATGCACAGTTTTCACATCAATCGTAGCCTAACGGACGCTCGTTAATGTGCCGAAAATTTTCTGTTCGAAGTCGCTTTTTGGCCAGTTCGAACTGGATGTCTTTTCGTTGCAAAGACGCATTATGATCATGCTTTTATTGGCTGATTGACAGTAGTATCATCCTTCCGGCACATTATGTTCTGTAAATAGCCCCAGTGGAAAACTGTCAGCAGTTGAACCACAAGCACCACTCGCTAGTTATTTGGATGGATTCATAATAAAATGGGGGAACTGGAAATCTACAGAACGACAGCTCATTTCCGTCAAGCATTTACGACCCTCTGCAATTTAACCGTCTACCAGTTTTAAAAATATATTGAATTTACTGCTTAATCAATATCATGAAACACTCAAATAAATTGACTTTTAACAACCAGACATTTCAGTCGTTTGATTTTCATGATGGTGTTACCGTGATACTGTTGTCGTAATTATTTGTCAATATTATTTGTAGGATAGCATACAGCTGTCTAGGAATTTGAGATCTGTATTGTACAGCAGTAAATTAATTACTAAACATCTTAAAATTGAGATGCTACGTTGTTTTTAACATGTTATATATGAGGGGCCACCTAATTTAGCTAATTCTGCTAATACCTATGTTCGTATCGTAGTACAATGTATTTTTCTCAGTTGGAACACTTCGGCCATTTTCCAATGGAAACCTACTCGGATGTATTTGGACGGTCTACAATGTCAAAATTGTTTAGATTTAACAACACTGCCAGCAGATCGAGTACTTATTGAAATTTAGCAGTTTATCCTTTGGAATAACCTCTGAGGAATCTTCACGAAAATTACAAATTACACGTTAAACACTTATTATTACTTTTATTGTTGTTGTTGATTTTACGAACGCCTTTAACTATTGCCCCGGCATACATTCGATGTTGTTTTCGATGGAAAAGGCCGAAGTGTTCCGATGGTATTGTTCTTATAACTAAAAGCTCAAAAAACGGAAAACACTTAAACCTCGCCGTCGACTGTTGTTGTTTTTTTGCCTCTATTTGAAAACTATTGCTGGCAACAGTCTCATTATTTGTTTTAGGAGCAGTCATTTGATCTAATGAAATACATCGATTTAATTTTCATCAAAAGCCTCTAAGATTCCGCAAGAACTTTCTCTAAAATTCTTTAAGAATCATGTTCATTCTCAAACTTAAATAGAAATTTCTAGAGTATTTTCTAAACAATCCCTGATATATACGTTCTAAAAATATCATGGGGTAAAGCATATTCTATTGCAGTGAATCTCGGTAAACCAGCATTTAAAACTGGATTATTAACAAATAAAGTACTGATTTTAGAAAGTATGTACACAATACACAGGTAATTGGGATGTGTAATTCAGGGAACATCAAGGACTTAGCTCGTGTATGAGTCAGGCACTGTTCTAATCAGAGGGTTTATACATTCAAAATATGTCAATGCCTTTGATCTGTTATATCTTACCTTTGTAGTCCGCAAAGCGTTTGACTTTAAAATGTAATGGTTAATGGGAGATGGTTGTTGTATGAAGCTAAGATTATATCTTAAATGATCTTGGAATGGACATATGAAACGCGTGAGTCAGGAAGGTGTTATATTTCCAATAGGAATCAGATTACATTCTTTAAATGGTCTATGACTAATGACTTTTACATAATGCTGCTCTGTTTCAGTGCTATGGAAATCGTCAATGGTTCACTTCACTTAAAA
Organism: Mya arenaria; assembly: GCF_026914265.1. Lineage (NCBI taxonomy): Eukaryota > Metazoa > Mollusca > Bivalvia > Myida > Myidae > Mya > Mya arenaria. The sequence continues at coordinate 5,554,188 of NC_069134.1, forward strand.
AGTTTATTGAAGATATTTTTTCTAACTAATAGCTTCACAAAAATAATTAAATTATGTTTTAAATCGCGAGGTTTTAAAATGGGGAAAATTGAGGACAAATATCACTGCATGTTATTGAGCCAAAGTTAGCCAGGAACAATAAGTTCGCAAACAGTGGTAATTATTCCTTATGTTTTTTCTTTCTTTAAGTACTGGTTGTTTATAAAGAAAGATGTACAGGTAACGGAAAGTGGTTGATGTTAGGCTTCTGCGACTTCTGGTTAAATTTTCTTTAAGTCTAGTCTGCAAATATATATCTTTGAAAATAAAGCATTTTTTCTTTATTAAGTCGATATGCAGAAATGTGTCAATTGTAATGTCATGTTGCGAATATGTGCAAATCTTGTACATTCATACAAGACTCGAAACGTTTCTGATCATTACCTGACTTACAGTGTTTCCCCAATATGGTATGTACTCAACTTCTTTTCTTCCTTCATATCTGTCCACACCCTACTTATATATCCTTTATACTGTCACTTGTGCTTATTTTGTATCTATTATGTATCGTGTTTGAACTATTGAATCCATATCTAAAAAAAAAAAAACTTATTCCTATTTTTTAGCATTAGAAACAACTTTTCTCGCATAAAAGATATATATCGTTTAATCGTCAATCATACGCATTTTTCTGGTAAATGAGTAATTTAATTCCCTTGGAGAAGAACTCTATAAGATATGCTTTCGTTCCAATCCATTTCAATATTATAGACAACTTGTGTGTGTGTGTATATTCTGTGAAGTTTGTTTGTATTATGTTGAATAAAATATGTTTAAATCAAATCTTGTACAATGTAAATTACATAAAATAGTCAAAGTTGTGTATGAAAATGTTTAATCTTGTGTGAAAATTTGTGCGCCTTACGTTGAATACTTTAGTGTTGTGCTAAGGGGAGGTTATTGCCCCGATAGTTGTTCAATGCTCAATAGAGGATTTAGAATTTTTCTTACAGGAAAGCATTAACTCTGGTTTAAATATTAATGGTTTGTTTTGATTCTGTTGTTATTTGCAGATAATATGACCATTTTAGGCGATTTGTCACAGGATTTTCAAAAAACAATTAAACAACTTTTCTTTAAATTACAGTGCATCAGGTCTTGTACATCAAAGACTAAAATAATATATTTTCTTAAATGGGGTAAAATACAATCAAATGTGACTTGGACCTAACATATCAAGATTTTTTCGAAGTAGCTGATTAATTTAACTCTTATAAGCTATACTGGAAATTTTACATTCCACCACGAGCATTCGGTTGGAAAAGCCCTGCAGGCTGTGATTACATTATTAAATAAATGTAAGGAATATGAACTAAAGCCTAAAATAGTATATCAGTTGTTTGATGCTTTGTATGTTTAATATTAAACAATGAATGTGAAATAGGATTTCACTACAATTGTAAGTCAAATACTGTACGTGTTAATGCATTTATAATCGGGTTTAAGTGTAGAACAATACATTTAAACAAGAATGATATGGAAATGATAGCAAGAGTTCTGGTTGGATATGTATAATAGAGGTTTTTTTAAACTCCTTGAATATGAACGATATTTTTATTTTGCTTCTAAGAGTACTCTGTTATTCTGTCAATTGATAGTCTGTGTTCACCGTTGAGCATACAAACACGGCGGTACGCATGTAATAATGGACCTCGTAATTAAAGTTAAGGTTAATGTTTATGTTAATGAGAGTATATGCTTATGTTGTAATTATAGAGACATAAAGTATGAATATCACTTTATATGTATTTGTCGATGGTTTTTTTCAACTACCAACAAACCTATTTTAAACGGATGTTAACTCCTTTTTATTAAAGTTTTATCAATTAATAACATCGTCTATTACCTTACGAAATTACGATTTTTAGTAAATATATCGAAGGAACATTCATAATACGTTCAGCATAAGATAACAAAGTTATAAGGATTTACTCACTGACTGTATTGATACAATCACCATCATTATGTTATTTACATTCAGCTGTAGAACATACCGTTTAACTAATTGATTATATATATGTTCATATTATACCTCACATCAATGTGTCCCTTATTTGTATATATAAACTCGATCTGTCCGTTTATCACTGTATTTTGATGAAAACATAGTTTAATGACGTCAGCGGTCCATATTATATTTTTAGCCGGTCCGGACCCCGCCAAAAAATGTAATATGGACCGCTGACGACATACAATTGGTAAGTGCGGCTTGCTACTTTTACAACGGCGAATACTTGTCGCAAGTAAATATTATTAGCTTTGTTCAATAAAACACAATTAAATCGCTTTAAAAGTATTGAATTGTAATGAAAAGTGTTCGGTATAATATAAGAAATATAACACACCACTTCGGGCCATATGGCATTATGAGGACCGGTCAGTCAGCCCCAGAAGGTGAATGGACCGAGGCGTAACACCTTCGGAGGCTGACTGGCCGGTCCTTATAATGTCATATGACCCTCAGTGGTGTGTTATATTTCTTAGATATTATACCTGACATTAATTTGTCCCTTCTTTATATTTAATCTCGATCGGTCTGTATATCACTGTATGTTGATGAAAATCCGTTTTTATGACGTCAGCGATCCATATTATATTTTTGGCCGGTCCGGACCTCGCCAAAAATGCAATATGGACCGCTGACGTCATACGATTGGTTAGTGCGGCTTGGTATTTTCACAACGGCGAAAATTTGTCGCAAGTAAACATTGTCAGGTTTGTTAAAATAAACATTTTTAAATCGCTTTAAAAATATTGTCTTGTAATGAAAAGTGTTCGGTATAATATAAGAAATATAACACACCACTGGGGCCATATTGCATTATAAGGACCGGTCAGTCAGCCCCCGAAGGTGAATGGACCTCGACTAACGCCTCGGTCCATATACACCTTTGGTGGCTGACTGGCCGGTCCTTATAATGTATGCTCTGTAGCCAAAACGTTTCAACATAAGTCTAGGTAAGATTTAATGGAAACCAATTGTGTAGAAGCAACTGAATTATTATACAATCGCAGACCGTCAATTCACGGGGAAATGAAAACCGCCGTCATTATCACCAGGCACATACCTGTATCCTGTAAATAGCCCCGATTGACAACTTGCAAAGTATTAATAATCCAACAAGAAGAATTCGCTTGTTGTTTAATGACCTCAATGTAATTCTCTAATTACACATACAAATACGAAGTAGTGCAAACAAATATTTTCAGAAAACGCATAGTGTACAATGCCTTTAATTACACATTCTTAAAACCTTTTGGCAGCAATTGTATAATTACTTGCTATAAGAACAATCACTATAACTCAATATATCCTCAACAAATCCGGATATAAGATGTGAAAGCTCTGTGTTTTTATAATCAGCATTTACAAAAGTGCATCTTGCAAGTGTGCCAGCTATATGATATTTCCCAGCACCAACATTAACTCGATAAGTTACTCACACTTTACGGAAACGAAGCGCGAAATATGAACATTCATCTAAAGCACATTACCATCAAATCAAAGATTTACGGCTTTTAGCATAAAACATTCGACTACAAGCTTTTAAACATATCCAGTTAACCGCTATAAACGTTTTTATCGACGTTCAAATAATTATCAACCCTACCTTTTATGCATTCCATGAATGTGTTACCGAGCTACCGTTGCGGTCATTATGTGGTCAATGGTCGTATATATTGCTGATCAATACCATTGTTTTGCTTAGAGTTAAATATGAAACGCATTTAAGTTTTCATCTTAAAAAACTCTTCAGACACTGTCTTCGACTTTTTGAGATTGTTGTTCTTTTATAACATATTTGTAAATTAATATACAAATATATAAAAACTCATACTCGAAATATTTCAAGTTGGTTACCTTCCTATTTTAGGTGAAAACTCTGTTTCTACAAATGCGTCATTTCACTGCATTTGAGCACTTTTCCTAGAATATCCAAATAATCGTAGATGCTAAATAACACAAATCCCAGAACTGACATAGTCTTCTATTGCAAGAACTAGCAATGCTGCCACCTCGCCGCCGGTTCTTCGTTGCCATTGTTTTAATGGGGGGTTCGATTTCCGATGGAGAACTTTTGCCAGTAATTGTATAATTACTTGCTGTTAGAACAATCGTTTTAACTTAATGAAATATATTACGTTTGAAACATATCCTCGCAATTTCATTTCAACTGGAGGTAAATTTTACGTTCTAAGAGCTAATGACAGAAAATTGCCTTTTTACTGAAAAATAAAATAAATGAATTACAGCATGATCACCAAAATTGGTTTATAGGGGGCATATAGAGCGGGGCTTTCGTGTATTGTTTGTGATCTGTATGTAATTTGCCATATAGTATAACCCTTATGAAGGCATTTAACGTTTATACTTGAAGAACATATTAAATAACGAAACTTGTTTACAAATAGTCCAGTATTAATGGAGGAGGTATAGAAGTTTAAAAGCTTTGTTTTTCAAGTTGTTCGTGCTTTAGGAATATAAGCACACAGAAATGTGAAATCTCCGTTTTACTTTCAGTACATTAAAGGGAACAAAACAATAACTGGCCAAAACGACTTTACATAATACATCCAAACCCACGCATGACTTTATATTCCATTTGTAGTATTACTCTATTTGATATGTTTCAAAGAAAAAAAACTTAAAAGTTGGTGCAGTATTAGTAGATAAACCAAACAATAATTGAAACTACACGGACAAGACTGGTATCCAAACAATAAACGAACACCTTACAGAACGAACACCCTGGCTAATGCCTTACAGAACGAACACCCTGGCTAATGCCTTACAGAACGAACACCCTGGCTAATGCCTTACAGAACGAACACCCTGGCTAATGCCTTACAGAACAAACACCCTGGCTAATGCCTTACAGAACAAACACCCTGGCTAATGCCTTACAGAACAAACACCCTGGCTAATGCCTTACAGAACAAACACCCTGGCTTATGCTGTTCAGAACGAACACCCTAGTTAATGTCTTACATAACGAACACCCTCGTTAATGCCTTACAGAACGAACACCCTGGCTAATGCCTTACATAACGAACACCCTTGCTTATGCCTTAAAGAACCTACACCCTGGCTAATACCTTACAGAACAAACACCCTAGTTGTTGCCTTACAGAACGACCACCCTGTCTAATGCCTTACAGAACGAACACCCTGCTTAATGCCTTATAGAACGAACACCCTGGTTAATGCCTTACAGAACGAACACCCTGGTTCATGACTTACAGAACGAACACCCTGGTTAATGCCTTAAAGAACGAACACCCTGATTAATGCCTTACAGAATGAACACCCTGGCTAATACTTTACAGAACGAACACCCTGATTCATGCCTTACCGAGCGAACAACCTGGCTAATGCGCTTAGCTTATGCCTAGCATACATTAAAAAAGACACACATTCTGTTTAAACCGATGAAAGATATTCGTAAACTTTGAATGCTTGCGTGTATCTCGTTGTGTTTAATGCATTATTTTCGCACAGGTTTTGCGACCATCACATTAACAAATATAAGCCAAACTGATTGGTCGTTAAAACAATTATTTCATTGAAAACTGTTGGAACTCCAATACATTAAATAAGTCCATTCATTAGACGAATAGGATTTCAACTTAAGATTATTTAGTAGATAAAGCTCTTTTACCTGATAAGCAAATATACTTTTAATTCAGATGGCAATGTTCCATGGCCCTTTGAAACCCCATTATCTTATGATGTATGCATTTCATTAATACAATGTTGACTTTGATACATACTTAAATATCGATTGAAACATCCCAGGGGTAACTGAAAATATGCCATGAAAACAAGCAAGACGCATTTTTCAACCTGTAAATCCGATTTTTAGCAAATATTAACGGAAATAGAAGTCCAGCATGTTCGATCATTCTATCTAGGATTTGTTGGTGTTGCTTGTGCAAAAATGGCATAAGATGGCATACTTCGTTAACTGTTCAACATTTCGATTGTCGGATTGATTTGTATTGTTTTAGAACAATAAGGATATATATCATCGCGTTCAATTAGGAAGGTGTATCACACTGTATTGTTTCTGAAACATTTTGTTGTTATGTTAAATGTAAGAAAACAAATTAGCCAACTAAAATGGTTATGAAACAACATTGAAAACAATGATACAATGAAAGCTACACAAACTTAGCAGTGAAAAAAAAAATGAAATTTAGTTTTTGTTTAGAGGCGCAAGGCAAGTTCTGAAGCACCACTGAACCAGAGACACAAACGTACAAACACCACATGCACACGTTCAAACACATCTCAACATTGGTTTTCATTTTAAATACAATTTTTGCATATCAGAGCATTATATGTAGGTATCTCTAGGTCTTCTGCTTATTTAAACCCATGTTTAATTTATTGACACCAAGACAGTATTGAGAACGTAAACACGACACAATCTGACAAACGAGTTACAAATAAGACCGTGTAGCGAATATGATGACAATCTGTTGAAAGTTTTCAAAATGATGCATAGATTTATAAAGATTCACCCACTTGCTAACATTTTAACTTAATTATTTACGTCTTACTCAAAAACAACACAAACATAATTAGCAAGTAAAAAAATCAAAACAAAATAATAAAAAATAACAAGCACGGCAGTAAAACACATCAGACTTCTGTAGTTCGATAGCTGCATGAATACTACGCCAGATACCGCTCTAAAGACACGAACGGTATTGCATTTTCTTCACCAAATCCGATTTCTTCCCAGATAAAATCAAATTACATACGGTCAACATTATTCGGGAGGAAACATATGTTGAGATGGCAATCAAATCACATCTGAAAGTTAATTTGTCACCGTAACAGAACATGGGCGATATTGGAGTTAAATATAACTCATCCGTATGTATCAACTTAAAGACTATGAAGACTCATTTTTACCTTTTTTAATTATGCTATTAAAGTTATTTCACTGGTACAATATTCACGAGGGATGAACAGAAAAGTCACGTGACCTCAAGTGCGAACGCAGGTAGTATTTTGGCTCGATTAATCGTCAGTCGGGGTAAGATTCTTATCGATATTTTTGTTATATGCGATAGTGCGTTAAAGTGTCATAGCGCAAAAATGCATTGTGTTGTCTTTCGATCGGTGTATTGGTCGCCATTCACGTTTGCATATATATTATAGGATGAGGACGTGGTCATGGGCTCGGAATGAGTATAGCATGCCAGGCAATATTAAGCCTATGCAAAAACAAAAATAGCAAACTCTGCAATCTGTCATCGTAGGTTCAAAGGTATTTCTTCGCTTCAAAATATTTGAATATGGCTTTAGTGTTTCTCAAAACTAAACTACCACTAAAGACTATGCTAAGAGAGGTTGACTGTATTTCACTGACCAGCGCGTTCAAAACAGTGTCTCTGTCGAACCGGGAGTGGAGTGCTATTATCATGTTTTGTATAAACAGTCTGAAAATTGGTGGATTTGAAAAACCGTACTTAAAAATGTAATTACAATATAGAAAAACCGTATGCCATACTGCTTACTTAGTAACTTTAAGTGTTGGACATGGAAATTGTTTTTCTCTCCTAACAACTAGGTTAGCGATGTGTGCGTATACATGACGCATTATATTACACTATACGAAATAAGCAAAAGTAAGTTTTGTTTTCGTTTCTGTTTGAGAAGCACTCAATAAAAACATATTTGGCTGTATAAAATCATACTCAAACTACTGGTACTGTTAGCGGACATCAACGTTTAGAACCCTACGAATAGATACCATAAGATCTTATCGTAAACATTCCTTCAGGGTTTTGCTTTTTTTATTTGGAGAGTTATTCATGGCATATCTTGAATGGAACTGTGAAATAGTGGTATAACCTCAAGCAATCTAGCAGCCGCATGCAATAAATTAAGGAACAAAATTAATAAGGCTGAACATAACTAACACATGGTTAGTAGAACATCATTTTACGAGTTTCATGAATCTGTTTGTTTATTGACTGTATAGCATGATATATTGATATATGAAGGCTTGATACTGAATACTCCTCTATCGGAGTGAAACATCATTTGGACTAAAGTAAAAAGGAGTATTAAAGACCAGGATACGCAAAGTGTTTGTGGACTTTATGCGTTAAAAGCTCGATCTCCGGTGAAAAGTATCAACCAAATCAAATATGTATACGTCTAGTACAAAATCCCCATGGTACACTTTTATCGGAGTAATGAATCATTACAATTAAGAAAATAAAGGATAAATGTCAAGACACGCGGCATTTTGAAGATAATCGCATTGAAGCCTCGATCTGGGTGAAAGAAATCTACCAAAGTTAATGTTTTTATGCCTAGTATGATAAAATAAACCAATGGAATAAATGTACTCTGACAAAAAAATAATGTGTCAGACATTACACAAACTACTTCGTCCAACACTTAAAGAAGAATCATGTTATATTTCTCTAGGATTCAAACAACTCTGACTAATTAGTTTGAAGGTCGCATTCATCAGAATGATCTCATAAATCATCTCCTTTCGTTCGTTATTATACATTCTAGTTGAATAGCGTTACTCCAAAGGACAAAAATAACAAATGGTATAACTTGTCAATCCTTTGTTCACTCCCCTGTTAGTAACCATAATACATCATGAGTATGGATTTTCGCTTAGGAACATGACTGGCTATTTCTTATAAAACAAATAGTAAAAATGGTATCATGGCGTAAATGTATGATATTTTGTCCGAGTTATGTTTCCTAGGTGAAAAGGAAATAAAAGAATATGTTTCAATTATTATCCTCGATTACACAACGAAAACTACATGAACAAGACCAGTAGTCAACACTTTCAGTATACAACCTGTTCAGAGGCACAATGCTTAGTCACTACAAACGAGAAACACAAAACGTACCAACGCCGCAAACAGAGCTATAGCCTTATCAATAAATAATGGTCAGTTAAATATTGGTTAACTGTCCAACCAGGTTATGTGTTTACTATCTCACACCTACCCTAAAACAAATCACGTTAGATGGCATGTTGAAAATCAAGAATGAGTGTTCATACGTGAAGACAAAAACCTCAAGGTGTCTGGGTATAGAACCCTGGTAAGGGTGGTAAGTTAATGCGCCGACGTCTGTGTACTTTAAAATCAAAGCTGTATTTCCGGAACAGTGGAATAATAACGCATGCCCAAATAAGAGTTTCAATAAATCATATGATAAGTCATGGATTTGATTTTTTGTTATCATCACATGGATGTGATTGGGTAATTGTTGTAGTATAGCTTCTAAAAATCTCTCATCAAATGCTCGTGGTATGGAGACGGGGAGCGCGTGTGTAAGGAAAGGATAAAGGACGAAATTTGGAATCAAATTATTTTCTTTAAATGCTGTGTTACAAGTAAGCTATGCGACTACAATATTGAATTTCAACATCGTATAGTATCTTGAAATATAATCGAGAAAGCTCTATAAAGACTTGAAACCTATTTTTACAGAGCTTAATGTTCAGATTTAAACCGCTGAATTGTTAAAAAATAGTTTCAATGTTAGCTTTATGGAACGATCAAAGGACAAATAAAGAGTTTTCAAATTAAATCATAACTGGTTTGTATCCTAAATTTATAAGTTCTTGATTATGATGTCATGCCGTTTTAATTCGAGAATTTATCCGCCTACATTTTTATACGACTTCAAAGAATGCCTGCCGGCTAAAGGCACCATAGGCACATGCATAAACTGTTCTGCACTTAAAGTTTCATGAATAGCCTTCCGCATCAGTAAGGCGTATCTCATCAATTAAAATATTCTTTTGAAATAATAATTCGTTTAAAACTGTTTTAACTCGAGTATTTCAAAGTTTCAAAGTGAATTCATATCCTTAATACTAACAGAGTTTACAAACATGAGGCAATTATAAATACAAAGTATGAAAAGGCCCTATGCAGACATAAAATAAATACAGGTTTGAAAACAAAGTATACAAGGAGTTTAAAGTTGTCTGAAAAAATATACATCGAGTTTTAAATGCTATCAACTCCATGTTTTTCTCAGATTTAAAAATATCAGGACATTCTATAATATATTGGTATGGGTCACCTATCGTACTTTTTTTTATCGTGTTTTTGTTTTTCTGTTTTCATACGGAAAATTACTCCATCTTCCAGTTTCACATGATAATTTGTGATTTTCGTTTGTAATCTTGCATTTTGTATTCATGTCATTAGTGTTCTTAAGATAGTTCTCTATTACAAACTCTGTTTTCAATGTTTTATAAAATCGAAAACTTATTGATAAACATATATTTTAACTGTTGTGTTATTTAGAGGCTTAGCCACCATCAGTAACTAAATGTATTTGATAACCAAATTCCATACATGTCTGTCTTAATTTAACATATTTTTGATATAATTTATCCAGATAAATGTAGTTTGATTACTGTTTTTTTGCAATTCATCATAAAGACATTATATGGCTTACTAGGGTTATGAAGATAGCTTTATTGTCGAAGGTTGGACTTTGCCCAAAACCTATTCATCCTCGTTTTTATGTCAATATATATGCAAAAAGCTACAGAAACATGCTCAGTAGCAAAACGTTTAAACATAAACCCGGTTTAGTGGCAATGGGCAACGCCAAAGACATAGAACACAAATCACAAACAAGAAACATAGAACAGCACACAACTCTACAAACAGCACAGTGCATAAATACTATATATATATATATATATATATATATATATATATATATATATATATATATATATATATATATAATTGGTATGTTTATCAAGAATTGTTAGGTACCGCCTTGGAACGGTCAGTAAAATGTAAATTTATTGGGGGTTTAAACCAGTTTATGTGCACAAACCTCACTCTTATCCCAACAATTCTTAATAAAGATAAAACGCAAAAGATAAATCTTATTAAAGTATGCATTAACTTGGGGAAACTTATCAATAAAACACATAATAATAAAAAACGAAAAGGTAAACCCCAAGTACTTCAATGATTAGAGATCCCAACTCTATCTGCAGACGGAGGGAAACAATTCAGAGCACCTAATGCAAATACTTTTCAAAGATACGATGCAGTCATCGTTAGAAACCAAAAGCTTCACACACAGTCTGCCTTAAAAGGTTTAAAACTGTGTGATCATAGACTTTCATAATAAAAAGCATCATTGTACTAAAACTGGGAACAAATAAAGAAAAACAATATTAAAAATAAAAGCGACTAGTATATGCTATTCTCTCCTTCCAAATGATTTGAAAACGTAAAATATTTGAAGAAATTTAAGTCACAGCCGAAACACTCGGAGTCAGTCAACACGTGTCCGCCAAAAACGGTTTTAAAGAATACATGAATTAGCAAATTCTTCATAAATATCAAAGCACTGAAAGTTTAGTTATGAAAGGATGCTATATTCAACCCAATATTTTGTTTCAGGTATTCATCTTCAAATACAAGAAGGCAAGTGCTCTTCAAAGTATTGCCTTTATATCCACGGTTTAAATAAAATTCAAGTAATTCATGAAGTCTACCTGCCCAACTGCCAGCTGGAAACATTTTAATTTTACGAATTTTCTTTAAAACATCACCATAAAAATCGGGATGAGCAATACTATCAGCAATGAGCGATTTAAGACTACTATTGTACTTTGATATGAGATTATAAAAACCATTAACAAATTTAGAGAAAGTTTTCCTTAATTTAAAATATCGGAAACCCTGTTTTAGACGTTTTTGTGTCATAAGTTTTCTGCGAGAGCTGAAACTTTTTACATCTGTACATATTCTAGCAAATCGTATTAACTGTGCAATAAAAACACCATACGATGGTGAAATAGGAACATCACCATCTAAAGAAGGGTAATTGATTATTTTAAAAGTCGAAACGGAAATGCTACAGTCCAACCATACATCTCGCGTTTGGTGTTGAGGAGTGAAGCAAGCATACTTCCGGAAAAAATGTAAATGCTTTTTGATCCGAAATCTGACAAAATATATTTTCGTTAAATTTGGTCAACTCCTTATACCCGAAGAAATATCACAAAGAATGTACGTTTTACTCCCGAAAAATAATTGGTTCTTCAAAACTAAATAAATATTTCGCAATGTTTTAATATTTGGACTTCCACACCTATTTTTGCATTGTGGAAGGCTCTTATGTTGATGTAATTTTCTACAAGGTAACATTACAAAAATGTCGAATACAATCTTTGACTTTTGAGAATTTGTTCTCTTTATGCGTATCAATATATCAAGTTTATACATAAAAAAAATCTTAAAAGTCCAAGATAGTATTCGACAATATATTATAAAACTTTGTCAACATCTGAATGTAAGTTACATACCTATGTATACAAACCTAGGTATGGTTTAACTAAGTAAGCACTTTACCTGTGTGTCACTTTACTTAGAATATCCGAATACAAAACCCCACACTAAACTTATGCCTCGGCTGAAAAGAGCCACGAAAGGTTGCCACCTCGCTGCCGATTCTCGTGTTGACTTTGTTGTGCATGTTTGAATAGTGGTTCGATTTCCGATGAGACCTTTTGGCAGTAATTGACTAATTAATTGCTTTAGACACACTTGTTAACATTTAATGAACTATAACACGTTTGACATTTACCCTTGCACTATTACTTCACTGCCTAAAGTGTGATGAATATTTACTACCAGTCAAATTTCAATTGAGTTCCGATATTTTACTAGACATTTTGACGATTGCATTTGACATCAATTACATTTTTTTTGCTTCGAAAATTATAAAAAAAACAACAACATGATCACACGTAAGCCGATAAGAAGAGATAAATATATATAAATATATTTTTAATATATGATAATCATAAACTGAACTAGAGAAATTATGAAGCACCACAACTTGAATCTTCGTCGCCGGGGACTAGAATACGCTTTTCGGTCTATTTAAGCACTGAAGATGATAATTAGGTAAAGGTGTTCAATATACAAAGTCAAATTTGCATTTAAAACGGCAGTTTTCATTTTCTTAACGATTATGTGTTAAAATCGTTATCAATGGTCCCGGGAACATGCATCGTTGACAGGCGGGTATTTTGTTGAATGTTATTCAGCTCGTGTAGGTCAAGTAAATTCTTAATAGTTTATGCAAACGTCGTTTACTTGGATACATTATTGAGGTATATATTTAAACATGTTGCTACACAGCTATGTTAGGAATTATCAACATGTTACTAACTTTCACTATATCAAACGAAGCAACATCAACATCACAATAATCTCAAAACAAAAAGAGTTAAGGTCTCAGATGAATTAAATGACTCTAAAGCAGAATTAGTATTACAAGGTTTACCTTATTCTAGCAGAGAGTGTATCCAGCCACACATTTATTCACACATTGTATAAATGATTTACCTCATAGCCTTGTTATAAATTTATCTAGCCAACAAATTTCTAGATTTCCAGGTACACAGATGAAACTGTTATTGGCGGTAGGTCTCCACTTGATGCACAGCTAAAACCTCCGTCAATTTGACCATTTCTATATCAGATGACGAAATGCTTGAAACTCGATAAACTATATTTGTTTATCCCACAGTACGCCTGTGGAATTATTGCAACATCAATGATTCTTTCTGAGCAGGCCATATTTATTTTCATTAAGGACATTGAACACACAGGGCTTATACAATAACTTCAAAGGATTTTTTATTGACCAACACAAAAACGTAGAGTCCATGATGAATGCTGAAAAAGACAACATTATAGACATTAAACACCAGCATACATTTACAAAAGAAATGTGATGCATCTACTATAGCTAAAAATCACACTGTAAAAGATGAATAATGATTATTCATCTTTTACAGTGTGATTTTAGCTATAGTAGATATCTGCGACCGATCTTTACTTATTTTTTACTGACTTTGCCTATTCGATAACGCTAACTTTACAAATGTTTTTTGACAGTCGTGTTATGGGTGTTGTCGGCCAACGTCGGATATCCCCGATGCACTACCGCAATATGCTTCGTTGTATACCGTAGACAAATTGGCTAAGAAAATCTCGATCTCGTCAATAATTAAGCAAGCAGACTCTTTGTTCCAAAGGAACAGACGAAGAAATGTGCACAAACGCATTAGTACTAGCTTATGTGCATATTTCTTCATCGGTTTCTTTTTGTATTACCGTACAACCAGTTTTCTGTCGTTAACTCGCATTGAAATCGGACCTCCAGGCCCAAATATCACACAAATCTCAATACTAATTCATTTAAGCGTATAAAGGCAAAGTTATTGAAATTCATTGATTAAAATTTTCGGTCATGATTCCAATGGAAAATATTCATAGCAAAAATTGTATTTGAGTACAATTTATTATTTTTCATCAATTCTCAAGTATTTTTATGGCTCTATTTTTAATCAATACAGTTCACTTAAAAAGAAGGATTTCAAAATGTATAAAAACATGCAAGATCGTAAATCATACGATGCTTTTATGATGTAAATTAAGCTGAGTCTGTATTTTTGTGATATTGGGGCCAGATCACTTCATATTTCGACACTGTCACTAAGACCACTTGCCCATGATACATGATTATTGATTAGTATTACATTTTAGCATTTCATTTCAATTGAAGAAGAGTTGTCGTCCCTGCCTTAGACATATTCATTAAAATAATATTTTGTCATTGCATGTATGAAGTGTATCGAAAGAAAGTTAAGTAGTTGCCGACAATTGCGGGTAATTGAGGGTTTTGTCACCTTGATCATTTGAACAAGAATTTGGATAATTGTTAGGCCATTGGAATTGTCCCTGAAGTTTTCATTGTTTTACTATGATGAACCAAAGCATTTGTGTATGCAGTGGAATAAAGGAAGCTAACATTTATATCGTCACAATAGTTATGTTCGTATAAATTTGCTCTATGTGACATCGATAAGGTAGAAAGTTTTATTTGGGTAAAACAGTCAAAATCTAAATGTGAACAGTTATATAAAACAAAACTCCAGTTAAAAATGTGCGTGTGGCAATCTCACCTAGAAATATCTAGTTCCATGTAATGTCATAATTCAGTAAGAGCTGTTGACCGGCAGGACGGAATCTCATCAATATCAATCTTCAACATAGAGTTTGTTCAACCCGGATCGATCTCCTAGCATTACTATCCCAATTTCACCGAACAAAATAATGTGAAAATATTTTAGTACTTGATGCTAATAACCTCATGGTTATGATTATGAAGGTCATGAAAACCTTATTGGCCCCATGTTCATTAACGTCTCGAGTCTGAGGTTAAGACTCATGATTTCAAAATGTTAATATTTTTGGTATTGTGAAATAAGTATCGGTAAAGTATTGATGACATAAAAAAATATATTGTGTATGCTAATTTAATTATTATTTGCTGATATTTTGTCCAAAGGAACGAAATTTATGACCCTTCGTTTAATTTAAAAATCAACTTTTCAAGGGTCTGATTCTAAATGTCAACTCAAGCTTAGTGAATATGGAATATGGATTAGTAAGCACTTGGTACAATCCTTAGCAACAGAAACTATTTTCCCTATACCTGCTTAAACTCCTCTTGTACCTCCGTGTTCCTCCTCTTTTACCTCCTCTGGTACACAACAATTGTTTAACAAAATAATGAAAACTTCAGGAAAAGTCCTGCTATCCTAGCGTATAAAACTGGATAAGTCATCCACAGGTTATCCATTTATTAGTTTGTACATACAAAAGTAGCAACATTTATTTTGAAAAAAAGTAATAATTGGATAAATATTGATCAACCGATAAACTGGCTAACTTTACACAAGCCATGGATTGAGCCAGCCAATACACTTGGCTTCAGTTGACTTAGATGTGACAAAGATCCTGTTAAAATGCACAAATATTAAGGCCAAACAAACACCAAACAAGAGTCACACAACGTCACAAGACAAAAACAAAAACAAATATCAAAACTTCAATATAAAAGCGTTAACAAATTATACTCACTGTTTTTCCACGAATGCTTTCTTTAAAACAAGAAGAGCTTCTGTCTAAATGTTTCCAGCCTTGTGTCCAGTGTTCAGTCAGGTCATTTAAAGTTTTCTAGCTTTTATAAACCAAATTGACCTAATCAACTAATAAGTTACCATTGAATATTCCCAGACACGATCTGTTTATCAAGTCAAGACAAAAATGAGAAGAGTACTAAACATAACTATTCTGATGTGTTCTTAAAATAACAGCCACGAATATGCGGATATAATATAACACCAGGAGTTGCTGCAAGAGAGTGTGCGAATTGATACATGTGTCTCCTCCACCTTGCGCCCCTTCTCCTCCACTGGAACTAAAAATGTAGGCCCTAAAAATTGTATTTGGTTTTGAAGGACCCCTGCTGAGGAAGATGTGTTAAATCTGAAGAAATAGTTAGTGAAATAGCAGAATAGTTGCAAGTCTTCTTACTATAGTCATGAAATTTAACTTACAGAATAGCATTTACTTTGGTTTAAATACTGATGGTTTGTATTGGTTATGTTGTTATTTGCAGATGCTATGGCCGTTTAAGGCGAAACGTCACAGGATTTTCAGAACATTTAAACATCATTTCTTTAAATTATAATGCATCGGGTCTGAAGATTTATACAAAGACCAATATTATGGTTTTTCGTAAATTTTCCAAACACCAACATGATCTCGACAAGTTGCTTTCAATTTACGGAAACAAAACCCAAAAAATGGACGTTCATATAAAAGCACATCACCATCAAATCAAAGATTAACAGCTATCAGCATAAAACATTCGTCTACAAGTTTTAAAACATATTCAGCTCACCGCTATGAAAGTTTTATCGACGTTCAAATATTAAATTTAATCAACCCTACCATTCATGCGTTCGATTTCCATGAATGTGTTAACCAAGCTACCGTTGTGGTCATTATGTGGCCAATGGTCGTGTGTATTGCTGATCAATGCAAATACCATTTGTTCTCTTGCTTATAGTAAAATATCATTTCAGAAAAAACGCGTTTAAGTTTGCATCTTACCAACTCCTTAAACACTGTTTTGGAAATAGTCTTCTATTGCGAGAACTAGCAATGCTGACACATCGCCGCCAGTTCTCGCATTGTTAAAATAGGGGGGTTCGATTTCCAATGACTTTTGTCAGTAATTGTATAAGTCAGTAATTGATTAGTTGCTGTAAGAACCATCGCTAAAACTTAATGAATGATATTGCGTTTAAAGCGAATCCTTTCAATTTAATTTCATCTGTATGTGTGTTACCAAATTGCTGTTTCAAATGATATCCCATGCTAGAAATGGCCATTTTGTTCTAAAAAATTATAAATGAATTATAGCATGCTCACCAAAATTGATGAATAGGGGCATATAGAGCAGGGGTTTCATGTATTGTTTGTGATCTGTATGTAATTTGCCATTTAGCATAACCATTTGAAGGCCTTTAACGTTTATACTTGATGAAAATTTGCAATGACGAAAGTTGTTTACAAATAATCCAGTATAAATGGAGAAAGTATACAAGTTTTGATAGTTTTTAAGGTTTGTTTTCAAGATGTCCGTGCTTTAGGGATACAAACATAAACGCTACGAAATATCCGTTTTACTTTCAGTACATTTAAGGAAACAAAGCAATAACTGGCCAAAAAGCCTTTACATATGACATCCAAACTATCTACATTGAGTTGTAGTTGTATTCATTTTAATATATTTTCAAAGAAAACAAAAAAATTGAAAGTTGGTGCAGCATCAGTAGATAAACCAAACTACATGTATAATTGAAACTACACGGACAAGCCTGGTATTCAAACAATCAACAGACACCCTGGCTAATGCCTTACAGAACGAACACCCTGGATAATGCACTTAGCTAATACCTAACATACATTTAATGAGATACACACTCTGTATAAACCGATGAAAGATAATTATTCGTTAACTTAAAATGCTGGCGTATATCTCATTGTGTTTATTTCTTTTTGCACAGGTTTTGCAGCCATCGCATTAACAAATATAAAACAAACTGATTTGTCGTTAAAACAACTATTTTATTGAAAACTGTTGGAACTCCAATACATTAAAAAAGTCCATTCTTTAGACGAATAGGATTTCAAATTAAGATTATTTAGTAGATAAAGCTCTTTTTCCTGTTTTTTCAGTTATATATTTTTAATTTAGATAATGTTCCATGACCCTTCGAAACCCCATAATCTTATGATGTATACATTACATGAATACAATGTTGAGAAGGATATATAATGTTATATCGATTGATACATCCCAGGAGTAACTGAAAATATGCCATGGAAAGAAGCAAGAACCATATTCAACCTATAAAACAGATTTTTTTCAACAATAATTAACAGAAATAGAAGTCCATCATGCTCGAATATTTTAACTGGGATTTTTGGTGTTGCTTGTGCAAAAGAGGCATAAACTGGCATTTTTCATAAGGGTATATTACATCGCTCTCAATCAGGAAGGCTCAATCAGGAAGACGTAAGACACTGAATTGTTTCTGAAAGCTTTTGTTCCTATGTTAATTGTAACCAATTAGCCCACTTAAATGGTTTAAAACAACATGGACAATAACGGTACAATGAAAGCTATAGGGACAAACCCGGTAGTAACACAGACAAATAGAAACCCTGTTTATATGCGCAGGGAAAGGTCCGAAGCAACGCTGAACTAGAGACACAAACGTACAAACCCCACATGCACACGTGCAAACAATTCTCAACATTGGTTTGCTTTTTCAATACAAATTTAGCATATAAGAGCGTTATAATCCTAGGCTGTCTGCAACTTTTATCCCAGGTTTTATTTAATGACAACAAGACTGTATTGAAAACATAAATACGAAACGTTCAGAAAAAATACTTACACGTAAGTCTGTGAAGGAAATCTGACAACAATCTGCTGAACAATTACAATATATCACGTTTAAAAAGGCTACATGCACTTGCTTACATTTAAAAAGAATTATATTCACTTCAGAAAATAAAACAAAAATAAACCAGGAAAATATTTTCTAAGAAAGTCAAAATTACAAAACAAAATTACGACACCAGCACGGCAGTAAACCACATCAGACTTCAATAATTCGATAGCTGCATGAACACGTATGCCAGATTTCGCTCTAAAAACCCAAACAGTATTGCATTTTCTTCACCAAACCCGATTTGTTCCAAGATGAAATCAAATTACATACGGTCAACATTATTAAGGAGAAAAAATATGTTGTGAACGCATACATATCACATCTTAAAGTTAATTTGTCGCCCCCAAAAACATCGGTTATATTAGAGTTCAATATAACTCACCCGTATTTATCAACTGAAAATAAAGAATCATTTAAACGTTTGTTATTGTGCTGAAGTCAATTTATTGGTACACTTTTATAGGATGAAGACGTGGTCATGGATACAGAAGAAGTATACCATGCAAGGGATCATTTAGCGTTACGTTATATGCACACATTTCAAAAATAGGAAATTCTGCAATCTGTCATCGTAGGTTCAAAGGTATTTCCTTTCTTCAAAATAATAATATTTGGCTTAATTGTGTATTTCAAAACTGAACTGCCACTAAAGACAATGCTATTAGAGGTATTCAATTGACTAGCGCATTCAAAACATAGTCTCTATGGAACCGGGAGTGCTATTTTCATGCTTTGAACAATTATACCGGAATTTGGTAATTTTGGAAGAATCTTACTTCAAAAATAAATTTACAATATAGAAAGTACCTTACTGCTTACTAAGCAGCTTTAAGTGTTGGACACGAAAATTATGTTCCCTCATTAAAGAAAGGTTAACGATTTGTTAGCATACATGCCGCATTATATAACACTATACGATATAACCAAAGGTAAGTTATGCTTTCGTTTCTGTTTTAGAAGGGCTGAATAAAACATATTTGGCTGTATATAATCATACTCAAATTACTGTTACTTTTATTGGACATCATATTTTAGAACTCTATGAATAGAAACCATAATATCGTATCATAAATATTCCTTCATGGTTTTGCTTTTTTATCTGGAGAGTAATTCATGGCATATCTTGAATGAAATTGTTAAATAGTGGTATAACCTGAAGCAATCTAGCAGCCGCATGCGATCAATTCAGGTACAAAATTAGTAAAGCTGAACATAACTAACACGTGGTTAGTATAATATCATTTTACGAGCTTCATCAATCTGTTCGTTAATTGACTGTATAGCATGATATATGCAGGCTTAATATGATACAGTATGTTTGTAAAATGCCAAACGTTTAAACCCTGACATTATTGGTGGAGGTTTGCTTCTCGGTATGTCTTTGCTGGTTGAGACGAACAGGCAACCAGTACTTAGGACTCATTTTAAAATTTCTTAATACTGAATACTCCTCTTACTCAGAGTTAAGAATCATTTTTTATTAAGAAAGAGGGAGTATTAAAGACCCAGATACGCCAGTTTTAAGGGGAATCGCATTGATGCCTCAATCTGAGTGGAAGGAATCAACCAAAGCTAATGTGTATATGTCTAGTATAATAAAATAATCAAATGAAATAAATGAACCTTGATTAAAAAATATGTGTCAGCCATTGCACCAACTACTTCATCCCAAATTAAAAAAAAAGAATCATGTTATTTTTCTCTAGGATTCAAATAACTCTGACTCGATAGTTTGAAGGTCGCATTCATCAGAATGATCTCATATATCATCTCCTTGAGTCCGTTTTACATTCCTTTTGAATAACTTGTCAATCCTTTGTTTCACTGCGACGTAAGCAACCATAATGCATCATGAGTATGGGTTTTCGCTAAGGAACATGACAGGCTATTTCTGATAAAACAAATAGTATAAATGGTATCGTGGCGTAAATTGATGCTATTTTGCGTGTAATGTATCTTAGGTTAAAAGGAGATGAAAGAATATGTTCCAACAGTTATCCTCGATTACACAACGAAAAATACATGGACACGCCAAGTCAACACTTTTAGTGTACAGCCTGTTCAGGGGAACAATTTCACTTGAAACGATAAACACAAAACGCTCGAAACAGACCTATAGCCCTATCAGTTAAATATTGGTTAACGGTTTAACCAGATTATGTGTTCACAACCTCATACATATTCTAAAGCAAATCGGGTTAGTTGGCATATTAAAATTCAAGAATGAATTTTTATACGTGACGACAGACCTTAAGATATCTAGGTATGGATCCCTTGTAAGGATGATAAGTTAATACGCCGACGTCTGTGTATTTTGAAATCAAAGCTGTCTTTCCGGAACAGTAGGATAATAACGCATGCCCAAAATTCAATCAATCATAAGACAAGTCATGGATTTGATTTGTTCTGAACATCACATTTCTTGTGAACAAAATGGATATGAATGGGTTATTGTTGTAGTATTGCTAAAATCTCTCATCAAGTGCTCAAATGTTCGTGGTATGAAGACGGGGTGCGCGTGTGTAAGGAAAGGATAAAGGACGAAAATTGGAATCAAATTACATTCTTTAAATGCCGTGTTACAAGTAAGCTATGCGACTTCAATATTGGATTTCAACGTCGTTTAATATCTTGAATTTGAATCGAAAAAGCACTATAATGACTTAAAACCTATTTACAGAGCATAATGTTCAGATACAATCCGCTGAATTGTAAAATATTGTTCCAACGTTAGCTTTTGAGAACGATCAAAGAACAAAGAAAGAGTTTTCAACTTAAATAATAACTGGTTTGTATCCTTCATTTATACAAATTCTTGACTAAAATATCAGGCAGTTTTAATTTGAGATTTTTTTCAGCCTACATTTTTATGTACGACTTCAAAGAATGCCTGCCGGCTACAAGCACCATAGGTACATGCATGAACTGTTCTGTACTTAAAGTTTCATTAACCGCCGTCCGCATCAGTCAGGCGTATCTCATCAATCAAAACATTCTTTTGAAATAATCATTCGTTTAAAAAATGTAGCTGTTTTTAACTTGAGTAATTCAAAGTTTCAAAGTGAATTCATTTACTCAATGCAAACAGGGCTTACAAACATGTGGAAATTATAAATACAAAGAATGAAAAGGCCCTATGCAGAAATATAATGTATACATATTTGAAAACAAAGTAAACATTGTGCATTAATATGTCCGAAAAAGATATACATGGAGATTTAAATGCTTTCAATTTACATGTCTATTCTCCATGTTTTTTTCAGATTGAAAATATCAGGACATTCTATATTATAGTGGCATTGATCACCTATCATACCATTCAAACATGTGTGTTTTTTTCTATTCTCGTATGGGATATTACTCCATCGTCACGTTTCACATGATAATTTTAATTTTTGTTTGTAATCTTGCATTTACTATTTATGCCATAAGTGTTCTTAAACTTTGTTTTAAATGTTTTATACAAACCAAAACTTGTTGATAACCAAATATTTTAACTTTTGAGTAACTTTTGAGCGGTTTAGCCACCCTCAGTAACTAAATGTATTTGATAACCAAATCCATACATGCCTGTCTTAATTTACATATTTTTTATATTATTTATCCAGATGAATGTATTTTGATTACCGTGACTCTGCAGATCACCATAAAGACATCATTTGGCTTACTAAATTTTTGTAGACAGCTTAATTGTCGAGGGTCGGACTCTGCCCAAAACCTATTCAACCTCTTTTTTATGTCAATATTTATGCGAAAAGCTACAAAGGAAATACTACAGTCCAACCATGCATTGTTGCGTTTGGTGTTGAGGAGCAAAGGCTTAATATGTGCTACAGAAGTTTAATTTGTACCTTTTCTTATAACTCCAAGTTTGCAAATCCCCATATTTCACAATCATAAAGAACAATTGGCTTTACTAGCTTACTAAACAAAACAATTTGCATATTAATTTCGAGGAATGATAATTAAGTCTTTTTTGTAAGAAACATCTCGCTTTTGGGCTTTGATTTGCAATATGCTTTTCAGAAATAAATGACAACTATAATATTAGAGCGACATTACTTGTACAGATACGTGTACCTGTGAAGTCATTGTTCACACTACGTCATGCTTTGTTTACATTGCATTAGTCTTAAAAGACATGTACGACCACACGTGGAATATGATTTATGCAAGTACCAGGAACCCTTCAAGTATACGTTTGAAGACAAATGTTGCACTTATATTTTAAACGACACGAGCAAGTCCGTAGCGTAAGGAACAAATATAATTGTTTATTCGACATGCATGTTTCTGATTTGCGGTTAAAGTGTTGAGACATGATATCACGAATTGTCCTGAAAGACCCTAAAGTATCCGTTGCATGTTAATATTAAAATAGTACGAGCAACCTGGCAATTTTCAAACGTACGCTATTTGCACAACAACCCTCGCCAACATTAATAATGCCACTATGTTATTTTTCATTTTCAGACCGCCATTCTTTTCGGAGAATTATACTGTCATCTTTATCATCATTAATGCAAGAAGTGTCCTGTAAAATGCCAAGCAAACGATATTTGCACAAAAACCGCTCGCTAACATTGTTAATGTCAATATATTATTATTAATCTTCACACCGCCACAACCACTGCTATATTATCATTTTCCATTTGTTTACCATTTACTTCAATAAATTACGTACCTATAACATATACAAACAAAAATACAAAAAATGAACATAAGCATTTTCATCGAAGCATAATTCAAAACGCAAACATTTAAATTGACTACAAAAAGAAGTAAATCCATGTTACATTTTACTATTTGAGTAAAAAGGGTAAAACTCATTACCTTATTTTATAACGGAATATATCTTCACTATATAGGAATTTCATTGACAGTAAAATGTCCGCGATCGGCAACTATCATCGTGTCAAAAGCCTAACCACAAGGTGAACTTTCTTCATGATACTAAGCACAGTCATGTATGATCAGGAAACGTATGAAACGTATATCGAATGTTATATAGCCTTTAATTGACAGTATATATATTCAACACAACCGGAAATGAGATCTTCATCCTTGCGAGACAACAAAAAGGTACATAAAGATATAAGGTAGTCTCCATATCGAAAATCATCTGAACTAATTGTTTAACTTTATCTAAACGAGAATGAAGAGAACCCGAAAAATGGCGCACTGAATTTAAAATCACAGCATCATCAGGCAATATCAGATTGTTTTGTTTTTATTCGTCTACAATAAAAGCATTCATCAACCAGAATTTCCATTCGATTCCTATGGCGGTGTTGCCAAGTTACCGTGGTGATCGTTTTTACCAAACCCTGCCTCCAATTGTGTTAAAGTCTACAGTGCAACTAAAATATTTAAATAGTTCAATTTCTATTGCGTCTTCAACATTTAGCAAGCATACTTCTGGAAAGAATGAAAATGCTTTTTTACCCAAAATCTGATGAAATCTATTTTCGTACAATTTGATCATTCTTATTACCCCAAAACATGTCACAAAGAATGAATGATTTACTCCCCAAAACATGTCACAAAGAATGAATGATTTACTCCCCAAAACATGTCACAAAGAATGAATGATTTACTCCCCAAAACATGTCACAAAGAATGAATGATTTACTCCCGAAAACATGTCACAAAGAATGAATGATTTACTCCCGAAAACATGTCACAAAGAATGAATGATTTACTCCCGAAAACATGTCACAAAGAATGAATGATTTACTCCCGAAAAATAATTGGTTCCTCAATACTAAATAAAACATGAACTTTTGGAACGTTTTAATTTTTGGACTTCTACACCTTAAATTGCATTGTGGAAGGCCCTTATGTTGATGTAATTTTTTACAGGGTAACATTACAAAAATGTTGAATATAATGTTCGACTTTTGAGAATGTGTTCCTTTTATGGGTATCTATATAATTATACAACTTATACATAAAATAATCTTAAAAGTCCAAGATAGTATTCGACAATATATTATAATACTTAAAACCTGAGACTCTACATGGTCAACATCTGAATGTAAGTTACATACCTATGTATAGATATCTAGGAATGATCTAACTAAGTAAGTACTTTACCTGTGTGTCATTCTATTTAGAATATCCGAACACAAGTCCCAAAACTAAACTTGTGCCTCGGCTGTAAAGAGCCACGAAAGGTTGCCACCTTGTTGCTAATCTTGGGTTGCCTTTGTTGTCTATGTTTGAACAGTGATTCGATTTCCGATGAAAACGTTTGGCGGTAATTGACTAATTAATTGCTTTAGACACAATCGCTTACATTTCATGAACAACATTACGTTTGACATTTACCCTTGCACTGATACTCCATGTGATGAATATTTAATGCACCACTAAAATTTCAATCGAAATCTATTTTCTTAGCCATTTTGACGATTGCATTTGACATTAATTTAATTTATTTTGCTTCAGAAATGATAAAAAAACATGTTCACACGTACGCCGGTAACAAGAGAAAAATATATTTGAATATATGTATACATATAATAATCATAAAATGAACTAGACAGATTTTGTAGCACCACGTTTGGAATCTTCCTCGTCGGGGACTAGAATCCACTTTTGGAACTAATTAATCACTGAATATGTTAATAAGGCAAAGGTATTTAATACAAAAAATCAAATTCGCAATAACAACGGAAGTTTTTATGTTTTGAACGTTCATGTGTTTCAATCTTTATCAAGTATATGCCGTGAACATTCATCGTTGACAAACAGGTACATTTTTAAATGTTACTAAGTTCATGTAGATTAAGTATATTCTTAATAGTGCATGCGAACGTCGTTAACTTGGAGACATTCCTGAGGTATACATTTAAACATGTTGCTACACAGCTATGTAAGGAATTATCAATATGTTGCTACATTTCACTTTAACAAAACCAAAAAACATCAACAATATAATAATATCCAAACAAAAAGAGATTAAGTCTCAGATAAATTTAATGTATCTAAAGCAGAAATATTATTATAAGGTTTACCGTATTCAAGCGGAGAGTGTATCCAGCCACACATTTATTCACCAATTTTATAAATGATTTAGTTCATAGCCCTGTTATAAATTTATCTAGCCAACATATTTCCTGATTTCCAGGTACACAGATAAAACTGTTATTGGCGGTAGGTCTCCACTTGATGCACAGCTAAAACCTCTTTCAAGTTGACCATTTCTATATCTAATGACGAAATGCTTGAAACTCGATAAACTATATTTGTTTATCCCACAGTACGTCTGTGGAATTATTGCAACATCAATGATTCTTTCTGGGCAGGCCATATTTATTTTCATTAAGAACGTTGAACACACAGGGCTTAAACAATAACTTCAAAGGATTTTTTATTGACCAACACAAAAACGTAGAGTCCATGATGAATGCTGAAAAAGACAACATTATACGCATTAAATCCCAGCATAGATTTACAAAAGAAATGTGATACATTATTTATCTTTTACACTGTGATGTTGAGCTCTTGTCAATATTCCAATGGAAAAGTATTTAACAGCAAAAATAGTGTTTCAGTACAGTTTATAATTTTTCATCAATTCTCAAGTATATTTTTGTCTTTTATATATTTTTTTCTTTGAAAAACTGACTTTTTATCAATACATTCCACTTAAAAAGTAGGAATTCAAAAAGTATAAAAAAACATGCAGAATTTGGGATCATAAGATGCTTTGATGATATTAATTAAGTTGAGACTGTATATTCGTGATATTTGGTCCAGATCACTTCATATTTCGACACTGTCATTTAGACCTCTTGCCCATGGAGACAACTGGCAATACATGATTATTGAATCGTATTATATTTTAGCATGTCATTTCATACGAAGAAGGAAGAGTTGTCTTCCCTGCTTTTTGCATATTCATTAAAACAATATTTTGTCACGGTATGTATGAAGTGTAACAAAGTATGTACGATAATTGTCGACGATCGTTGTCTGGTAATTGTGGGTTTTCTTACCTTGATCATTTTAATTATTAGGCCATTTGAATTTTCCCTGAAGTTTTCATTGTTTTAATTTGAAAAACAAAAACATTTCGGTATGAAGTGGAATAAAGGATACTAACATTAATTTTGCTTTATGAAACATCGTGCCAAGGTAAGAAGTGGTATTATGGTAAAATAATCGAAATGTAAATGGGATCAGTAATACAAAACACACACCAGTTAAAAATTGTGCGTGTGGCAATCTCATCTGGAAATATCTAGTTCCCCGTAATGTAATAATCCAGTAATAGTTGTTGGCCGGCCGGATGGAATCTTATCAATATGAATCTTCCACATAGGTTTAGTTCATTCCGGATCGATCTTCTAGCATTATTATCCCAATTGCACCGAACAAAATGATGTGAAAATATTTTAGTATTTGATGCTAATGAACCCATGGTTAAGATTATGAAGTTTATGGAAATTATACTGGGCCAATATTACATTATCATTCTTCAGGTTTGATAATGATAAATCTACTCATATCATCATCACTCTGGTGAACGAGAATGATATTCACTCCACAGGTTAAGACTCAGGCTTTCAAACTGTTAATCTTGATGTTGTTGCAAAATAAGTATCAGTAAAGTATCGATGATTGAAAAATATGTTGTGTATGCTACACAGTTAAACTTTTATTTGCTAATGTTTAGTCCAATAGCACGAAGTTAGTGACTTTTCGTTAAATTTCCGTTAAAAAAAGTCTGATTCTGACAAAGCACTTGGTAAACTCCTTAGCAGCAAACACTGTTTTTCCTTCTACCACCTTATACTCCTCTTGTTCCCCCTGATTTACCTCTTTTGTTTAACCTAACAATGTACATTACGGGAAAAGTCCTGCTAGCCAACAGTATAAAACTGGATTGGTTTTCACGTAAAAAATAGCATTGTTTTGCCAAAGGTAATAATTCGATCAATTATGACCAATTGAAAAGCATTTGGTTCATTTAACACAAGCCATAGATTGAACCAGTTTTAAACAATTGGCTATAGTAGTCGAAGATGTGACAAAGATCCTGTTAAAATACACAAAGATCAACGCCGAACAAACGTCAAAAAAGAGTCACAAGACATAACACACAAACATCGAATTATTAAACTTCAATATGGAAAGCATTAACAACTTATAATCACTGTGTTTCAACGAATGCTTTCTTTAAAATATGTAATGCTCTTGACTTAATGCTTCCAACCGTGTGTCCAGTGTTCAGTTAGGCCATTTAAAGTTTTCTAGCTTTATAGAAACAAAATCGACCTAATCAACAATTAAGTTACCAATGAATATTCCCAGACACGATCTGTTTATCAAGCCAAGACAAAAGTTTAGACGAAGTACGAATTATAACTGCTTTGATATGTTCTGAAAATAACAGCCATGAATAAGAAGTGAATATAATATATCACATGGGGATGCCGCTAAAAAGAGTGCGACTTGATGCATGTGTCTTCTCCCCCTGGATCCCACACCCAAACTGAAAATATAGGATCTTAATGTTGTTTTTGAAGGACCTCTTCTGAGTAGACTGTGGCTAATGAATTAACAGAAATTATAATTGCTATAAACTATAGTCCTGAAAG
This sequence comes from Mya arenaria, assembly GCF_026914265.1. NCBI lineage: Eukaryota > Metazoa > Mollusca > Bivalvia > Myida > Myidae > Mya > Mya arenaria. Next base: position 5,582,767 of record NC_069134.1, read on the forward strand.
AAAGCTTACTTAGTCCACATGGAATATTTACCTAATCAACATTCGTCTGCAAGCCTTCTGAAGCTTTTAAGAAATAGAGGACAATTGGGTTTTTTCGTCGTTAAAGAACTGTGTTGAAATTAGATGAATTGTATTTGTCTTCCTCCACATTCGACGTAGCTCTTTTCTGTACGTGTAGGTTATGTGTGCTTTTTGTGAGAACAACAGCCAAAAAATAAATAATATTGTATTATATGGAACATTTGGAATACATGACATTTTAAAAGACTGGTGTATACACCAAAGAATAGCTGACCAGTAAAACACATTATAAAAAGTACGAGCTAAAGAATTTTAATAACATGATTTATTCTAGAAAATGATATGTGTTTGCTATCTTACGTTTGCATGCCGTGTTAATTCCTTGTGGCTTCAATATAAACACGAAAAGGTGTGTGATCGCTAAAAACATAATAATAATACTAATAATAATAATAATAATAATAATAATAATAATGATAATGATAATAATAATAATAATAATTATAATAATAATAATAATAATAATAATAATAATTATTATTATTATTATTATTATTATTATTATTATTATTATTATTATTATTATTATTATTATAATGGCAAAACCTGACGATAAATGTATGGTTAAAACTATAAAAGCTTGTTAAACTGCCACTATGAGTATTCAATTATGTTCGCTGTAATCGAAATGAATATAATCTCAATTATACTTATATTGAGATATCTATATAATTACATTCCGACATTCTGTAATGAACAAGATAAGATACGGTTCTATGAACAACAATAGTTACCTCGTCATTCCTGAGATTCATATCTGATAAACGCTTTTAAGCAACAGGGTAAATCGCACAACCAGGTACCCCGAAACACTCCGGGGAACAGTAGAGGTGTTAATAATATACAGATAATTCATTATACTTTTTTTCTTTACACGTATAAACAGTGAAAATCATTCATTTATAACACTTCATTGTGTCAACTAAAGATGATAATGGTCGCTTTACAGCGCTGATTTCGCAGAAATGTAAGAAAGGAATAGGAGCCTTTGAGAAAGCTATACTAGAATTTCAATAAACATAAAAGTGAAATATGGAAAAAATTACGTCAGTTTGGAGAATTTTCTAAAAAAGACCGTTTGAACTTGATTTCAAGTATCTATACACATTTCATAGAAGAATAAATATTAATCTTCGGAATAGTGCTTATATGAATCTGTATATACATAGCGGACATGACATATTGCCTGGTTTGTCACCATTACTGTCACACTTTTTTAATCATGCGGATTGAAAGAATCATAATACAGAGTCCGTTTGTGTGATTACCATAACACGGTTCAATGTTGGAAAAGGCCACCATCTATTAAAACAATGAAAACTACAGGAGCCAAGAAGTGTTGCTGTTTTTTTTTTCAAATATATACTCCGTCTGAGGCACAAGGAAAGGCCCCGAAACGACAGTGAAGGAGAGATGCAAACGTACAAACACCTAAAACAGACAGCTCGGTGGCATCAACTTTATAACCATAAGAGGCGATTATCGCCTTTAATCTTTCGGTGTAACACGAGTATACTAGAACACAAGATCACCGAGGGTGGGGGGACTTGCATATATACACATAACCACACATGTGTCTCAACATTTATCAATAAATACAAAATCAAACATATAAGCCTATTTGGAGCTAACATCAACTTGAAAAGAATGAAAACATTTATATATCCACTGATAAAATGATGTGAACATGCAGGCTTAATATAATAAAACTCTTTTTTTTGTAAAATGCCAACAGTATAAAGCCAGACAGCATTGGTTGAAGTTTGTTTCTGGGTATGTCTTTGTTTCTTATGGTGAACAGGCAAAGTGTGCTTGAGAATCATTTAATTATTTGAAAAAATAACAACTGAATACTGTTTACTCATCCATCAGATCTCAGTTTATAGCAAAATCTTATTTAAAAGGGTATGAACTACCAGGATATACAAGGTGTTTAGGGGATCCGCATTGAAGCCTCGATCGGAATTGTTTTGACGGGACTTGCTTTAAAGCCTCGATATTTGATAGTTTTAAAAGATCTCGCTTTGAAGCCTCGGTCTGGACTCAGGGGAATCGCTTTAAAGCCTCGATCTTGAAAAGTATTCAGGGGACTTGTTCTGAAGCATCGACCTGGAATAATTTTCAGGGGTCTCGCTCTAAAGATTCGATCTTAGATAGTTTTTATCGGACACGCTGTGAAGCCTCGATCTGGACTTATTTATAAAGGACTCGCTCTGAAGCTTCGATCAGGGAAAGTTTTCAGGGCACTCTCTTTGAAATACCCATTTGGGATAGTTTTCAGGGCACTCTCTTTGAAATACCCATTTGGGATAGTTTTCAGGGGACTCGCTCTGAAGTAAAGATCTGGGACAGTTTTTAGTGAACTCACTTTGAAGCAACCATCTTGGATAGTTTTCAGGGGACTCGCTTTGAAGCAACTATCTGGGATAGTTTTAATGGGACTCGCTCTGAAGCAACGATCTGGAATTATTTTCATTAGCCTTGCTCTGAAGCCTCGACCTGGGATAGTTTTCAGGGGACTCGCTCTGAAGTAACGATCTTGGATAGTTTTCAGTGGACTCGCTCTGAAGTAACGATCTGGGATATTTTTCAGGGGACTCGCTCTGAAGCAACGATCTAGGATAGTTTTCAGGGGACTCGCTCTCATATAACGATCTGGAATAATTTTCAGGGGACTCGCTCTGAAGTAACGATCTAGGATAGTTTTCAGAGCGAGCTCTGGAGTTACGATCAGGGATAGTTTGCTGGGACTCGCTCTGAAGTAACGATCTAGGATAGTTTTCAGGGACTCGCTCTGAAGTAACGATCTGGGATAGTTTTCAGGGACTCGCTCTGAAGTTACGATCTAGGATAGTTTTCAGGGACTCGCTCTGAAGGAACGATCTTGGATAATTTTCAGGTGACTCGCTCTGAAGCAACGATCTGGAATAATTTTCAGGGGACTTGCTCTGAAGCTTCGATCTGGGATGCTTTTCAGAGAATTTGCTTTGATGCAACGATCTGGGATAGTTTTCAAGAGACATTGTCTGAAGCATCGATCTGGGATAGTTTTTATGGGACTCGCTTTGAAGCATCGATCAGGGATAGTTTTCAGTGGACTCGCTCTGAAGTAACGATCTGGTATAGTTTTCAGGGGACTCGCTCTGAAGTAACGAACTGGGATAGTTTTTAGGGGTCTTGCTTTGAAGTAACGATCTAGGATAGTTTTCATGGGACTCGCTTTGAAGCCTCGAACAGTGGTGAAAAGAATCAACCAAAGGAAATGTTTAAACGTCTTGTGTAAAATAAAATAATCCAATGGGATAAATGTTATCTGACAAAGACTTGTTTGTTATTCGTTTCCATCGTAGTGTTACACATTTCGTTTCCAGATTAATGGCGTCGTTTTGGCAGAAATATATCAAAATACTGATATCTGTATTGTTCAACGAGTTTTTAAACCTTGCATTCAACAAATCTATTGACATATCATGACAGTCCCAATATTGCTACATTTGCTTCATGTTGAAAGGTCCCTATAGAGAAAAGAAACAAGAAGATATATAAAAGAAACAGGATTAATTTAACCTTAGTACCGGAAAATTAAAACCGATTTCAGGAGGAGAATGGGGCAAAATTTCAGCCCCACAAACATTGCAAGATATCTGGGTATAGAACCCTGTCCAGTACATTTCGGAAAGGATAACTATTATATACGGTTAGTTGTTTACATTTTAAAATCCATTAAAGTGAAGAGCTGTTGTTGTTTTCTCGAACTGCATTTGCGATGTACAAATAGTAGTTTCAATCAAACATGAGGTTTATAATGGAATAGATTTATTATTTTCATTACCTTTCTGTTGAACAAAAAGGTTGGCTTTAAAGATATAAAAGTTAATAGGATATTTTTATAGAATAGCTTCTAAACATCTCTCATCAAATGTGATTCGAATGGAGACGAGGAGCGCGTGTGTAAGGAAATAATAAGTATACTAAATATGGACTTGAATTACATTCTTAAAATGCGGTATTACTAATACTTTTTACGACTTCAATATTGAATTTTAAGGTCTTATACTCTCTAGGAATAGAAACGAGAACCATTATTATTACTTCAAACATATTTTACAGACCTCAAGTATTAAATATGAAATGCTAAATTATTAAAAATAATTTAAAATATTAACTTCAGAGGATCCATCCGCCTACAATTTGATGTATTCAAGTGCAACTTCAAAGCGAGCCTGCCAGCTCAAAGCACAGGTTCAAATATTATTTTTTCTACACTTTAAATTAAATCAACACTCTTCCTCATCAGTGAAGCGTTTCTCATCAATCAAAGTTTGTTTTGAAATGTTTTTTTTTTTAATTTAAATACCAAATGCTTGTAACTAAAGTAATAGAGATATACTACTTGTAGGAATACGAGTACGCGTGAACTTCTTTTTGTGCACTACGTCAACATGGTATGTGTATATTGTACTAGTTAGAAAAGACATGAACGGTTACATGAGAAAAAAAAATGATTAATGCGCGGATCAGCGCGTGTATAGACTCATGTCGTGAACGGGTTTTAATCTACTCGAACAAGTTCAAGAACCAGTCGCATTTCGCAATCTCTCGAATACTTGGTACTATATATGTGTAAGTAAGCTCTACGTAAGTCCAATCACCGTTGGAATGTTGTTACGTTAGGCCCAAACATCTTTATAGAAATATAATGTATTAATATTGATATACATTGTATTTCCTTCCCGCGTGTTTCTGTTCAGTAATTTGAGTATTCAGAGTTGAGTGTGGTGTCATAAGATAAAATCATTGTACTTTAAGAAATGTCAGGAAATAGGGTTATTATGTCATGTTTGTATTATGAACATTAGTACGAGCAACCTGGTCGGCTTCATGCGTACGATATTTGTGCAAGAACATTTGTCAACATTGGTAATGCCACTATATTACTATTCATGTTCAGACCGTCAACTATATGGCATTTTTATCACTTTGATTGCAGTAGTTTCCTTTAAAATGCCCCGATTGACAACTTACAACGTGTCACAGTATGACCACAAGGAGACCTTGCCTGTTGTTTTGATGGCCTCATGACACTAGGCTCAGCCATGTTTTATCAGGAAACGTATGAAACATATTGCAAATGTTATATCGCCTTTAATTGGCAGTACATATCTTCAACACATTCGGAAAAAAGTTATCATCCCTTTCAGACGGCCAGAAGTTACATAAAATATATGGAAGTCTCCACTTCGAAATACTTCTGAAAACCTTGTCTTAATTTATGCATACGATATTGAATGGGAAATCCGAAAATAGCTTAAAAATACTGAGTTTACTTTTGCGTACGTAAATTGTAATCACTCCACGATATAAGAGAATTTATCAACCAGAATTTCCATTCGATTCCCATGACGGTGTTACTCAATGACTAAGTGGTCATAATTCGCCCATACTATGTTCCACTTGTTAGTTGATAGCCCTTCTACATGGTAACATTAAAAATCGTCGAATACAAATTTGAACGTTGGTGATTTTTTTTAATACGCAGTAATCAAATTATTTATCTTAATATATAAAAACTGTAATTATACATAGTCAACATATTTTATGTAATTGTCATACTTATGTAAGATAGAAACGGTTTCACAACGTAAGAACTTAACTTGTGTGTCCTTTTGTTTTTCATTTTTGTCTAGAATGTACAAACACTTTTCTCTCTTAGCCTTAGTTGTCTATGTTTGAATAGGGTTCGATTTCCGATGAACGTTTGTGGCAGTAATTGTCTAATTAATTGCTTTATGAACAGTCTTTAACATTTAATCAACAATATCACGTTTGACATTTACAGTAGCACTACACATTCTATTGAATAACGTGTGATGAATTTTTAATCAACCGCTTAAATTTCAATTGAACTTCTATATTTTGCAACGCATTCTGACGTTTATATTTGAAACATATCAAAAATTATTGTTTATAAGTAAGCAGATATAATGAAAAAAAAAATTGACATGCTTTAGTAGTTTAACAATTCATTTCGAATTCTCTATGATAAATAGCTAATTACTTATACATAGATAGTAACCCAATAATTCAATTGTATCTATTACACAGCTACACTATGTAAAAACAATTTATAATGAAGAAGTATAACGAAATATTTGCTATAACTGTGTATTCCTATTTCGTAATTCAAAAGACTTATACACAAACATAGCTATATTTTGTAATAAACTGACTGAAGTTCAATAACTTTGACCATAGAGGGACGATGATGATAATATCTAGGCATATATTTCTTTCTTATGTCTGCATACCATTGGCATTCAAACATAAAATGGAATTCGTCTTCAAGCGCATGACACATTGTACAAATTAGTTCATTTAAAGGTATTCTATTCATCTATCCATTTCTACATTTAATCAATGTGAGCTCATTCGTAACTTATTCAAAAGGATTCTGTATTTTGCAATATTGATACAATTCAAGTATAGTTGAAATCCTAACGTGAATAAAGTTCTGTAAGATATCTCTGACACCCTGGAATAGCAAGACATGAAAAAAACATGTTTTTAAAGAATTTTCTTTATACAAAGTGCCCAATTTAAACATCGCTGTCCTTTCTCAATATCTTGTACCACTATTTTATAATTTGCGCTAATATATTTATGCTCTTGGGTATTGATTACATTGAATCAATACCGTACCATATTGGTTATACCATAAGAATAAAACTCCAGCCTCCCGTCTCCGCATAGACAAAATCATTATGTGCTGTTGTTTTAATACCTAGCACTGATTTAGTGAAAAAGTGTATGAATACGTTCGATTGCAGCCCTCTTTACGCCACCCTAAAATTCTGACCCGTATAATAATACTGGTTTAATAAGTTTATCAAATAATTCTACTTTATGACACGGTGTGATAAACATGAATTTATTTAGATATTTCTTTAATTGAAATATTGCCTTCTTTGCCTGTCCAGCGTAGATGTGGCTTGCATGATTAAAAGAAAGGAGTAATGTAAAATAAACTGGACAGATGTTGTGGCACCACAACTGGACTCCCGTCGTCCGGGTATAGAATGAACATTTCGATCTAATTACACACTAATGATGATACTAAGGCGTAGGTGTTTAATGCTCACAATCAAATTAGCAATAAACAACGAAAGTTTTCATTATTTTGACGTTCATTTGATCTGAACCAAATATATTCCGGTAACACGCATCGTTGAGAAGCGGGTATATTGTTGAAAATTACATCCATGTAGGTCAAGTAAAAGTTTAATAGTTTATGAAGTCCTCGTTAACTTGGAGACATTCCTGAGGTAAACATTTTAAGGTGTTGCTATACAGCTATGTTAGGAAATATCAATACATTGCTAACGTTCACTTTCACAAAACAAAAAAAACATCAAGGTCATGAAAAACTGCAATCAAAGAAGAAAAAATTATCAGATATGTTAAATGTATCTAAAGCCGAATTAGTATTACAACAAGGTTTACCTTATTCTAGCAGAGAGTGTATCCAGCCACACATTTATTCACACATTGTATGAATGATTAAGCTTATAGCCTTGTTATAATTTTTACTAGCCAACAAAATTCTAGTTTTTCAAATACACAAATTAAACAGTTATTGACGGTAGGCTTCCACTTGATCCATAGCTAAAACCTCTGTCATTTGATCAGACGAAATGCTTGAAATTCGATAAAACCGTATTTGTTTATCCCACAGTATGTCTGTATAATTACTGCAACATCAATGATTCCTTCTGAGCATTCATATTATTTTCATAAAGATCAATGAGCACACAGGGCTAATGCAGTCACTTCCTATAATTTGTGTATTTATTGCGGCACTGAAAAAAGTACACATATGTGTCCCTTATTTCTATATATAAAGTCGATCGATAAAAATCAAGTTTTATGACGTCAGCGTCATATTTATGGCCGGTCCGGCATACGACGGGTAAGTGCGGCTTGCTATTTTCACAACAAAGTTTGTTGCAAGTAAACATTATAAGCTTTGTTCAATAAAACACATCCAAAGCGATTTAAAAATATTGAATGGTTATATAAAATGTTCGGTATAGTATACGAAATATTTACACACTACTTTGGGTCATATAGTATTACAAGGACTGTCCAGTCAACCCCGATATGTCTAAAATTTCTTAAATAAATTATGATGCATACTTCATTGTTCACAATGTGGTGTCAAACTTTAGTAGACCGTTTCGGCGACATATATTTTCTTAGCTTTAACTGAATGTGCCTATGCGATTGCGCTAACTTTACCAATGACGTTTGTCTGACAGTTGTGAAATGAGTGTTGTCGGGCATCGTCGGATACCCCCCGATACACTTCTGCACTGTGTTGTGTACCTTGGGCGATTTGGCTATGAACATTTTGTTATCGTCAATACTAAAGGAACCAGTTGCTTTGTTCCGCAATGTAGAAATATACACATATGCTTATACTAACGTCTTACCGTACAAACAGTATTCTGTCGTAAACTCGAATTGAATTTGGTACGCCAGATCAATACATATTTTGAAACAGTACTTAGACCACTCGCCTGCGGAGACAACTGATAATACACGGTTGTTGAGGAGTATATAATTGAAACATGCGATTTCATTGGAGGAAGTGTTGTCCCCCCAGCCATGTGAATATTCATTAAAACGATATGTCTCAGTCAAATTTCCCACGGTATGTATGAAGTGTAACGAAAAAAGTACCCAGGTTGCCGACGATGGTTTTTAAGGTAACGTTGTGGGTTTTCTTACCTTGATCATTCCAACAAGTCAAGTTGGATCGGCGTTTGTCCATTGGAATTGCCCTGAAGTTTTGCTTGGTTTAGTTTGATGAACCAAAACGAGTTTGTATGCAGTGGAATAACGGATGCTTACATTTACTTCGTAGCGTAAGGTTGTTCATATAAACTTTGCTCGCTCTATGTGACATCGATGGAGGAGAAAGCGTTATAAGGGTAAAATAATCGAATCTAAAATTGAAGCAGATAATATAAAACAAACACCAGTTAAAATATGTGCGAGTGGCAATCTCATCTAGAAATATCTAGTTTCCCGTAATGTCATAATCCAGTAATAGTTGTTGTCCGGCAGTATGAAATCTTATCAATATCAATCTTCCACATAGGGTTTGTTCAACCCTAATTTCCTAATTTCACCGAACAAAATAATGCGAAAATAGTTTAGTACTTATTCTTCTTGGCCCATGGCTAAGACTTTGAAGGTCATAACAATTTAGCTGGGTCCATATTCACTAACGTCTCGAGTCTGAGTTTAGGTCTGTTAATATTGATGTTGTTGTAAAATAAGTAATGTGTCGGAAATAAAAGATATGTTGTTAATGAATAAGTTTATCATTATGTGTTAAAAATATTCCAAAGAAACGATACTAATATATTTTCGTTAAATTCAAAAAATCACATTTCGGAGTCTAATTCTGAGTCTAAAACGCAAGCTAAGTGAATATGGTGAACTTGGTACCATCCTTGGCAGCAGAAACTGTTGTTACTCCTCTTTTGCCTCCTCTTGTACACAGCATTTGTATAACAAAACAATGGAAATTACAGGAAAAGTCCTGCTAGCCAATTGTATAAAACTGGATGAGTTATGCACAGGTTATCCACAGTTTTGCTTACGTTAAACAAGCAAATATTGTCTGCGCTCGATCCATTTTCTGCAGGTCTCAAAACTGAACTCTAACATAAACATAGTAGAATAAGAAATTACCAAGATCCATTATTAAAGCCAAACAAGAGTTACACCCCGTCACAAGAAAAGAACATAACTACAGAATCGTTATGAGAATTAAGGCAGGTAATTTCCATATTTAAGAGTTTCTGAACTATAATTATTGGTTCCATGAATGCTTTCTTTTAAAACATGTACAACCTCCGACTTAACGCCACCATCCTTTTGTCTAGTGTTCAGTCATGCCATTTAGATCAGGAAGAGTATTCTGGTTGTTTAGAAACCAAAACGAACTGATAAACTTAGTTACCAATGAATATTCCCAGACACGATCTGTTTATTAAGTCGCGACAAAAAAGTGAAGGAGTAGGACATATAGCTCTTCTGATATGTTCTGACTAATACAGCCACTGATAGGTGGATATATTATAGCACCAGGAGTTGCCGCCTAAAAGAGTGCGACTTAATGCATGTGTCTCCTCCGCATCCCACACCTTCCCCTCCCCTGGAACTGAAATTATAAGCTCTAATGTTGTTTTGGGGTTTGAAGGACCTCTGCTGAGAAAACTGTATCTAAGTTAAAGAAATAATTGAATGGATTAGTAGAAATACTTTTTGCAAGAAAGCTTGCTATATTCCACAAGGAATTGTTACCCAGTCAACATTTGTCTGCAAACCGTCCTATATCAAGCGTCCATCGTAAAGGAATTGTATTCACATTCGATAAAATGTATTTGCCCTCCTCCGCGGTCGACATTGCTTTTTTTCTATAAGCGTAGATTATTTGTGCTTTTATGAGGACAAGCTTGCACTCATAGCCAATAAAAAAAATAAAATTACATTGAATTCAACATCTGGATACATGCTGTAGTGACAAAGTCTATCATGACTTCATAAGAGACTGGTGCTCACGCCAGAAATAAAACTGGAAAGGAAATACAATATCAAAAGTACGAGCTGTATAGCTGATTTAATCACATTAGTTTTACAAGAAAACAATATGTTTGCCTGTCACTTTAGATCCTCGTAGCATTCATTTAAATCACAAAAGGTGTTTGAACGCTTAACTACTTGTTTCCAGTTGATGCATTTCACCTCACTGACTGTTCTTCAATAGACACACATATATATATAACTACACTGCACGTGGTACACAAGCACCACAAACATACTACACTGGCATCAAAATAGCTTTTTAATATAAGACAATGAAAACTGGTGAAGGTACACGAGTGACATGCTTCTTGTGAAAATACGGTAAGCGTATTGCTACTGTTGTACATATTTATTCTTATCATCTGACCAGAATTCGTGCTTAAAAGCACGGCCTAGGATGATAGTTCTTTAATCTTCAGTTTTTAACAAGAATTAAGAATAATTTCGTGTAATAACTTCTGAATAAAGTTATCCATGAGAACTTACAGAGGGGATTATCTGTTCACAAAAATATCACAATGGCGATGGTGTGTCTGTTACAACAATTTAATCCGAACGTTTTTAATGTGGAATATTCCTGGCGTATCATTTGTGATAAAATCCTGTTAAACTGCCACTAAGATTATTCAATTCTGTTCGCTGTAATCGAAATGAATGCAATCTCAATTACACTTATACTGAGATATATACAATTACATTTCGACATTCTGTAATGAAGAAGATAAGATATAAAAGATAGGGTTCCATGAGCAACAATTGTTTTCACATTATTCCTGAGAATCATATCTGATTAACGTTTTTAAGGAACCTGGTAGATCATACAACCAGACGCCCGAAACTCTCCGGGGAATAACAGAGGTGGTAATATACAGATAATTCATCGTTTTTACTTTACTCGTATTAACAGTGAAATAACTCATTAAAAACTTCATTGCGTCAATTAGCGGTGATAATGGCCGCTTAACAGCACTGTTCCGTGGAAATGTAAGAAAAGAAAAGGAGCCCATTTGACGAAATTGTACGAGAATGTCATGTCGGGATTTCATGAAAAATTGTATGGATATAGGGATTATTTGGATGAAAAATACTATTTAAAGCTGTTTTAAAGTATTTGTAGACATTGAAAAGATAATACCTCACACCTCAACTGTGTTCCAATCGACTTAAAAGCATTGCTTCGCGACGGTTTCGGTTCAAAAATTTAACGAATGAAGAACAAGTTTCCAAATTTTAAAGTTATTGTGTATTATAGTGTATATGATGGACATCACAAATTGCTCAGTTTGACAACCATAATTGTCTCAATTTGGTGTTATCATGAGGTTTGGAAGAATCTCAAGTTCAATTATGCGAATTCATGTTGGGAAAGGCCACCAACTAGTAATAGAATGAAGACTACAGGATTAATATATATGCTCAAGCCCAGAAGTCAAATTCATTCAAATATAAACTAGAGGCACAATGTAAGGCCTTAATGACACTGAACGAGAGACACAGACGTACGTACAATTATAACATAGCACAATGACACCAGCATGGCTTTATTAATAAACGATGGGATAACCACTCTGGAACTGTTAGTGAACACGAGACCACCGGGGGTTAAAACTAGATTATATCATACGTCTCGCAACGTTTATCACTACTTACAAAATTAAAACTGATACAAATTAAAAAATAAGTACTCAATGACCGGATGCAGACATCGCTTACAAACGAATTAACAGTACCAACTGTTAAAGATACGATGCAGTAATTCATACAATAATAAATTTCCAAGCTCACGTACCTTGTGAATCGAACTTTGGTGAGTGGCTGGTGGGCATTCAAAATGGTAAACACGTGATTCTTTTGGGTAAATCCACAATAGAAACTAATGGGCAAGCCCGGCGGCGCGGGGCCTGAACGTTAACCAATGCCTTATTAAAAGGCAAAAAGACCAAGGCCGATCAAACACTAGACGAGCGACAGACAAGGTCGTTAAACAACACACATTAGACGAGATACAGACATGGTCGGTAGACAACACACACTAGACGAGATACAGACATGGTCGGTAGACAACACACACTAGACGAGATACAGACATGGTCGGTAGACAACACACACTAGACGAGATACAGACATGGTCGGTAGACAACACACACTAGACGAGATACAGACAAGGTCGGTAAACAACACACACTAGACGAGATACAGACAAGGTCGGTAAACAACACACACTAGACGAGATACAGACATGGTCGGTAGACAACACACACTAGACGAGATACAGACATGGTCGGTAGACAACACACACTAGACGAGATACAGACATGATCGATAGAAAACTATCATAAAAACACCAAATGTAAGAACGGGGCAAATTTTTATAGCCTATATAAAAATTACAATGAAAACTCCCGGGACAAGCACAAATGTCACATATCTTATGAAGACGCGACCCCCTCATTACGAAAATACTCAAGTCATTGTTTTTAATCACATCCTCCATTTCTTCACATACATTCGTATTAGCATGGCATGATACAAAATAATAAATGTTTATTTCTTCTTTACAAGAGAGCAGTTTAATATGATTTACGTTGATAAGCATTATTGTGCAAAATTCTTCCGGAATTTAGTTCTAATGCCAAATGTACTTGGACAATAACTCACTAATAATACATTGGACTTCAACGTGCTCTAGAACATTTCCCATTGAATATTCACAGAAGGTTTTTATGAACAAAAGTTATGAGAGAATGCACTTTTAGAAAGAGTACAAATTTACAATATTGTAAATAGTTGTTTGCTGTTTTGTGGTAAAATGAGATGAGACTGAGAATTGTGAAATTGCGACCTGGTTAAAATGCACAACGATAATGCATAACAAACAGTCCTTCAACATAATTCTTAGCTAGAATTTTAGATGGATAATCATCAGTGTTTCATATGTGATAGTATTCTACCAACAAGTTGCTATAATAGTTTAAAGCGAGTGTTCACTTATTGTTCTGCACGTGAATTTTGGTAAAAATGTTTTCAAATGTTTCTAAATTGGCATCAACTTACTTTCCGTCCGCAAATGTTCAAGTGCTATAAAATGTTTATTCGTATTTTTAAAAGTCTATGAAAGTTCAAAATCCCCATACTTTTAGCATACTGGTAATACTACAAATCTATAATTCCAAAAAGAAAAAAGTCCTCTGTCTAACCTTAACGCCAATAGAACCTTTAACACTGACCGTTCTAATCTTTTTCACTGACCGTTCTAACCTTTTTCACTGACCGTTCTAACCTTTTTCACTGACCGTTCTAACCTTTTTCACTGACCGTTCTAACCTTTTTCACTGACCGTCCTAACCTTTTTCACTGACCGTTCTAACCTTTAACACTGACCGTTCTAACCTTTTTCACTGACCGTTCTAACCTTTTTCACTGACCGTTCTAACCTTTAACACTGACCGTTCTAACCTTTTTCACTGACCGTTCTAACCTTTAACACTGACCGTTCTAACCTTTTTCACTGACCGTTCTAACCTTTTTCACTGACCGTTCTAACCTTTAACACTGACCGTTCTAACCTTTTTCACTGACCGTTCTAACCTTTAACACTGACCGTTCTAACCTTCTTCACTGACCGTTCTAACCTTTTTCACTGACCGTTCTAACCTTTAACACTGACCGTTCTAACCTTTTTCACTGACCGTTCTAACCTTTTTCACTGACCGTTCTAACCTTTTTCACTGACCGTTCTAACCTTTAACACTAACCGTTCTAACCTTTTCACTGACCGTTCTAACCTTTTTCACTGACCGTTCTAACCTTTAACACTGACCGTTCTAACCTTTAACACTGACCGTTCTTACCTTTTTCACTGACCGTTCTAACCTTTTTCACTGACCGTTCTAACCTTTAACACTGACCGTTCTGACCTTTTTCACTGACCGTTCTAACCTTTTTCACTGACCGTTCTAACCTTTTTCACTGACCGTTCTAACCTTTTTCACTGACCGTTCTGACCTTTTTCACTGACCGTTCTAACCTTTTTCACTGACCGTTCTAACCTTTTTCACTGACCGTTCTAACCTTTTTAATTGACTCATTATAATTGATATTGAGTCGTCAGGGTATTTAAGTATGTGCCACAGTCAAAATCATTGGAGGATTTTGGCTAGCAAGTTTGTTCTGCCGTTTCTTTTCAGTTAGTTTATAAAGTGTACAATTATTTAATTATTTTTTTGAGAAGTAAGGAGGTTTTTGAAAGGGTCCAACAGGTGGTGTTGATTTATTTGTATTCTCTATTCTTCATCAGTGAGACAACTATGCACTCAATGGCCTTTAAACACACCACAACAGATTGTTGTTTAGTGCTCTCTTACAATTCCGACAATAGAACAATAATACTGGGATAGAACATTCCTCGTGCTGGAACATCTGCAGACGACAGCAACTGGCATAAACCATGCGTCCGCAAATGTTCAAGTGCTATAAATTGCATTTTCGCTATAATGGCGTCAATCATCAAAATCGTAGGTGATTTTAATTCGAAAACTTTTTTACACGTCTTCAATTAGGAGGCAGACTGACACCATAAATGTTTTGGATTAAATTAGAATCCACTAAATGCATTTTCAATATATACTATATAGACAGAGCAGCGTTAGAGTAAAACACGTTTTGTTTACAAAACAACATAATTGTTTGAATGTAACAAACGAAAAAGTGAACAGATCCGGTGTAGGAGTACAGTCGATGCAATGCGGGGAAAGTATAAACAAGCCAGTCGATACAGCAAGTTGAGCACGTTTTGTAATGCCAAACCATTCAGCTTCAAAACCTATAATAACGGAAAGAACCAATGGTATGAGATGGTATACCCATGCTTTGACTCACTGTGTGCTAAAAAAAAGAACTTAACACATGTGACAATAAGTAGTCACTTCCGAATTAGTGTATTTTGCCATTAGTGTTATATTAAGATGCGAGGTCATTCATATTACATCAGCTGTGTATTATATTTACTTATATAATAGGATATTGTTACAATGATTATGCACCAGTCAATTGTAACCACGCCCCCCCCCCCACACCCCAGTTCCGGGGGTATACCGGGGATAGCCGGGGAAATGGGCCGTGATTTTACCTTTCAGGTTGCCCCGCAGTGTCGGGTGAATGTGGTGGTTTTGTCTTCACGCCAAATATAGCGGGGAATGGGCCTTACCTACAGTCCCTTGGGTGCGGGGGCATTTGGCGGGGGTTTCACGAGCCGTTCGTTCCCGCAGGGCGGGGACTTTGCCCGGGCTTGGCTGGACCGAAAGTCAAAGTCCCCGCTAATCCCCAGACCCATTCTATAACCCACTATAAAACTACAAAATCAACAACATTTTCAAATTTATATTCCTGAAAATCTCATGGAGAAAGTCAGTCTTGTTTACAACTTGCTTGACAGGAAATGGAGCTAACAGACGTGGTCGATCTGCCCAGGAAAACCTGAGATAAAACAACCTTTTTGAGGAAAACTCAGAAACCCCACCCGTTTGTCATCAATAATAATAGGACCTATCTAACCACTAGATGTCGGGCTTTATCTCCCGTAAGCTTCTTAACAACGATGTAAAGAAAACATATCAGCTTATATGATGCATACGTGAGCTATCGTGTATACTATATCTTTATGTTTTACATTGACAGGTGAATACATTTTTATAATTTATATGAAGAACGTTATACAGCACACTTAAAGATGTGAACTTTAACAATGAATTGAATCGATGTGCACATATCAGTGCCCCAAAGACGAACAACACTAAAGTCGTATGCACATGAATCTTTCCTGCTTGCGATTATAACATTGTTAACGAGGAAAAGTAATTTTCTTCAAAATCGTTTTACGTAAATGGTGATCGTTATATCAATTTACGAATTGTAAGATTTATACATATTAGGCCACACCAAATTGATATTTTGTTCCGCGGATTTGCCGCTCCTATTTTTTTGAAAATGTAAAAAAAATTAAAAAAAAAATTGTGCGCCCGCACCTCAGTTTTGATCGCCAAGCAGATTTTTTTCAGGTAATAATTTATTAAAAGGCTAAAAATAATCAAGTATAATTTTCCTACGCTAGTTTTCGTGTTTTTGTAAGGGGAAGTTACCGATGCGTAATGTTTTTATACTGTATATCGATCGGTTAAGCATGGGTTTCAATAAAGTCAATCAAAATGGCGGCTTCCGGTATAAACAATGCGGCTCGAAGTTTGGAAATTAAATCTTATTTTTGACAATAAATATGTTTTGATCATGCTTGAAATCATTGTTGATCGTCTCATGCACTAAAGGATCATTATTTAAAGCAATCATTATGCAATAAAGCATGTGTATCTGAGACTGGTAGCGATTATATTGAGTAATTAGTGACTCGTTTTGAATGGAAATCGGAATAATCAGCTTAGTACTATTTTATTCAAGTCATAATACAAGGGACGAAAATTTTACCTCGTTACGACGATGCTGAAGATGACAGGTCAACTAAACTGGAACATGAGTCATTGTTTGGTCCAAATTGATGTATCAAGCTCATTTTTTATCAAATTCTGACAAAACAACAGTTTTGAACAAATATCTTTTCACAAATAGCGATATAAACACTGGTCTGGATAAACCTCAACATAAGTAAGCCTAAGTTTATCACCTTATATTATGTTTTTATTTGCAGCATAATCCGGGATTGTAATGCACTTGTCAATTGTAACCACTGCCCCGCCCACCCCTCGCCCTTGTTTCAGGGGTATACCGGGGACAGCAGAGGCAATGGGCTGCGTTTTTACCTTTCAGGTGGCCCCGCAGTGCCTAGTGAATATGGTTTTGTCCTCATATTGAAAATAGTCAGGAATGGGCCTCACATAGGTATTCGGGGTTGCGGGGCCATTTGGCAAGGATTTTACCAGCAGTGTGTCCCTGCAGGTCGGGTATTTTACCCCGGCTCGCTCGCTCCAATTATTTTGGCAAAAATCCGAGGAACTAAACATTAATTTTGTGTGGCCTAAGTTCATTTTTTGAATTTTCGTGATATGATTCATAAAATTCAAAATATGAACGATAACAAATTTACAGTTCGACACATTGTCACGTACGCAATGCCGCCCGGCATGCCTTTATGTAAGGCGTACACTGCATAAAGGAAAAAAAACTGAATATTTTTTCTCTATTTAATGGGGTTTGGGAATTTAATGAGAAATTCAAGCGCAATACAGCTATTGCATTGCCGACAAAGAAGGGCAATGTGTTACTATGTACTTAAAAACAGGACCCGTAGTATGTATTCTGTAATATATCAACTGTCTTGAAACCAGACTAGAATCGCCCTTCTCGCAGTTTCAGATTAGTTTCATCAACGCTTCGTGCTTCCATTAATCGGGCGTAGAGTAGGGAGTTACCGCAATGATATGAACGGTCGTCAGGTATATTCAGGACTTAAAATTCTTATAATTTCAAGAACAGCATTTTTACATAAATCCTAGAGTATGTTATAATGGTGTAACTAGATACTTAAGGTAGATCACGTGTATTATTCAGTACATTTCACTCGGGTCCAGATTTCAACTCTAGACTGCTTCAAAGAAAAGGTGACAACATTTTCATACCAAAGTTCACGCCATCAACCGGTCATACGATTTTTTCCATTTGAAGATTATCAAGAGTTATCAAAAATGTTTTATTTATATATACAAAAGCAATGTTTAATAATTGAGATAAATAACTTACGTCAGTTGATATGCTTGAACAACCCTAACAAATCAAAATTTACTTGCAAGTCAATCGAAATTGAAATTTGAACATTTGAAAATTCACATCACTTTTACATTGTACCGAACTTACGGTGCTAAGACTATCATGAACACTTAAAAATATTTACAAATAATGGAAAAAGACTTCATAACTAAAAAGCTTTTGCGCAAAAGGCTTTCGGTGGTCTTTTTTGTATTTGACATAGTTACTACTTGTAAATTACCTTACTTTGTGTTTCTGCTTTACTGTTTTTACTTTATTACCCTCTCACGTGTTGGCACCGTTCTTTTTCTAGTTATGCATCGGAAAATACTTATTTAATAACTAGTTTACTCTATTGATAAATTGCAGAAAAACACACACTTCAAGGATAAAAAAATATTAAAAACGAAATCTCACACCTAAAACGATTCATACATTATCATGTGGTTAATCAAACTCTGAAGCCTTTCGTTGAATCGCGTTACTAATGCTATTCAACATCGTGGACAATATTTAAGCCCATATCAACCTTTTTGAAGGGCTCTGGCCGTCAGTATCTTTGTTAAAACACTACCTAACTTCGAATATTTTGACGAAAATGGTTACTGGTTAAATGTATTCAAAAAGAGAGCCCATAAGACAATAAGGTTAAATAAAGTTAGCAATTCAATCTAGAAAGCAATGCAAACATGAGATGTGGACAGGAATCAAATGTACGTCATCAGTTATTATTGCCATAATATTGCCATAATATTGCGACAAATATTCAGTGCATATATATATATAGATATGACGGTTTTTGAAGGTGTCCCGAATTCTTGAGGAAAACTATTCAACTTGTGTCCACTAATGACATGTTCTTTGACTAAAAACAAAATACATCTTTTACAAAATATCGAAATGCTTTGAAAACGCCTTTTCAAATTTGGAAATGAGATGAAGTTTATTCAAAACTAGACATTGTGCACGAAGAGCAAGTCGAAAATCAAAATGTTAGCGGTATTTATCGGAGTCTAATTGAAATTACCAAATAAAATATGTCAGCAATTAACTCATATTTTTGAACAACCATATATCAACTCATATTTTTCTTGGCGATGGTTTACTGTTGTGTTATATAAGGTCAATGCAGTCAATCGAGCATTTCTTTAGTTGGAGATCTATTTTTTTAAGACCGATGTACTTATCACGATGCGCTTAGCTCCTTATTCACAAAATAAGGACGTTGTAATAGAAATATGGAATAATATCCCCCTTTATGTCAAACTATTGCTTTCTCGACAGGATTTAAGCAGAAATAAAAGACATATCAATGCTCAGTTGCTTATGCTACTTCTAGATATGACATTTTTATTATAATGTTAGACTTTATTAATTCATATATTTAAAGAGTGTGTCTATCGATTATTCTCATACGAGTAGTTTGATAAGAGTGCATGTTGTATATGTGTGCAATATATATTCCCGCTTCCTTTTAACTCAAGTTTAACCTTTTTAACCAAGCTTTCATAGTTTATATTGGTTTTGCAAAATGTCAGAGGAAAATTAAAATGCTGAATTCAATTTACCTCCAACAACAGTTAAAGCACAAGGGGTAATTTCGAACTTGATATATTTCTTTAAAGAATGACGACGGCTCCTACACAGAGCTAGAAATAGACAATTATCGCCTAGAGTTTTTCAGAAATGTAACCCTCACAACAAGATAGACGGCGGCGCGATGGCATCGTGTGTTAGTCTTTGCAGGAGAGAAACAAGTTGTCGCATCTGGATATTGATTAAAACTAAAATAGTAGACTACAGTTACAGGGTGAAACACAAGTAGAGGCCATTACAAACCGCTTGCAAAGAAACGTGTAGTTCTAAAATAAATCAATTAGCTTTACTTGACAACAACAAATATCCTTCTCACAAACGACCTTTGATTTCTTGATATTGATTTAAATCACTGTCATTGTAGTCTAGTGTTTTCCCTGGTTGTCTTGCAATGCAAGATTAAAGATAATGTATATGGTTTGTGTCTGTGTAGTTTCAAGGGTAAACATGCGAATAACAACATATTTGGTTGTATAAACGCCCGGTTATTTGTCCGGTCCTCTTTTGAATCCATTCTGTGTCCAGCTTCATGTGTACCCCGGTCATATAGTCACGATCTTTTTCAAGGGTATCGGCTAGTTGATACCCCGCCTTATATCGATGTGATCTCGATGATATGTGAGTCGAACTGATGTTCTCATTCCTCATATTAAATGAATTAGTAGAAACAATATTCGCAAGAAAGCTTACGATGGTCAATAGGCAATTGTTTCCCATTCAAAATTTGTCTGCAAACCTTACAATATCATACGTCCATCGTAAAAGAATTGGGTTCAAATTCGATAACATGTATTTGCCCTCCTCCGCGTTCTACATTTTTTTCTATAAGTGTAAATTATTTGTGCTTTTATTAGGACAAGCTTGCCCTCATAGCCAACAAATAAATGAATAAAATTGCATTGAGTGGAACAGCTGGATAACTGCTGCAATTGCCAAAGTCCATCATGACTTTTTAAGAGACTTGTGAAAACGCCAATGATATAACTGAACAGCAAATACAATATCAAAAGTACGAGCTGTATAGCTGATTTAATCACTTAAGTTATATTAGAAAACAATATAATTGCCTGCCGTGTTAGATCCTCGTAGCATTCATTTAAACCACAAAAGGTGTTTGAACGCTTAACTACTTGTTTCCAGTTGATGCATTTCACCTCACTGACGGTTCTTCAATAGACATATATATATATATATATATATATATATATATATATATATATATATATATATATATATATATATAACGACACTGCACGTGGTACACAAGCACCACAAACATACTGCACTGGCATCAAAATAGCTTTTTAATATAAGACAATGAAAACTGGTGAAGGTACACGAGTGACATGCTTCTTGTGAAAATACGGAAAAACGGAAAACGTATTACTACAGATGTACATATTTATTCTTAAATCATCTGACATGAAATGGTGCTGAAAAGCACGGCTTACGGCAACTTATTGATAGTTCTGCAATCTTTAGCTTTTTACAAGAATTAAGAATAGTTTCGTGCAATATAGTCTGTAAAAAGTTATCCATGAGAACTTACAGAGAGGATTATCTGTTTACAAAAATAGTCCAATAGCGATGGTGTGCCTTTTACAACAGTTTAATCCGAAAGTGTTTAACGTGGAATATTCCTGACGTATTTTGTGATAAAAGCCTGTTAAACTGCCACCAAGATTATTCTATTCTGTTTGCTTTAATCGAAATGAATTCAATCTCAATAACACATATATAAGGATATATTTAATTACATTTCGACATTCTGTAATGAACAAGATAAGATATGAAAGATACTGTTCCATGAGCAACAATTGTTTTCATATTATTCTTGATATTCATATCTGATTTACGTGTTTAAGGAACAGGGTAGATCGAACAACCAGACGCCCGAAACTCTCTGGGGAACAGCAAAGGTGGTAATATACAGATAATTCATCGTTTTTTCTTTACTCGTATAAACAGTAAAGAATTCATTAAAAACTTCATTGTGGCAATTAGTGGTGATAGTGATCGTTTTACAGCACTTTCCCGTGGAAATGTAAGAAAAGAAAAGGAGCCCATAAACGAAATTGTAAGACAATTTTCCAAATTTTAAAATGATGGTGTATTATAGTGTATATAGTGAACATCATATATTTGACAACCATTATTGTCACAATATGGTTGTCAGTCGCGTAGCTAGGGCCTAAAATACTTGTAGGCCCGATGATGCTATGTAAGTTTGGGGACTTTGATATGCACATTACATAAACTCAATAACAATTTCAGTGATTACAATAAAACCAAGCAATACAGTCCCTGCACATAGTTTTAATAAACACCAAACTTGCCAGGGTTAAAATAAAACATTTTTTGTTTAAAGTATTTAGGTAGCTATTAGTTTTTATTGCATTTTTTGGTTATTTAAATTTTATCATTTTTCAAAAATGGTTGTAGGCCCAGGCCTACAAGGCCTATAATATTATGTAGCTACGCCACTGGTTGTATAATGCGGTTTGGAAGAATCTCAAGTTCATCATGCGAATTCTTTTTGGGAATTGTCACCAACTAATAATAAAATAAAGACTACAGGATCAAGCCCAGAAGTCAAATTTATTTAAATATAAACTCTGTTTAAAGGCAAAATCTGAGACCCAAATGACACTGAACGAGATACACAAACGTACAAACACTTATAACATAGCACAATGACATCAGCATAGCTTTATCAATAAACGATGGGATAACTTCTCTGGAACTGTCAGTAAAGCCCACAGGGGGTTACAACTAGATTATATCACACGTCTCGCAACGTTTATCACTTATTAATAATTATTAAAAATGAAAGCTTATTGGTGACTGTATGTACCTGAAAACAATGATGAATAAAGTAAAACTAACGTTTAAACTGGTAGGCATTTAAAATGGTGATCACGTGATTCTTTGGAGTAAAACCACAATAGAAACTAAGGGGAAAGCCCGGGGGCCCCGGAGCCTACACGTTGTCCAAAATATTATTACAAAAGGACCAGAGCCAAACAAACACTAGACTAGAGACAGAAATGGTCGTAAGATAACACAGAAAACACAACTATCATAAAAACATCGTATGTAAAAACGGGGAAATCTTTTATAGCCTATACAAACATTACAATGAAATCTCCAAGTACAAGCACAATTGACACTTATCTTACAATGAAAACTCAAGGGACAAGCACAATTGACCGAAAATCTTACAATGAAAACTCCAGGGACAATCACAATTGACATATATCTTACAATAAAAACTCCAGGAACAAGCACAATTGTCTCATGTCTTAAAATGAAAACTCCAGGGACATGCACAATTGTCACAAATCTTACAATGAAAACTCCAGGGACAAGCACAATTGACACATATCTTACAATGAAAACTCCAGGGACAAGCACAATTGACACATATCTCACAATGAAAACTCCAGGGACAAGCACAATTGTCACATATCTTACAATGAAAACTCCAGGGACAAACACAATTGTCCCATATATTACAATGAAAACTCCAAGGACAAGCACAATTGTCACATATATTACAATGAAAACTCCAGAGACAAGCACAATTGTCACATATCTTACAATGAAAACTCCAAAGACAAGCACAATTGACATATATCTTACAATGAAAACTCCAGGGACAAGCACAATTGTCACATATCTTACAATGAAAACTCCAGGGACAAGCACAATTGTCACATATCTTACAATGAAAACTCCAGGGACAAACACAATTGTCCCATATATTACAATGAAAACTCCAAGGACAAGCACAATTGTCACATATATTACAATGAAAACTCCAGAGACAAGCACAATTGTCACATATCTTACAATGAAAACTCCAAAGACAAGCACAACTGACATATATCTTACAATGAAAACTCCAGGGACAAGCACAATAGTCACATATCTTACAATGAAAGCTCCAGGGACAAGCACAATTGTCACATACATATGTCTTACAATAAAAACTCCAGAGAAAAGCACAATTGTCTCATATCTTACAATGAAAACTCCAGGGACAAGCACAATTGACATATATCTTACAATGAAAATTCCAGGGACAAGCACAATTGACACTTATCTTACAATGAAAACTCCAGGGACAAGCACAATTGTCACATATCTTACAATGAAAACTCCAGGGACAAGCACAATTGACATATATCTTACAATGAATACTCCAGGTACAAGCACAATTGACATATATCTTACAATGAAACGTCCAAGGACAAGCACAATTGACACATATCTTACAATGAAAACTCCAAGGACGAGCACAATTGTCTCATATCTTACAATGAAAACTCCAGGAACAAGCACAATTGTCTCATATCTCACAATGAAAACTCCAGTGACAAGCACAATTGACATATATCTTACAATGAACCGTCCAGGGATAAGCAAAATTGACATAAATCTTACAATGAAAACTCCAAGGACGAGCACAATTGTCACATATCTCACAATGAAAACTCCAGGGACAAGCACAATTGTCACATATCTTACAATGAAAACTCCAGGGACAAGCACAATTGACATATATCTTACAATGAATACTCCAGGGACAAGCACAATTGTAACATATCTTACAATGAAAACTCCAGGGACAAGCACAATTGTCACATATCTTACAATGAAAACTCCAGGGAAAAGCACAATTCACACTTATCTTACAATGAAAACTCCAGAGACAAGCACAATTGTCACATATCTTACAATGAAAACTCCAGGGAAAAGCACAATTCACACTTATCTTACAATGAAAACTCCAGAGACAAGCACAATTGTCACATACACATATCTTACAATGAAAACTCCAGGGACAAGCACAATTGTCACATATCTTACAATGAAAACTTTAGGGACAAGCACAATTGTCTCATATTTTACAATGAAAACTCCAGGGACAAGCACAATTGACACATATCTTACAATGAAAATTCCAAGGGCAAGCACAATTGTAACATTTCTTACAATGAAAACTCCAGGGACAAGCACAATTGTCACATACACATATCTTACAATGAAAACTCCAGGAACAAGCACAATTGTCACATATCTTACAATGAAAACTCCAGGGACAAGCACAATTGTCACATATCCTACAATGAAAACTCCATGGACAAGCACAATTGTCTCATATCTTACACTGAAAACTCCAGGGACAAGCACATTATCACATATCTTACAATGAAAACTCCAGAGACAAGTACGATTGACACATATCTTACAATGAAAACTACAGGGACAAGCACAATTGTCACATATCTTACAATGAATACCCCAGAGACAAGCACAATTGACATATATCTTATAATAAAAACTCCAGGGACAAGCACAATTGACACGTATCTTACAATGAAAATTCCAGGGACAAGCACAATTGACACATATCTTACAATTAAAACTCCAGGGACAAGCACAATTGTCACATATATTATGCAATCGTGAACCCATTACGAAAATAGTCAAGTATTTTTTTTTTAATCTCAACATCAATCCATTTCTTCACATACATTCGTATAAGCATGGAATGATACAAAAAATAAATGCTTTTTTACCTCTATTGAAGAGAGCAGTATAATATGTTTAACGTTGATAAGCATTATTGTGCAAATTTCTTCCGAAACATAGTTCTAGAGCCAAATGTACTTGGGCAATAACTCAGAAATAAAACATTGGACTTCAACGTGTTTTTGAACATTTTCGATTGATGGTTTTTATGAACATAATATATGAGGGAATGCACTTTTAGAAAGAGTACAAACTTACAATATTTTAAAAAGTTGTTTGCTGTTTTGTGGTAAAAGTTAAAACTGAGACTGAGAACTGACTTAAGCATGTTTGTGAAATTTCGGCCTGGTTCAAATGCACAATGCTAATGCATGTCAAACAGTCCTTCAACATAATTCATAACTAGAATTTTAGATGGATAATCATCAGTGTTTAAAAGTAACTATATGTGATAAGTATTTTACCAAACAGTTGCTGTCATAGTTCAAAGCGATTTCTCAAACTGGCTAATTATTCTGCACGTGAATTGTAGTAAACATGTTTTCGAATGTTTCTAAATTGGCATCAACTCACTTTGTGTCCGTAAATGTTCAAGTGCTATAAACTGTTTATTCGTAAATTTAAAAGTCTAGGGAAGTTGAAAATACACAATTTCCATACTGCTGATACTACAAATCTATAATTCCAAAAACAGAAAGTACGCAGTCTAACCTTAACCCCAGAGAACGATTTTTGTTTTCGCTGACCGTTCGAAGATAGTAACCTTATTGTGAATGCGTAGCCAGTTTCGTGATATGATTCATAAAATTCAAAATATGAACGATAACAAATTTGCAGTTTGACGTAATTTGTCACGTACGCAATGGCGCCCGGCATGTCTTTATGTAAGGCGTAGACTGCATTCATGAAAAAAACTGACTTATTTTCTCTATCTAATGGCGTTTGGGAATTTTATGAGAAATACTTTTCAAATTCAAACGCAATAAAGCTTTTTCATTGCCAAAAAGGAAGGGCAAAGTGTAATTATGTAAAATATAAACAGGACCCATATTATGTATTCTGGAATACATCAACTGTTTTGAAACCAGACGAGAATCGCCGTTTCAGAGTAGTTTCTTCAACGTTTTATGCATTCATTAAACGGGTGTAGAGAAGGAAGATACTGCAATGATATGAACGGTCAGATATATTCAGAACTTAACATTCTAATAATTTAAGGAACATAATTTTTCATAAATCCTAGAGTATGTTATAATAGTGTAACTGGGTACTTAAGGTAGATCACGTGTATTATTCAGTACATTTCACACGGGTGCAATATCAACATGACACATGAGTGCCATGATTTCAACTCTTGACTGCTTCCAAGAAAAGGTGACGAATTTTCATACGAAAGTTCATTCATTAAAAGACCGCCCCATTCAGTCATACGACGTTTTACCATTTATATCAAGAGGTTTTCAAAATGTTTTACTTTTTTATACAAAAGCAATGTTTAATCATTCAGATAAATATCCTACATCAGTTGATATACATGAACAAGCCTACCAAGTCAAAATATACTTGCAAATCACACGAAATTGAAATTTCAACATTTGAAAATTCACATCACTATTGCATTGTACTGAACTAACGGTGCTAAGACTATCATGAACGCTTAAAAATGTTTACAAATAATGGAAAGAGACTTCATAACTGAAAAGTTTTGCGCCTAAGGCTTTCGATGGTCTCTTTTTGTATTTTACATAGTTACTACTTGTAATTTACCATGCTTTGTATTTCTGCTTTACTGTTTTTACTTTATTTCTCTCTCACGTGTTGGGGCCGTTCTTTTTCCAGTTATGCATCGTAAAATACTAATATAATAACTAGTTTACTCTATTGATACCGAAATTGCAGAAAAATACACACTTCAAGAATAAAACAATATTCAAAACGAAACTTTGAAGCAATTCGCGTTACTAATGCTATTCAACATCGTGGACAATATTTAAGCACATATCAACATTTTTGAAGGGTTCTGGCCGTCAGTATCTTCGTTAAAACACTACCTAACTTCGAATATTTTGACGAAATTGGTTACTGGTTAAATGTATTCAAAAAGAGAGCCCATAAGACAATAAGGTTAAATAAAGTTAGCAATTCAAATCTAGAGAACAATGCAAACATGAGATGTGAACAAGACGCGAATGTACATCATTAGTTAACATTGCCATAATATTGCGACCAGTATTCCGAGTATATATCACGGTTTTTGAAGGTGTCCCGAATTCTTGAGGAAAACTATTCAACTTGTGTTCACAAATGACATGTTCTTTGACAAAAAAGAAAATACATCTTTTAAAAAAAGTCGAAATGCTTTGAAATCGGCTCAAATGTAGAAATGAAATGAAATATATATTCAAAACTAGACATTGTGCACGAAGAGCAAGTCGAAAATCAAAATGTTCGCGGTATTTTTCGCAGTCTAATTGGAATTACCAGATAAATTATGTTTAATAGCAATAAACTCATGTCAAATATTGAAAATAAATGTCTAACAAATGATACAAAACAACCATATATCAACTCTTATATTTCTTTGGCAATGGTTTACTGTTGTGCTATATGGAGGCAACGCAGTCAGTCAAGCATTTCTTTAGTTGGAGATCTATTTTTTTAAAGATCGATGTACTTACCACGCTGCGCTTAGCTCCTTATTTACAAAATAAGTTTGTACTTTGCAAACAACGAGTCATTTACATTGAGATCTACCATCCATTAATATAGTCATCAAGACGGAGACATAAATACTAACATTCTAAATATGGAACTCAAGCTTCCTCATACGATGTAATAGAAATATATAATAATATCCCCCTTTTATGTCGGAGCTATTGCTTCCTTGGCAAGATTTAAGCAGAAATATATATCAATGCTCAGTTGCTTATGTTACTTCTAGATATGACATTTTTATTATAATGGTAGACTTTATTAATTCATATCTTTAAAGAGTGTGTCTATCGATTATTCTCATTCGACTAGTTTTATAAGAGTGCATGTTGTATATGCGTGCACTATATTTTTCCGCTTCCTTTTTAATCAAGTTTAACCTTTTCTACAAAACTTTCTTAGTTTATATGGGTTTTGCAAAATGTCAGACGAAAATTGAAATGAAACTTGTGAAATAAATATACCTCCAATAACAGTTTAAGCACAAGGGGTAATTTCGAACTTGATATATTTCTTTAAAGAATGACGACGGCTCCTACATAGAGCTAGAAATAGACAATTATAGCCTAGAGTTTTAACAGAAATGTAACCCTCATATTAAACAAAAACAACAAGATAGACGGCGGCTCGATGGCATCGTGTGTTAGTCTTTGCAGGAGAGGAACAAGTTCATACATCTGGATATTGATTAAAACCAAAATAGTAGACTACAGTTACAGGGTGAAAAACAAGTAGAGGCCATAACAAACCGCTTGCAAAGAAACGTGTAGTTCTAAAATATATCAATTAGCATTACTTGTCAACTACAAATAACCTGTTCACAAACGGCCTTTGATTTCTTGATATTGATTTAATACACTGTCATTGTAGTCTCGTGTTTTCCCTGGTTGTCCTGCGATTCAAGATCAAAGATACTGTGTATGGCTTGTGACTGTGTAGTTTCCAGAGTTAAACATGCGAATTACAACATATTTGGTTGTATAAACGCGACGTTATTTGTCCGGTCCTTTTGTGAATTCATTATGTGTACCCTGGTCACACAGTCACGATTTTTTCAAGAGTTTCGGTAAGTTGAAACCTCGCCTTATATCGATGTGATATCGGTTGTATGTGAGTCGAACTCATGTTCTCGTTCTTCGCACATTATCGGGATTGGCCTACGATAATTTCAACTTGTTAAACATTCGTGCCGTCCAAGCATTACGCCAGTGTCATGTTTTTTTCCGTGCACGCTGTCGCCTGGCATATTAATAATATCTGTCATGTGTTCCCGTTCCGGATAGAAAAATCCGACCCGAGAGCACCTGCGTTGCCAGGTAACGAGGCTTGCCGAGTTACCGGCTACGCAGCGTGCCCGAGGGTCGGATTTTTCTATCAGGAACGGACACACATGATATATATTTTTTCTAGCATACATAAAATTACATTTTTGTGAACAAAATACATATAAAAAAGTATTTTTGTACATATCACCAAAACGCGCGTGCGATGATGTTTACTGACGTCATGACGCGCAGTAATTTGTATTCACTGCATACGTCAATAAGTTCCTTCGACATCACGTCTTTTAAGGGTTATTTTGTTTTGTTTTTTAAATTTTGTTTTTGTAAAGTTAATGTTAATGGAACTCATCTATTTAAATCTCATAATAATTATTACATAAAGTGTATTATAAAAGAAATTGAAATCATTCCGTCACAGCGCGTGACTCATCTGGCATGGGGGGATGCCAGATGGAGTTTTCCAGCACGGCTGAATTCACCGGAAATGCCTATCCGGTGTGCTAGAATGTTTATTATTGCCTGTTCTCAACGTCAAAAGGCAAATTCCGAGTCATGTTGAAACAATACGATGAAAAGCATGTCCAGAAATGATGGACTCAGAACGTACGACATTTCTTCGAATATTCCCGATAACTGTACGATGGTGCGCTAGATTTTTGTGAGTAGCGTTCGAGTGCCCAACTATCACGTGGCATCATCTTTATACGAGGAGCAATATCGTTCTTTACCCTTATACGAGGAGCAACATCGTTCTTTACCCTTATACGAGGAGCTATATCGTTCTTTACCCTTATACGAGGAGCAACATCGTTCTTTACCCTTATACGAGGAGCAACATCGTTCTTTACCCTTATCCGAGGAGCAACATCGTTCTTTACCCTTATGCGAGGAGCAACATCGTTCTTTACCCTTATGCGAGGAGCAACATCGTTCTTTACCCTTATGCGAGGAGCAACATCGTTCTTTACCCTTATGCGAGGAGCAACATCGTTCTTTACCCTTATGCGAGGAGCAACATCGTTCTTTACCCTTATGCGAGGAGCAACATCGTTCTTTACCCTTATACGAGGAGCAACATCGTTCTTTACCCTTATACGAGGAGCAACATCGTTCTTTACCCTTATACGAGGAGCAACATCGTTCTTTACCCTTATGCGAGGAGCAACATCGTTCTTTACCCTTATGCGAGGAGCAACATCGTTCTTTACCCTTATGCGAGGAGCAACATCGTTCTTTACCCTTATACGAGGAGCAACATCGTTCTTTACCCTTATCCGAGGAGCAACATCGTTCTTTACCCTTATGCGAGGAGCAACATCGTTCTTTACCCTTATGCGAGGAGCAACATCGTTCTTTATCCTTATACGAGGAGCAACATCGTTCTTTACCCTTATACGAGGAGCAACATCGTTCTTTACCCTTATACGAGGAGCAACATTTACCCTTATGCGAGGAGCAACATCGTTCTTTACCCTTATACGAGGAGCAACATCGTTCTGTATGCAGAAAATTTCATTTTCCGCAGCAGTTTGGCTTCTACATCATTTTGTTTTAGCCGAGTATCATCCTTAAATTCTCCCTGTAGGCAATACACTTTCCATTTAATTAAGTCATACGGGGATGTCACATAATGCAGCTCTTTGGCGGGGACAGGCCTTAAGAAATTAAAATACTAACTAGCCAATGCTACATATCAGTGTTTATCATGACAACTTCTGTATGTGCAAATTTAAGATATCCGTACATAACTTGTATTGTATCATACTAAGTCCCGATATCGCAATGTATCGTTCCTTAAATCGTTGAAACTCTTACTAACTAGAATACGCTCCTTGTATCTCTTACTTAGTGTTTGAACGTGTTTGTACGATATGGTACGACTTGAGTACGACTATGCCGATGACCGTATATGACTATATATGGTGAGGTTGGTACGAGTTTGTACGATACGGTACGACATGAGTACGGCTATGCCGATGACCGTATATGACTATATATGGTGAGGTTGGTACGAGTTTGTATGATACGGTACGACATGAGTACGGCTATGCCGATGACCGTATATGACTATATATGGTGAGGTTGGTACGAGTTTGTATGATACGGTACGACATGAGTACGGCTATGCCGATGACCGTATATGACTATATATGGTGAGGTTGGTACGAGTTTGTATGATACGGTACGACATGAGTACGGTTATGCCGATGACCGTATATGACTATATATGGTGTAGTTGGTACGAGTTTGTATGATACGGTACGACATGAGTACGGCTATGCCGATGACCGTATACGACTATATATGGCGAGGTTGGTACGTGTTTGTACGATACGGTAAGACATGAGTATGGTTATGCCAATGACCGTATACAATTATATATGACGAGGTTGAATACAAGAACATAAGTAACAGACGATAATGCGTGCATATGTTGAACGACAACGCACGAGGGAGTTTCTGAACGGTTTCTGAACAGTGTGAATTGAAAACCGTTTTACATGTTCGTATGCGTTTCGCAGTAATATGCGAAACACGACGAAACTGGTTATGAACTCGTCGCAACTGTCAGCAACTGTCATGACCATATTGCATGGACATTTCCTTTTTAGTGCAGCACTTTTCGCTAAGTTGTATTTCAACGGTGACCGGTTTTTTCAGTTGTTTCTCTAAAATTCTTCATTAATATAATGAAAAATACAGCGACAATGCCAGTTTACGACGTGTTAAAATCTCAAAACAGGTGAACAACACATGTGATATGGCGTCTTTGCGCAATCTGCATGTTTCGATTGCCGGGTTGAGGACTACCGGCAAGCAGCACAAGATATAACGCCAAGTACCGGAAATGGATCGCCATTTTGTATATACTGTGTATTACGTGTTTTGAATGTTGCGAAAATGTTATGAATTAATCACAAAGGGATTAGCCATTATTTTCGGTAAAAACAAAATGATTTATGCTCATATTCGAGTAAAAAGTAATAGTTTTTAAGAAGCCTTGTATATTGCTTCCCTGGAGGTATATTGGGTATCTGGTTGTGTGGGAAACAATTTTCCTTTAAAAGCACGTTTATCAGATAACAAATTCGGGAATAACAAGGTAGCTATTATTCCTGGGGAAGCAAAATGTTCATATCTAAATTACTCATAACAAAAAATCGGAAATTAATAGAAAGCTTCAGTGATTGACTGGATAAATTTCGAGTACTTGAATACAATTGAGTAATCAGTCGTATGTCCAGCAGGGTGGTGAATTTGTCCAGCATGGTGGTGGTCTTGTCCAGCATGAGGGTGGTGTTGTCCAGCATGGTGGTGGTCTTGTCCAGCATGGTGGTGGTCTTGTCCAGCATTGGGATGGTCTTGTCAAACATGATGCTGGTCTTGTCCAACATGGGGATGGTCTTGTCCAGCATGGTGTTGGTCTTGTCCAGCCTGGTGGTGGTCTTGTCCAGCATGGTGTTGGTCTTGTCCAACATGGTGTTGGTATTGTCTAGCATGGTGATGGTCTTGTCCAGCATGGTGTTGGTCTTGTCAAACATGGTTCTGGTATTGTCCAGCATGGAGGTTGTCTTGTCCAGCATGGTGTTGGTCTTGTCCAGCCTGGTGGTGGTCTTGTCAAACATGAAGGTTGTCTTGTCCAGCATGGTGTTGGTCTTGTCCAGCATGGTGGTGGTCTTGTCCAGCATGGTGTTGGTCTTGTCCAGCATGGTGGTGGTCTTGTCCAGCATAGGGATGGTCTTGTCCAGCATGGTGGTGGTCTTGTCCAGCATGGGGATGGTCTTGTCAAACATGGTGCTGGTCTTGTCCAGCATGGGGATGGTCATGTCAAACATGGTGCTGGTCTTGTCCAGCATGGGGATGGTCTTGTCAAACATGGTGCTGGTCTTGTCCAGCATGGAGGTTGTCTTGTTCAGCATGGAGGTTGTCTTGTCCAGCATGGTGTTGGTCTTGTCAAACATGGTTCTGGTCTTGTCCAGCATGGAGGTTGTCTTGTCCAGCATGGTGCTGGTCTTGTCCAGCCTGGTGCTGGTCTTGTCCAGCATGGTGCTGGTCTTGTCCAGCATGGTGTTGGTCTTGTCCAACATGGTGTTGGTCTTGTCCAGCATGGTGTTTGTCTTGTCCAGCAAGGGGGTGGTCTTGTCCAGCATGGTGTTGGTCTTGTCAAAAATGGTGCTGGTCTTGTCCAGCATGGTGTTCGTCTTGTCCAGCATGGTGTTCGTCTTGTCCAGCATGGTGGTGGTTTTGTCCAGCATGGTGTTGGTCTTGTCCAGCATGGTGGTGGTCTTGTCCAGTATGGTGGTGTTTTTGTCCAGCATGGTGGTGGTCTTGTCCAGCATGGTGGTGGTCTTGTCCAGCATGGTGGTGGTTTTGTCCAGCATGGTGGTGGTCTTGTCAAGCATGGTGTTCGTCTTTTCCAGCATGGTGGTGGTTTTGTCCAGCATGGTGGTGGTCTTGTCATGCATGGTGGTGGTCTTGTCCAGCGTGGTGGTGGTTTTGTCCAGCATGGTGGTGGTTTTGTCCAGCATGGTGGTGGTCTTGTCATGCATGGGGGTGGTCTTGTCCAGTATGGTGGTGGTTTTGTCCAGCATAGTAGTGGCCTTGTCAAGCATGGTGGTGGTATTGTCCAGCATGGTGGTGGTCTTGTCAAGCATGGTGCTGGTATTGTCCAGCCTGGTGGTGGTCTTGTCCAGCATGGTGGTGGTTTGTCCAGCATGGTGGTGGTCTTGTCAAGCATGGTGGTGGTTTTGTCCAGCATGGTGGTGGTTTTGTCCAGCATGGTGGTGGTTTTGTCCAGCATGGTGGTGGTCTTGTCAAGCATGGTGGTGGTTTTGTCCAGTATGGTGGTGGTCTTGTCAAGCATGGTGGTGGTTTTGTCCAGCATGGTGGTGGTTTTGTCCAGCATGGGAGTGGTCTTGTCCAGCATGATGGTGGTCTTCTCCAGCATGGTGGTGGTCTTGTCCAGCACGGTTTTGTCCAGTATGATAATGGTATTGTCCAGCATGGTGTTTGTCTTGTCCAGCATGGTGTTGGTCTTGTCCAGCATGGTGGTGGTCTTGTCTAGCACGGTGGTGGTTTTATCCAGCATCAGGGTGGTCTTGTCCAGCATGGTGGTGGTCTTGTCCAGCATGGTGGTGGTCTTGTCCAGCATTGGGATGGTTTTGTCAAACATGGTGCTGGTCTTGTCCAGCATGGTGGTGGTCTTTTCATGCATTGTGCTGGTATTGTCCAGCCTGGTGGTGGTTTTGTCCAGCATGGTGGAGGTTTTATCCAGCATGGGGGTGGTTTTGTTCAGCATGGTAATGGTATTGTCCAGCATGGTGTTTGTCTTTTCCAGCATGGTGTTGGTCTTGTCCAGCATGGTGGTGGTCTTGTCCAGCACGACGGCGGTTTTGTCCTGCATGGTAATGGTATTGTCCAGCATGGTGCTGGTATTGTCCAGCATGGTGTTGGTCTTGTCCAGCATGGTGGTGGTTTTGTCCAGCCTGGTGCTGGTCTTGTCCAGCATGGTGGTGGTTTGTCCAGCATGGTGGTGGTCTTGTCAAGCATGGTGGTGGTTTTGTCCAGCATGGTGGTGGTTTTGTCCAGCATGGTGGTGGTTTTGTCCAGCATGGTGGTGGTCTTGTCAAGCATGGTGGTGGTTTTGTCCAGTATGGTGGTGGTCTTGTCAAGCATGGTGGTGGTTTTGTCCAGCATGGTGGTGGTTTTGTCCAGCATGGGAGTGGTCTTGTCCAGCATGATGGTGGTCTTCTCCAGCATGGTGGTGGTCTTGTCCAGCACGGTGGTGGTTTTGTCCAGTATGATAATGGTATTGTCCAGCATGGTGTTTGTCTTGTCCAGCATGGTGGTGGTTTTGTCCAGCATGGTGGTGGTCTTGTCTAGCACGGTGGTGGTTTTATCCAGCATCAGGGTGGTCTTGTCCAGCATGGTGGTGGTCTTGTCCAGCATTGGGATGGTCTTGTCAAACATGGTGCTGGTCTTGTCCAGCATGGTGGTGGTCTTTTCATGCATTGTGCTGGTATTGTCTAGCCTGGTGGTGGTCTTGTCCAGCATGGTGTTGGTTTTATCCAGCATGGGGGTGGTTTTGTTCAGCATGGTAATGGTATTGTCCAGCATGGTGTTTGTCTTTTCCAGCATGGTGTTGGTCTTGTCCAGCATGGTGGTTTTCTTGTCCAGCACGGCGGCGGTTTTGTCCTGCATGGTAATGGTATTGTCCAGCATGGTGCTGGTATTGTCCAGCATGGTGTTGGTCTTGTCCAGCATGGTGGTGGTTTTGTCCAGCATGGTGGTGGTCTTGTCCAGCATTGGGGTGGTCTTGTTCAGTATGGTGCTGGTCTTGTCCAGCATGGTGCTGGTCTTGTTTAGGAAAAGATGAACAAACTTATATCGAACGACAATATCGAACGGAAATCTCATGTCACTTAATAAAAGTAATATTTCGTGAAGAGTAATGATACTTTTTTCAGAACACACGCACACACACGCGCTTATTTGCTATACATCATCAATAAGTTATTTAATTTTGTCATGTTTTTTCCGGTGAATATAATGCTAGAAGATCGCCCCGGGATGAACAAAACTGAAGTGAAACATAGTTAAATTGATAAGATCCCATCCTGTTCGCTAACGTCTAAAATAATGTTGGATTTTCTAGGTAATGTCTTCAATCCTTATTTCACTGATTTTTTAATGGATTTGTTGGACTACAATTTTCAGAAATAATGTGTGAATAATGATCAAATTGTTCACAAATCGATTGAGAAAAATGTGTACGTTCTAAAAAAGAGTGGCATATTGCACCACACTTTCACAAATTGTTGATAATGTGATCAATTGTTCACAAAATCACGCTTTGTTTGTTAAGGGTGATTTGCTATAATATAAATGGTCCAGAGGCACACAGTAAAGGCACAAGTGACACTGAACGAGAAACGAATACCACACACAGACCACATGCTGCCTAGAAACCATTTTTTCAGTTGCGGTAATATCGCTTTAATGCAAAAATTGAGAATATTTAATAATTAATAATATAATTTTTATTTTTATTATATTTTCATTTCACATTTCGCACAAAATCATATTTTTAGAATTCTGATCATATAAAACGTGAACGAGTACTTTAAATTGTGGTCGTGATCACTTAATGGCTGAGTCATACTTGAATATAGATTACCTCTAAGACCGATGATATGTATCATTTATAAGTGCATGGATGAACTCATTGAAACTGAGACTGCTATTTTATTTGTATCTAAGCTGCTGTGTGCTACCGAATGAGGAACCTCTTGTTATTCACCTTGTGAATCCCATATTTTCTAGAGTTTCGTTCAATATAAAACCAAACCTGTCTTTATAATTCTATGGCTGCGAGTGCAAGCCGAGTGATAATTGTCCTCATACAAACAATTAAATGCTGCATAAGGAAGAGCATTGACGTTCAATGAGCCCATACAAGGACTGTCAGAGAAATTTATTTTTTTATCGAATTTCAAGCACGTCATCATCTGACAGAAATGGTAAAGTGATTTTACTGAAGATCATGTGGGGGCATTATACAAATAGTTACATCCTTCGTGCAGAACAATTATTTTCAGGCTAATAAATCTACGCAAGAAGCTAAAGTATCAAACAATCCATGTGAAATAATGTGCTGTGTGAACATTTCAACTGTGGACACAAGTTGAGCAGGTGAACGTTCCTCAAAAATACCGTTAACCTCAATGCAATCGTAATAAATATAATACAAATTCATATATTTTCCTTTTTTGCTTTGAGCGATTTTATAAAACAATCAGATGCTCAACTATCCTATCATCAACGTTGAAACAAACGTACGCAATGCCTACTAGTTGCCTGATTTACCTCGAAGTACGTGCAACATGAAATGACGTCATACGTTCACACATATTTGTGACATTGTTTTGGACATGGTAGTTTTTTACTTAGGAATATTCACCAAAAACGAAAAATGAACTATAATATAATTCGAAGGCCATGGTGACACATACGATTTACGCATGCGTAAACAAACGCACAAGAAAACAAAAAAACACGACAACACACACACAAGACAACAAACGCACAATACAACAAACAAAAGACAACAAACACACAATACAACAAACACACTGGACAACAGACACACACTACAACAAGCACACACAAGACAACAAACACACAATACAACAAACACACAAGACAACAAACACACAATACAACAAACACACAATACAACAAGCACACAATACAACAAACGCACGAGACAACAAACACACGAGATCATAAACACACAAGACAACATCACACAATACAACAAACGCACGAGACAACAAACACACGAGACAACAAACACACAAGACAACAAACACACAATACAACAAACGCACAAGACAACATACACACAAGACAATAAACAAAAGACAAAAAACACACAATACAACAAACGCACAAGACAACAAACACACAATACAACAAACACACAAGACAACACACACACAATACAACAAACACACAATAAAACATACACACAAGACAACACACACACAAGACAACAAACACACAAGACAACACACACACAAGACAACAAACACACAAGACAACATACACACAATACAACACACACACAAGACAAAAACACACAATACAACACACACACAAGACAACAAACAAACAATACAACATACACACAAGACAACACACACACAAGACAACAAACACACAAGACAACACACACACACAAGACAACAAACACACAAGACAACATACACACAATATAACAAACGCACAAGACAACAAACACACAATACAACACACGCACAAGACAACACACACACAAGACAACAAACACACAAAACAACAAACACACAATACAACATAAACACAAGACAACAAACACACACACAAGACACTAAACACAGAAGACAAAACACACACAATACAACAAAAACACAAGACAACAAACATACAATACAACAAACGCACAAGAAAACACACACACACAAGACAACAAACACACAAAACAACAAACACACAATACAACAAACACACAAGACAACACACACACAAGAAAACAAACAAAAGACATCAATCACACAATACAACAAACACACAAGACAACAAACGCACAAGACAACTAACACACAATACAACATACACACAAGACAACAAACACACAAGACAACAAACACACAAGACAACACACACACAAGACAACAAACACACAAAACAACATACACACAAGACAACAAACACACAAGACAACAAACACACAATACAACAAACGCACAAGACAACACACAATACAACAAACGCACAAGACAACAGACACACAAGACAACAAACACACAAGACAACAAACACACAATACAACAAACGCACAAGACAACAAACACACAAGACAACAAACGCACAAGACAACACACACACAAGACAACAAACACACAAAACAACATACACAAGACAAAAAATGTAAGACAACAAATGCAAGACAACAAATACACAAGACAACACACACACAAGACAACAAACACACAAAAAAACATACACACAAGACAACAAACACACAAGACAACAAACACACAATACAACAAACGCACAAGACAACACACAATACAACAAACGCACAAGACAACAGACACACAAGACAACAAACACACAAGACAACAAACACACAATACCACAAACGCACAAGACAACAAACACACAATACAACAAACGCACAAGACAACAAACACACAATACAGCAAACACAAGACAACAAATGTAAGACAACAAACGCAAGATACCAAACACACAAGACAACAAACACACAATACAACAAACACAAGACAACAAATGTAAGACAACAAACGCAATACAACAAACACACAAGACAACAAGCACACACAAGACAACAAACACAATACAACAAACACAACACTGAAACACAAGACAACAAACACACAAGACATCGAACACACAAGACATCACACACAAGACAATAAACACAATACAACACACACAAGACAACTATCACAAAAGAAATCAAACACACAAGACAACACACGCAAGACAACAAACACAGAAGAAAACAAACAAACAAGACAACACACACCCAAGACAACAAACACACAAGACAATAAACACACAAGACAATAAACACACGAGACAGCAAACCCACAAGACAACAAACACAAGACAACAAACACACAAGACATCAAACACAAAAGACAAACAAACAAAAAACAACCACAACAATTAAAGACAGGAAACACAAAAGACAAGAAACATAAAAGACAACACAATATCAATACATCTTCAGGTCTATGGGTAGCATTGAGAATTGAACCTTTTTTATACACAATTGTAAACCTTATTTTTGAAAACTGAAAACGATAAGTTAAGTTGTATCGGCCTGATCTAGTTGTGTCCATATTCTGAAAACATGAACCTATGACAAAGGCAAATGACGAGGATCTGGCAACATGATAGATTTGATGCTTTCAAGTGTTAACCACAAAATAATCTGTAATTTTATGGGTTTATTAAATGTTGGAAACCATTCACATTTTTAAGAA
This sequence comes from Mya arenaria, assembly GCF_026914265.1. Lineage (NCBI taxonomy): Eukaryota > Metazoa > Mollusca > Bivalvia > Myida > Myidae > Mya > Mya arenaria. The sequence continues at coordinate 5,622,944 of NC_069134.1, forward strand.
GGAAGTGTGTACAAGAAGGCACTTCCTAAGATGCGCATCTGAAAACCAAGACCTTTGGACGGTCTGTAAATGACAGTTCTACACTTTAAATATTAATGTTAAGATGTGGTCTCCCGTTCAGCGCCTGTAAGGACTCTTAGGACTTGGTCTCCCGTTCAGCACCTTTGAGGACTCTTAGGACGTGGTCTCCCGTTCAGCGCCTGTAAGGACTCTTAGGACTTGGTCTCCCGTTCAGCGCCTGTAAGAACTCTTAGGACTTGGTCTCCCGTTCAGCGATTTTGAGGACTCTTAGGACGTGGTCTCCCGTTCAGCGCCTGTAAGGACTCTTAGGACTTGGTCTCCCATTTCAGCGATTTTGAGGACTCTTAGGACGTGGTCTCCCGTTCAGCGCCTGTAAGTACTGTTTGGACGTGGTCTCCCGTTCAGCGCCTCTTAGGACTTGGTCTCCCATTTCAGCGATTTTGAGGACTCTTAGGACGTGGTCTCCCGTTCAGCGCCTGTAAGTACTGTTTGGACGTGGTCTCCCGTTCAGCGCCTGTAAGGACTCTTAGGACTTGGTCTCCCGTTCAGCGCCTGTAAGGACTCTTAGGACGTGGTCTCCCGTTCAGCGCCAGTAAGGACTGTTAGGACGTGGTCTCCCGTTCAGCGATTTTGAGGACTCTTAGGACGTGGTCTCCCGTTCAGCGCCTGTAAGGACTCTTAGGACGTGGTCTCCCGTTCAGCGCCTGTAAGTACTGTTTGGACGTGGTCTCCCGTTCAGCGCCTGTAAGGACTCTTAGGACTTGGTCTCCCGTTCAGCGCCTGTAAGGACTCTTAGGACGTGGTCTCCCGTTCAGCGCCTGTAAGGACTGTTAGGACGTGGTCTCCCGTTCAGCGATTTTGAGGACTCTTAGGACGTGGTCTCCCGTTCAGCGCCTGTAAGGACTCTTAGGACTTGGTCTCCCGTTCAGCGATTTTGAGGACTCTTAGGACGTGGTCTCCCGTTCAGCGCCTGTAAGTACTGTTTGGACGTGGTCTCCCGTTCAGCGCCTGTAAGGACTCTTAGGACTTGGTCTCCCGTTCAGCGCCTGTAAGGACTCTTAGGACGTGGTCTCCCGTTCAGCGCCAGTAAGGACTGTTAGGACGTGGTCTCCCGTTCAGCGATTTTGAGGACTCTTAGGACGTGGTCTCCCGTTCAGCGCCTGTAAGGACTCTTAGGACTTGGTCTCCCGTTCAGCGCCTGTAAGTACTGTTTGGACGTGGTCTCCCGTTCAGCGCCTGTAAGGACTCTTAGGACTTGGTCTCCCGTTCAGCGCCTGTAAGGACTCTTAGGACGTGGTCTCCCGTTCAGCGCCAGTAAGGACTGTTAGGACGTGGTCTCCCGTTCAGCGATTTTGAGGACTCTTCGGACGTGGTCTCCCGTTCAGCGCCTGTAAGGACTCTTAGGACGTGGTCTCCCGTTCAGCGCCTGTAAGTACTGTTTGGACGTGGTCTCCCGTTCAGCGCCTGTAAGGACTCTTAGGACTTGGTCTCCCGTTCAGCGCCTGTAAGGACTCTTAGGACGTGGTCTCCCGTTCAGCGCCTTTGAGGACTGTTAGGACGTGGTCTCCCGTTCAGCGATTTTGAGGACTCTTAGGAAGTGGTCTCCCGTTCAGCGCCTGTAAGGACTCTTAGGACTTGGTCTCCCGTTCAGCGATTTTGAGGACTCTTAGGACGTGGTCTCCCGTTCAGCGCCTGTAAGTACTGTTTGGACGTGGTCTCCCGTTCAGCGCCTGTAAGGACTCTTAGGACGTGGTCTCCCGTTCAGCGCCTGTAAGGACTCTTAGGACGTGGTCTCCCGTTCAGCGCCAGTAAGGACTGTTAGGACGTGGTCTCCCGTTCAGCGATTTTGAGGACTCTTAGGACGTGGTCTCCCGTTCAGCGCCTGTAAGGACTCTTAGGACGTGGTCTCCCGTTCAGCGCCTGTAAGTACTGTTTGGACGTGGTCTCCCGTTCAGCGCCTGTAAGGACTCTTAGGACTTGGTCTCCCGTTCAGCGCCTGTAAGGACTCTTAGGACGTGGTCTCCCGTTCAGCACCTGTAAGGACTGTTAGGAAGTGGTCTCCCGTTCAGCGCCTGTAAGGACTCTTAGGATATGGTCTCCCGTTCAGCGCCTGTAATGACTCTTAGGACTTGGTCTCCCGTTCAGCGCCTTTGAGGACTGTTAGGAGGTGGTCTCCCGTTCAGCGCCTGTAAGGACTCTAAGGACGTGGTCTCCCGTTCAGCGCCTTTGAGGACTGTTAGGACGTGGTCTCCCGTTCAACGCCAGTATGGACTGTTTGGACTACTCCCGTTCAGCGCCAGTACGGACTGATAAGGCTGTTCGGTCCTTGTCTCCCATTCAGTGCCAGAACGGACTGATAATGCTGTTCGCACTTGGTCTCCCGTTCAGCGCCTGTAAGGACTCTTAGGACACATGGTCTGTCGTTCAGCGCCTGTAAGAACTGTTCGGACTTGGTATCCCGTTCAGCGCCTGTAAGGACTCTAAGGACTTGGTCTCCCGTTCAGCGCCAGTACGGACTGATAAGGCTGTTTGGACATGGTCTCCCGTTCAGGGCCTGTAAGTACTGTTTGAACGTGGTCTCCCGTTCAGCGCCTGTAAGGACTGTTCGGACTTGGTCTACCTTTCAGCGCCTGTAAGTACTGTTTGGACGTGGTCTCCCGTTCAGCGGCTGTAAGGACTCTTAGGACGTGGTCTCCCGTTCAGCGCCTGTAAGGACTGTTCGGACGTGGTTTCCCGTTCAGCGCCTGTAAGGACTCTTAGGACATGGTCTCCCGTTCAGCGCCTATAAGGACTGTTTGGACTTGGTCTCCCGTTCAGCGCCTGTAAGGACTGTTCGGACTTGTTCGGACTTGGTCTCCCGTTCAGCGCCTGTAAGGACTCTTAGGACTTGGTCTTTTATTCAGTGCCTGTAAGGACTGTTCGGACTTGGTCTTTCATTCAGTGCCTGTAAGGACTGTTAGGACTTGGTCTCCCGTTCAGCGCCTGTAAGGACTGTTCGGACTAGGTCTTTTATTCAGTGCCTGTAAGGACTGTTAGGACTTGGTCTCCCGTTCAGCGCCTCTAAGGACTGTTAGGACTTGGTCTCCCGTTCAGCGCCTGTAAGGACTGTTCGGACTTGGTATTCCCGTTCAGCGCCTGTAAGGACTGTTAGGACTTGGTCTCCCGTTCAGCGCATGTAAGGACTGTTCGGACTTGGTCTTCCCGTTCAGCGCCTGTAAGGACTGTTAGGACTTGATCTCCCGTTCAGCGCCTGTAAGGACTGTTCGGACTTGGTCTCCTGTCTAGTGCCTATAAGGAATGTTGGGACATAAACTTCGTTCTTCTAAGAAGGAGGATTTTCACTAAATTGTTGGCTTCTATGGGTGTTTTCTACTATTTCTGAACTATTAACGCCGATGTGAGCTCTTCGGTGTTAACTATTACAGTTATTGATACACAAGTTATTTACATGCATGTGTTTACTGTAAGTGTTCTGATTTGTGGTTCTTATCCCAGCTATATCTATTGCTTTGATTGGCGGCAAACATATAAAAAATTAGTGCAATTGTTTACATATGAATGTTTGTGTGTGTGTGTATTAGTGACCATTACCTATATCCTGTCTGATCGTTATGTGCATGTAATGCTATGGTAGCACCCCCCCAATAAAAACCTACACTTCAAACTTTTAGGGTTTCAAGAAAGTGGTTCGAATTCATCCAGAAGCAAAAGTAGTTTATATTTTTGTTTTCTTTTGTTAACATTTTTACGGATGTTGATATTGTATTTTTATAAAAATGTGCATATAATAATATACCTTTCAAAAAGAATATTAGCTTCCTTGAATATCTTGTTACTTGCAGGCCTGGCTGAAATAGGTGGTTGTGAATTTCAAACTATATTTTTGTTTAAAAAGAGACGGTAAAACATTTTATTCATGTGGCAAATATTCCCAAAATGAAACATTTAATTATTAACAAGACGAATGTTGATGTTAGGCATCAAAGACGCGGCTGAATGGGTTTTATTGAATATTAATATATATATATATATATATATATATATATATATATATATATATATATATATATATATATATATATTGAACCAGAGCCATAGCGGTACATTGCATGCCATTGTATGGAGAAAACAAAGTTTGCCATTGGTGAAAATGTCCTAAAACACCTCCTACCATAGTGAGTTTTCGCGTATTCTTTCCCCGCAAATAAGATTGAGGAGGATGCTGAATCGTTGTGTCTCGTGAAAAATATTGATACCCAATTGGCTCAATAAAGTCATGTGACAATATATACAATTGTTAACATTCCGAATGAACACGGACATAGCTGAACTATGGCGGTTCATCAACTTTCTAGATCGTAGTTACTCGGTCGTCTCCGGCATGCGTAAATTATTTTGACTGGTACCTTGCATTATCACCGATAAATAACTTCCCCGATTTGTTTCTCTCTGTTTTTAAATGATATAGAGTTACATATGCAACAAGGAACTCATGCCGGGATCTCTCTGGATGAAATAAATATCTTTCTGTTGTTGTTTGCAGACGATGCTGTGTTAATGTCAGAGTCGAAAGAAGGCCTTCAGACGTCATAAGATCACTTACAAACATACTGTGGTCGCTGGAATCTCACTGTAAATGTTGAAAAAACTAAAATTGTTGTATTTAGAAAAGGCGGTAGATTGTCACAAAGTGTTGAATGGAAATATATTCCTTCAATTATCTTGGTGTTGTTTTCTCATCTGGTGGTTCATTTGCTCAAGCAGCTAAAACTTTAGCTGGAAAAGCTATAAGGTCTATGAATAGTTTATTTGCGGTTATAAAAGATACCCTCGCCCCTGTCCATATTCTTTTTAATCTGTTTGATGCATATGTTATGTCTATACTTAATTATGGATCTGAGGTATGGGGATTTGGTAAGTATGAATGTTTGGAAAAAGTGCAAAAAAAGGTTTTGTAAATGGATCCTCAAAGTGAAAAGGTCAACAAATACTCTTTCGCTATATAGCGAGCTGGGCCGGTTCCCATTGTATATTGAAAGAAACATGCGATGCATTAAATATTTTGTTAAATTATTTACTTGCAAATCTAAGAATTGTATTTTAAGAAGTATCATTTTAAAGGAAGTGAGTGAAGTAGAACTAAATCCTGTTGGTATAAATTAGGCCACGAATGTTCGAGATGTATTACAACGCTCATGTTTTAATGATGTTTGGTTATTCCCCGAATCAGTGAATATGTCTGCATTTGTACCTCTGCTTAGAAATAGATTACGAGATATTTATATTACAGAATGGAGAGTGGGTATGGATAGCTGTAGTTCATTAAATATATATATTAAGAATTTAAATGTAATTACCAAGTTTCTAATTATATTTCTTTATTAGATAATATCAAATACAGACAAGTGCTTGCACAATTACGGCTATCTTCCCATAGGCTAAATATTGAAGTTGGCCGACATAATGGTATTGCAAGACATTATAGAAAATGTACCTATTGCGACCTTAATGATATAGAAGACGAGTACCATTTCGTTTTAAAATGTCCACTATATGCTGATATTCGTAGAAGGTCTTTGCCAAATTACTATTCAAGACATCCTAGTATGGAAAAATTTATTACTCTACTGCAAACAGATCATAAATCTCTTCTGGTTAAACTAGCGATTTATTGTTTAAAAGCTTTCAAAGAAAGAAATGATTATGTTTGAATACATATATGCTTTTTCTAGAAATATTTTATCCTTGTACTGGATGTTATTCCATGTGTTTTGTATATGTCGTAAGATTAGTTGTATTTGTACTGTTATCTTTGCACTTATAACTAATTATCACCGTTATCAAACCACTGTATTCTTTTAAAGTACCATTGCCTAACATTTGCCTAAACGTTCCTCTATGGAGAGTAGAGAGTGAACACTCTCACAGGTATCTATAGGCGAGATGAAAGCTGTTGTTGTTGTTTTTGTTTTCTTCTCTATCACTTTATATAGAAATTAAATAATGATTCATGTATTTATTCATCTATTTATTGTTTATCTGTAGATATATGCGTAGTGTGTATGTTGTGTTATGTGACGATGAGCTGTTGATATGCTTAAGTCAAAATACATTTTCTGTTCTGTTCTGATAAAATTATTGGTGTCGGGTCGATTCGGCTGAGATATCATTTCGGCCTGATCCTTTTCGGCCTACTTTTATTCATTAATGTTTGTTTTAAATCGTGTGAATTACGCTTTGAACTTTCATTTTATATCAGTTAAATTTAAATTGTGTCAATTTCGTTATTGCGACTTATATTTGTTAGTAAAATCGTGTGAATTAAGCTTTGTACTTCCATTTTATATCACTTAAATTTAAAATAGTCAATTAATGTCGTGTTAAGGCACTTATATTTGTTATCAAATGATTAAAACTATTATTTACAATATGCCCGTAAATTCTCACATGCTTATTTACTACCACAGCGTGTATTTAAATCGTTTTCACAGAAAGTAAATTTCTAAAATAACGAACTCGTATGACCGGCGACCAGTCAATACAAAAACACAGAGAATAACTTTTTTTTAATTTCCTGTTTTAAACATGAGGCTCATTCGTTTCATATGACGTTTTGGAAGTTTTACACGCATCAAAAAGGTTATTGACGACAAATTCAAAAACAAAGTAAAGTTGAATAAGAGTTGATATCATTAACATTTCATTACTAAACATTATCCGTATACACTTCCCCATTGACAATAGCAAACATGTATCCCTATTGACGCGGCCCCCAGGGCGCGTCTTATAAAGAACATATATTGAGTATTTCTAGAACTTGTTGATTTAGATTTAAAACGTCGATGTCCAATTTGAACACAGTCAAATCAGTACTTAAAAGTGTAATACCATATATGGCTTTTTTAAGTACATTTTGATTATTTTTGCTGATGATGTGTTCAATAGGGTATTCTTTCTAAAAGCAAATATATATCTTTTTACTGTGATAACAAATCATTACCAAAATCTTGAACAATAAATGAAAGAATTCTTTTTGTTATATCTCGGGTGATGTCGTTTTTATAAAAAAAAAAACTGAAAATGAGTTTGAGTAATTCAAGTTCTAATAACCTTGTTATTTGACGGTAAAATTCTTTAAAAAATTGTTTGTCAATCCAGGAAAGAATACACATTAAGACTTTATCAAGCTGATCATAGCTTGAAATGATGCCCATTTGATGCCCATTTGAGTCCCTCTACCCTTAACTAGAATCAGCAAGGTAATCTCGTCACCCTTTGCGACGAGCTTTGGAATTCTCTTTCCGAATCTATTTGTATATCTCGATATATACAGTGTACGTATGATAACATGAATAACGTTCATCGGGTACAAATACTTTATATCCATATAAGGAAGATATTGCGAACGTAAAACCCCTGAGCATTACTTCTAACACAATTACAGATATTTAATTTTACTGACAGAACAAACACCGGAATTATGCAATGCTCCAATTGTAGACTTGTTCACCTTGATTTCACTTTTCGTTTATTTAGTTCTGTAAACATGGTTAAACTATATTAATGCAAATATTTATAAATAAGTAAAGAGTACATCAGGAACCCGCACCTTGTGAGTACGTTTTCGTTATGACACCACCGGGAAATTGATCCATCGGCGTCGGACCCAGTCAGAGTATAACCTTTGTAAGGTTCTGTGCCATAATGCTAAGGTGTGATGTAACCCTGGTTAAAGCTTCTCTGTTGTTCTTAATGTGTATAAGTGTATAGCACTGTTACACGGGACCCCCATTTAATGTCCCCCGCGCCCTTGCTTCTCTTTTGTGTTAGTGCTGTGGCGGGGAACGAAACTGCGACTCATGGATTGACATTCAAGAGTCAATCACCGTGATTCTTTGCGTGAGTGAAGTTAAATGATTGGCTGCCTGGAGAATGTCAATTTGCTGACCTCTTGCATTATTGAAAAATGTGCGATAAAACAATCAATCAGAATGCCATCTGCATAATAGATAGGGCGACCCCCCCCCCCCCCAAAAAAAAAAGACACAAAACACACACGCACACACACACACGCACGCACGCACGCACGTACGCACGCACGCACGCACACACACACACCATCCCGGTTTCAGGGAATCATATTTCTTTCTATTGACCTAATGAGAAAAATAAAAGTAGTATGCCGTTTGAACTGCAATAATAGCGCGTTGGCTGACATATGTTCCGTGTATGAGTACATTGAGTGTATTCCGGGAAAACATTTTACTATGAACACCATACAACACACGTATATATTCTCGGTACGAATAAGGCTGGTTTCATACCAGTATATCTATACTGTTACGGCACAAGTTAACGAGGTAATGGCGGGAAACGATCAAATCGCGTGACCGTCTCGTGATTTAACCGACCAATTACCGTCTGTTTTATTGTCAGGGAACTCTTACTCATCGGCCTTTAGAAACCATGGTTCGGGTTTTAGCTTAAATGGTAACACTGTATGCATTCCTTATTTTAATAAGTAATGTTGTATGTAAGTGGTTATGTAAAGGACTTGTACAACTCAAACATAAACGTGATTGCAAATTATTTTCATTTGAGTTACTCTCAACCTCAATAGCCCTATAATTATGTCTTCGAAGATAAGAAAATTTTCTATTCCTAAATAACTATTTTTATATGTTATTTCATAAGAACATTGCAATAAAATTCGGGCGTATCGATTAAAACAAACTGAAATGGAGAATAATACGGCAAAACATTTTGATACATCTGGAATAGCATAAAACAGCGAACTAATTAGGATGGAACATATCCGCCTTTGCCACGGCTGTTGTATTGCTTATGTTCACAAATACACTGACAGAACAAACATCATATGGTAACATTGAACAAATACATGGACCAATTAACATCATACATACAATAATGGTTCACTTCGAGTTCACCTTTCCTGGTTTGTCTTCTGTAAACATGTTCTATAGATTCATTAAACGAGTATTTATGTTATAAAGTGCTGTTGCGTAAACCATCGGAGATAATGCAGCACATACTGTGTATCAATTTGTATTTAGTAAAAATCATTGAGAAATGTTCACCGGAAGTTCTTTATTTGCCATGCTAAAAGCACATGACGGACCATCAAACACAGCGTGCAAGAACATGCACGATATCTTACATAAGTCCATAAGAACAGTGTGCAAACACATGTGCAATATCTTACATAAGTCTTCGAGAACAGCATGCAAGCACATGTCTGATATCTTACATAAGTCTTCGAAAACAGCATGCAATCACATGTCCGATATCTTACATAAGTCTTCGAAAACAGCATGCAAGCACATGTCCGATATCTTACATAAGTCTTCGAGAATAGCATGCAATCACATGTCCGATATCCTACATAAGTCTTCGAGAACAGCATGCAAGCATATGTCCGATATCTTACATTAGTCTTCGAGAACAGCATGCAAGCACATGTCCGATATCTTACATAAGTCTTCGAGAAGAGCTTGAAGCACATGTCCGATATCTTACATAAGTCCTCGAGAACAGCGTGCAAGCACATGTCCGATATCTTACATAAGTCTTCGAGAACAGCGTGCAAGCACATGTCCGATATCTTACATAAGTCTTCGAGAACAGCATCCAAGCACATGTACGATATCTTACATAAGTCTTCGAGAACAGCTTGAAGCACATGTCCGATATCTTACATAAGTCTTCGAGAACAGCATGCAAGCACATGTACTATATCTTACATAAGTCCTCGAGAACAGATTGAAGCACATGTCCGATATCTTACATAAGTCTTTGAGAACAGCATGCAAGCACATGTACTATATCTTACATAAGTCCTCGAGAACAGATTGAAGCACATGTCCGATATCTTACATAAGTCTTCGAGAACAGCTTGAAGCACATGTCCGATATCTTACATAAGTCTTCGAGAGCAGCGTGCAAGCACATGTCCGATGTCTTACATAAGTCTTAGAGAACAGATTGAAGCACTTGTCCGATATCTTACATAAGTCCTCGAGAGCAGCGTGCAAGCACATGTCCGATATCTTACATAAGTCACCGAGAACAGCTTGAAGCATATGTACGATATCCTACATAAGTCCTCAAGAACAGCGTGCAAGCACATGTACGATATCTTACATAAGTCTTCGGGAGCAGCGTGCAAGCACATGTCCGATATCTTGCATAGGTCCTCGAGAACAGCGTACAAGCACATGTACGATATCTTACATAAGTCCTCGAGAGCAGCGCGCAAGCACATGTCCGATACCTTACATACGTTTTCGAGAACAGCGTGCAAGCACATGTCCGATATCTTACATAAGTCACCGAGAACAGCGTGCAATCACATGTCCGATATCTTACATAAGTCACCGAAAACAGCTTGAAGCACATGTACGATATCCTACATAAGTCCTCGAGAGCAGAGTGCAAGCACTTGTCCGATATCTTGCATAAGTCACCGAGTACAGCATCCAAGCACATGTACGATATCCTACATACGTTTTCGAGAACAGCGTGCAAGCACATGTACGATATCTTACATAAGTCCTCGAGAACAGCGTGAAAGCACTTGTACGATATCTTACATAAGTCTTTGAGAACAGCGTGCAAGCACATGTACGATATCTTACATAAGTCCTTGAGAACAGCGTGCAAGCACATGTACGAAATCTTACATAAGTCTTCGAGAACAGCGTGCAAGCATTTGTACGCTATCTTTCATAAGTCTTCGAGAACAGCGTGCAAGCACATGTACGATATCTTACATAAGTCCTCGAGAGCAGCGTGCAAGCACATGTACGATGTCCTACACAAGTCCTCGAGAACAGCATTCAAGCACATGTACGATATCTTACATAAGTCCTCGAGAACAGCGTGCAAGCAAATGTACGATATCCTACATAAGTCCTCGAGAACAGTGTGCAAGCACATGTACGATATCCTACATAAGTCCTCGAGAACAGCGTGCAAGCACATGTACGATATTCTACATAAGTCCTCGAGAACAGCGTGCAAGCACATGTACGATATCTTGCATAAGTCACCGAGAACAGCGTGCAAGCACATGTACGATATCTTACATAAGTCCTCGAGAACAGCGTGCAAGCACATGTACACAATCTTGCATAAGACCTCGAGGACAGCGTGCAAGCACATGTCAGATATCTTACATAAGTCTTCAAGAACATCGTGCAAGCACATATCCGATATCTTACATAAGTTCTCGAGAACAGCGTGCAAACACATGTACGATATCCTACATAAGTCTTCGAGAACAGCGTGCAAGCACATTTCAGATATCTTACATAAGTCCTCGAGGACAGCGTGCAAGCACATGTCAGATATCTTACATAAGTCTTCGAAAATAGCGTGCAAGCATATGTCCGATATCTTACATAAGTCCTCGAGAACAGCGTGCAAGCACATATCCACATGTTTTAAGAAAGATTTAACCCAAGCGGCCTACTGTTATCACTGACTGTCCCAATATAGGTATGCTAACATTACTGTGCTTGCAGTAGATGTTGTCTTGCGATTGTTTTGGCCTGGGGTAAGATCCTTATGTCATCAACTTAGACCACAGTTAGAGTTGGGCTCTCGAACTTGTACCTATATTTTACACTGCATTAAAAACCCTCACAGAAGAAGATTTTTGCTAACACTGACGATATTGCATTGGTGGCCAGATGCGTTAAAGACATTATGTTTTACCATAGAATGAATGAAATAGATTTCTGGGAAATGTTTTACAATACTCAAATATCAAAGAACATAATATTGCCATTTCGTTATTCAGTATAGTGTGTGTGTATGGTTTACAAGGACTCATGCACAAGCAGCTGTTATAACCTATATTGCGCACAACTCTATCTACCAGCATTGCAATTATTTCAATATGGTAAATATTTTATGAAGCAATTTAACACTGCCTTCACAGAGAAATTAAACTCCGCACCTTGATGGAAATTGGTCTCTGGCTCGGCCGTGTCATCGTATATTGTTTTTGTCTGTTTCAGGGTTCGCAGAAGCTATGTAGACTATATATTATTTATCAAATAAAAATTGTCTTTCTTTTGAACATACAACATTCTTTTTTAAAGATTTGTTAATGAACTTTAAAAGCCGGAAACGTTATCAAATAAAGTCCAATTTATAGTTTCTTTTTCGTTTGTTTTTTTCATGTGACTTTCATCTTTCATTTCATATCACAAAACATTCGAAAGATAAGAACATAATCATGTTTGAGCAAGTATTAAAGGTAGTAATTTAAAGCCACACTTGGTAAAAAATATCTGTAAGAGAATAATAATGCAGAGACAAAAAAATGTTTTAGCCCGTTCCTCATATTCTTATGTGTAGGAGACAATACATGGTATGATTTAAGCCGTCTGTTAAATAACATCGCCAAGACCAAGTAAATCCCAGCAATAGATCATTCAGCGTGGGAGTACATTGGCTCACATGTAGTTGTTATTCATCGGCAGGTGATAATTGGCGAGAAAGCACCGTAATTGGGTACGCATTTATATAATTGGCTAGTAAATATTATAGCAGGTCATGTTGTTTAGATTTTACGCATAACAGAACATTTTTTTATCATTTTAGACACATTGCCCCTAATAATTTTAGCGATCGTTATGCGGCAACAACTTATAGTATACTACAATCGAATATACGTGATATGCCAATGTAAAGAGAACCTTACAACTATAGGTAAAGGGAAAAAATCAAAAGCAGAGGGAAAGATTCTAAATGCAAACATCCATTTCTATTTTAGTTTATTAAACTCTCTTCAATACAACATATATACATCACCTATTAAATATACATTAAAATATGCATTGCCACTCAGTATATGAGTTATAAGAGACTATAGCACACACACACAAAACATAAAACTACATATAACTTATTTAACATCTAAAATCGATATATACAAAAGTAAGAAACTAGAAACCTATGCTAATCTTGTTTTAAAACTTAGTTAAATCAAAAAAATTAAATACTGAAAACATGAACGCGCACAAGCGTGCATACTTATGAGTGTGTCCATTAAGCTGGAAAAACACGATTTGTTTACTAGAACTATGATACGGAGTTTGGTTTTTGTTTCAAAGTTACATGTATTTAATGGAGTGTTACTGTTTCAAAAAGAACTTAGCGGCAAAATAATTTTTTTGATTTCCTTATGTTTTAACTGTTTATTTTTGGCTATCATAAGTTAAGATTAAATTAAAATTACGACGTGTTTGACGAAAATATTAAGGTTTCGTTAAAGTACAAAATTGCATGTATGCGTCAACTCTTGATACTTTATAACATTCGGGTGTTTACAGTAATACATAGGGGTGATTTCTTCCTTTTATTTATAAATTCTGGGCACGACAGGACATAATGAAATTCGTCTCCGATATCTGTTTTACAGTCATTACACGTCCCGTGGCTCAAGTCAATATTTGCGTATCTTCCTGTTTAAACTAATGATTTGATGTTCTGATTGTTGTCATTGGTTTCCTTGAAGAGGGGTATAGTTAAGGTTCGAATTGAAATTGGTCTTTAAACAGTTTGTGAATAAATCCTTTAAATGAACTATTCATTAATGTTTGCCAAACCTGAATAAATTGATCAATTAATGTCTATTTGACTAGTTTGTCGATGTCTTATGGAGTATTCAATACAATTCAATATTCTATATTTCAACCAATAATTGATGATTATTAAACGTAAATACAAATATTCATAAAATGACAGGAACAATCAATATAAATATATGGATAGGTCAGTTACATATCAACCAAAGTATTTACCGTGTACAGAGATATTATAAAAATGATAAATATTGTAATATACGTGCAGTGCACATAATGTACTTAATGTTTTATGTACAAAGAAGACTCAAATAACCTTAAGTGGTCGAATGTGGTTATATATTAATATCAGTAGTATTTTAAAATAGTCAACATTTCGTCAACAGGCTGTGCGATGGTTTACAGCCAAACAAGATTTTGTATGCATTACCTCACAAAAAGGAGAGATGGTTTCATGACATCCGAGTGTAAACTTCTGTCCATGATACGTTCACAATTCACGAGGAGCACCAAGTAAGGTGAGGTAAAATTTCATTTGATTTGCTAGAGGAAATCTGCCGGTTTAGCAATTAAGCGTATATGACGATGTACTTCGTCTGGTTTAAATTATTTAACGCAAAAAGACAGATGCACTTTTACTATCACACTAAGGTTTTCAAACTACAAGAGTTCAGAGGCGTAGAAAAGTATTGGTGAAATTGTGTTATCGAATAACTGTAATTGCTGGCGTCAACTGGTTAATTAAATTATTCTTTACAGTAGATGTAGCGCCTTATATGCTATTTCTCTTAGATGTTTCTTTAATGGATAAAACTTCCTGAGCTAATAAAAACAACCCCTAGGTATTTAGCCCTGTGAATATTTCGACATCCATTGTGTGTTGTCTGCTGCATTTTTAATATTCTGTGTTGACTGCTTCCCTTAACTGATAATTGATGTTATGAAAAAACATTCTGCAGCGTTTTGGGGCATTTTAAGATTATTTTGTTTAGCAAAAAAAAATACATGCTTAGTATGTATACAATTAATTCTAAGGTTTTATTCTTGTAATTGCAAAATATGTAGGTAGTGCATTCTGTATTTTGGAATGTTTGATAAATTCTGTACGATCGCAGTATGTCAAGATGTGTTCCACTGTTTGCACAATTGTTTACATCAGTTACCACAGTAATCAGTTGCATATTTATCACGGATGTGAGTTGAGCGATTGAGGCTACCTGTGATAACACTCAGTTCCACTCAACTTGGTGTACTGTATGTAGCTGCAGATTTCATGTTTGTTTTGTTACCGCTGTCATGCATTTAACTGTTCTATTAAATGTCATATATCGCATTAGTCGTTTGGAAATACGAGCCACTAAGCACTTGAAAATATTTTATGAGATAAACATAGTCTTTTATTATGTAATAAGTGAATCACTATGATATATTTGACTGTGTTTAGATTCAACTGCATAGAATCATCATGGAACATTCGTACGGATAACATCATTGACCTATAAACCAGGTCCGTGATAACATGAACAAAAAACACGAAGGCGGGGCTCTTTAAGCGACATAGACTGTCCTTTGTTTCATTTCAAATGGTGTAGTAAAAGAAAATTTGTCTTTGTTTGAAGTCTTTATTTTAAGCAAAATGTTGCCTTCCGACATAGCATATATGTCGTAATTTATCACGTGGTGGTATACACACACACTGAGTACAGTGTCACCAGGGTAAAGAAATATTAGTATTTTAATAATCACGTACATGTCTGCATCTTGTAAATTAAGTTCAATTACGTTATAATCTTTAGCTACCGTGTATTGCTCTAGGTCGTTTAAAAAAAAATGAAAAAAACACAGGTGAGAGGTTTTAACCTTGTCGGACGCCGTCGCTACACTTAAAAGAACATAAATAATTCATTATTTTCATCGGAAATACAGGGTTTGATATTTTACTATAAGTTATGTATATGTCGGAAAACATTTCTGTTATGCCGTTATGTAGTATTTTTAAAACAGTAGTTCTTGAGATGTTCTCAAAAGCAGCTGCAAAGTCAACGAAGCAACCGAAGAGTTTTATCTGACTTTAGTAATGTGTAATAATGTGTACAACACTAATATGGTCACTTGTTGAATATTTTGATCGAAAGCCGGCTTGGCTTTCACTCTTTAAATTACCCTCGTTTAGATACAAAGTCAATCTAGCTCTATGAACTGATGTAAATTATTTGCACAAGTGGTACATCTGTAAGAGTGCGGCTTTATTTAACATACTATAAAACAACATTAAGTGAGAGGAACTCTTTATGTACTCGTTCAAAATCACGTCAAACTCCGATGGACATTTTCCATTATTGAAAGGGGGCATTGATTGTCTCACTCGTTTTCGGTACCAATGATGGCATATTCACCTGTAGTGGGGTAACAACCATACCGATGATGCCATATTAACCTGTAGTGGGGTAACAACCATACCGATGATGGCATATTCACCTGTAGTGGGGTAACAACCATACCGATGATGGCATATTCACCTGTAGTGGGGTAACAACCATACCGATGATGCCATATTCACCTGTAGTGGGGTAACAACCATACCGATGATGGCATATTCACCTGTAGTGGGGTAACAACCATACCGATGATGCCATATTCCTCTGTAGTGGGGTAACAACCATACCGATGATGGCAGATTCACCTGTAGTGGGGTAACAACCATACCGATGATGCCATATTCACCTGTAGTGGGATTACAACCATACCGATGATGCCATATTCACCTGTAGTGGGGTAACAACCATACCGATGATGGCATATTCACCTGTAGTGGGGTAACAACCATACCGATGATGGCATATTCACCTGGAGTGGGGTAACAACCATACCAATGATGGCATATTCACCAAGAGAATGGCTACAACTATACCGATGATGGCTTATTCACCTGTAGTGGGGTAACAACCATACCGATGATGGCATATTCACCTGTAGTGGGGTAACAACCATACCAATGGTGGCATATTCACTTGTAGTGGGGTAACAACCATACCGATGATGGCATATTCCCCTGTAGTGGGGTAACAACCACACCGATGATGCCATATTCACCTAGAGTGGGGTAACAACCATACCGACGATGCCATATTCACCTGGAGTAGGGTAAAAACCATGCCGATGACGCCATATTCACCTGTAGTGGGGTAACAACCATGCCGATGACGCCATATTCACTAGGAGTGGGATTACAACCATACCGAAGATGGCATATTCACCTGAAGTGGGGTAACAACCATACCGATGATGCCATATTCACCTGGAGTGGGATTACAACCATACCGATGATGGCATATTCGCCTGTAGTGGGATTACAACCATACCGATGATGGCATATTCACCTGGAGTGGGATTACAAACATACCGATGATGCCATATTCACCTGGAGTGGGGTAACAACCATACCGATGATGCCATATTCACCTGGAGTGGCGTCACAACCATACCGATGATGCCATATTCACCTGGAGTGGGATTACAACCATACCGATGATGCCATATTTACCTGGAGTGGGGTTACAACCATACCGATGATGCCATATTCACCTGGAGTGGGGTAACAACCATACCGATGATGGCATATTCACCTGGAGTGGGATTACAACCATACCGATGATGGCATATTCACCTGTAGTGGGGTAACAACCATACCGATGATGCCATATTTACCTGGAGCGGGGTAACAACAATACCGTTGATGCCATATTCACCTGGAGTGGGGTTACAACCATATCGATGATGGCATATTGACCTGGAGTGGTGTTACAACCATACCGATGATGCCAAGTTCACCTGGAGTGGGGTAACAACCATACCGATGATGCCATATTCACCTGTAGTGGGGTAACAACCATACCGATGATGACATATTAACCTGGAGTGGGATTACAACCATACCGATGATGCCATATTCACCTGGAGCGGGGTAACAACAATACCGTTGATGCCATATTCACCTGGAGTGGGGTTACAACCATATCGATGATGGCATATTGACCTGGAGTGGTGTTACAACCATACCGATCATGCCAAGTTCACCTGGAGTGGGGTTACAACCATACCGATGATGCCATATTCACCTGTAGTGGGGTAACAACCATACCGATGATGACATATTAACCTGGAGTGGGATTACAACCATACCGATGATGCCATATTCACCTGGAGCGGGGTAACAACAATACCGTTGATGCCATATTCACCTGGAGTGGGGTTACAACCATATCGATGATGGCATATTGACCTGGAGTGGTGTTACAACCATACCGATGATGCCAAGTTCACCTGGAGTGGGGTAACAACCATACCGATGATGCCATATTCACCTGTAGTGGGGTAACAACCATACCGATGATGACATATTAACCTGGAGTGGGATTACAACCATACCGATGATGACATATTCACCTGGAGTGGGGTTACAACCATACCGATGATGGCATATTCACCTGTAGTGGGGAACAACCGTACCGATGAGCGTATGTTCACCTGGAGTGGGGTTACAAACGTACCGATGATGGAATATTCACCTGGAGTGGCTTACAACAATACCGATGATGGCATATTTACCTGGAGTAGGGTTACAACCATGCCGATGATGGCATATTCACCTGGAGTGGGGTTACAACCATGCCAATGACGGCATATTCACCTGGTTAGGGGTTACAATCATGCTGATGACGGCATATTCAACTGTAGTGGGGTTACAACAATACCGATGATGGCCTATTCACCTGGAGTGGGGTTACAACCATACCGATGATTGCATATTCAATTGAAGTGGGGTTTCAACCATACCAATGATGGCTTATTCACCTGGAGTGGGATTACAACCATGTCGATGACGGCATATTCACCTGGAGTGGGATTACAACCATGTCTATGACGGCATATACACCTGGAGTGGGATTGCAACCATAACGATGATGGCATATTCATCTGGAGTGGGATTACAACCATACCGATGATGACATATTCACCTGGAATGTGATTACAACCATACCGATGATGACATATTCACCTTGAGTGTATTAACAAACCATACCGTTGATGGTATATTCACATGGAATGGGGTTTTTACAACCACACCGATAATGGCATAGTCACCTGGAGTGGGATTACAACCACACCGATTATGGCATATTCACCTGGAGTGGGATAACAACCACACCGTTAATGGTATATTCACTTGGAGTGGGGTTACAGCAATACCGATGATGGCATATTCACCTGTAGTGGGGTTACAACCATACCGATGGCATATTCACCGGGAGTGGGGTTACAACAACACCGATGATGGTTTATTCACCTCTAGTGGGGTTACAAACGTACCGATGATGGCATATTCCCCTGGAGTGGGGTAACAACCATACCGATGATGCCATATTCACCTGGAGTGGGATAACAACCATACCGATGATGGAATATTCACCTGAAGTGGGATTACAACCATGCCGATGATGCCATATTCACCTAGAGTGGGGTAGCAACCATACCGATGATGCCATATTCACCTGAAGTGGGGTAACAACCATACCGATGATGGCATATTCACCTGGAGTGGGATTACAGCTATACCTATAATGGCATATTCACCTGTAATGGGGTTACAACCATACCGATAATGGTATATTCACCTGGAGTGGGACAACAGCTATACCGATGAGCGTATGTTCACCTGGACTGATATTTCTACATACCATGAAATGTATTCTTACCTGGTGTGAGATTACAACCGTTCCGATGATTGTATTGGCAAAAGATTGTCCCTGTAGATTCCGAGTTTCGGAGTCCGGATACTGGTCTTAGGACTGTCCCTAAAGATTCCGAGTCTAGATACTGGGCTGAGGACTGTCCCTGTAGATTCCGAGTCTAGGATCTAGGAAACCGGGCTGAGGACTGTCCTTGTAGATCCGAGTCAAGAAAACTGGGCTAAGGGCTATCCCTGTAGATTCCAAGACCTGATACTGGGCTTAGGACTGACCCTGTAGATTCCGAGTCAAGTAAACTGGGCTGAGGGATATACCTGTAGATTCCGAGTCGTCTGGATACTGGGCTTATTGCTGTCCCTGAAGATTCCGAGTCTATGATACTGGGCTTAGGACTGTCCCTGTGGAGGGCTGTCCAAGAAGTTTACGAGTCTTGAAACTGGGCTTATGACTGTCCCTGGAGTTTCTAGGTGTAGGATACTGGGGATAGGACTGTCCCTGTATTTTCCGAGTCTGGATACAAGGCTAAGAGCTGTCCCTGTAGATCCCGAGTCTAAGATACTAGGCTTAGGGCTGTCCCTGTAGATCCCGAGTCTAAGATACTAGGCTTAGGGCTGTCCCTGTAGATCCCGAGTCTAAGCTATTGGGCTTAGGGCTGTCCCTGTAGATTGCGAGTCTAGGATACTGGGCTGAGGACTGTCTCTGTAGATCCCGTGTCTAGATACCGGGTTGACGACTGTCCCTGTAGATTCCGAGTCTAGCATACTGGGCTAAGGGCTGTCACTGTAGATTGCGGGTCTGGATACTAGGCTACGGACTTTCCATGTAGATTCAGTGTATATGATACTGGACTAAGACTGTCCATGTAGATTCAGAGTTTAGGATACTGGCCTGTGGGTTGTCCCTGTAGATTCCGTGTCTAGCATACTGGGCTGAGGACTGTCCCCGTGGATTCCGAGTCTAGGATGTAGGATAGCGGGCTTTGGGCTGTCCCTGTAGATTCCGAGTCGTGATACTGGGCTGAGGACTGTCCCTGTAGATTCCGGGTCTAGATACCGGGCTGAGGACTGTCCCTGTAGATTCCGAGTCTAGGATACTAGGCTGAGGGCTGTCCCTGTAGATTCCGAGTCGTGATACTGGGCTAAGGATTGTCCCTGTAGATCCCGAGTCTGGCATACTGGGCTGAGGACTGTCCCTGTAGATTGCGAGTCTAGGATACTGGGCTTATTGCTGTCCCTGTAGATTCAGAGAATATTGGGGTTAGAGTTATCTCTGTAGATTCAGAGTCGTGATACTGGGCTGAGGATTGTCCCTGTAGATCCCGAGTCTAAGATACTGGGATTAGGGCTGTCCCTGTAGATTCAGAGAATATTGGGGTTAGAGTTGTCTCTGTAGATTCAGAGTCGTGATACTGGGCTGAGGATTGTCCCTGTAGATTCAAAGTCTTGCATACTGGACTGAATATTGTCCCTGTAGGTTCAGAGTCTTGCATACTGGGCTTAGGACTGTCTCTGTAGATTGCGAGTCTAGGATACTGGGCTGAGGACTGTCCCTGTAGATTGCGAGTCTGGCATACTGGGCTGAGGACTGTCCCTGTAGATTGCGAGTCTAGGATACTGGGCTGAGGACTGTCCTTGTTGTTTCCGGGTCTAGGATACTGGGCTGTGGACTGTCCTTGTTGTTTCCGAGTCTAGGATACTGGGCTTAGGACTGTCCTTGTTGTTTCCGTGTCAAGGATACTGGGCTTAGGACTGTCCTTGTTGTTTCCGGGTCTAGGATACTGGGCTTAGGACTGTCCTTGTTGTTTCCGGGTCAAGGATACTGGGCTTAGGACTGTACTTGTTGTTTCCGAGTCCAGGATACTGGGCTTAGGACTGTCCTTGTTGTTTCCGGGTCAAGGATACTGGGCTTAGGACTGTCCTTGTTGTTTCCGGGTCCAGGATACTGGGCTTAGGACTGTTCTTGTTGTTTCCGGGTCAAGGATACTGGGCTTAGGACTGTCCTTGTTGTTCCCGGGTCCAGGATACTGGGCTGAGGACTGTCCTTGTTGTTTCCGGGTCCAGGATGCTGGGCTGAGGACTGTCCTTGTTGTTTCCGGGTCCAGGATGCTGGGCTGAGGACTGTCCTTGTTGTTTCCGGGTCCAGGATGCTGGGCTGAGGACTGTCCTTGTTGTTTCCGGGTCCAGGATACTGGGCTGAGGACTGTCCTTGTTGTTTCCGGGTCCAGGATACTGGGCTGAGGACTGTCCTTGTTGTTTCCGGGTCCAGGATACTGGGCTGAGGACTGTCCTTGTTGTTTCCGGGTCCAGGATACTGGGCTGAGGACTGTCCTTGTTGTTTCCGGGTCCAGGATACTGGGCTGAGGACTGTCCTTGTTGTTTCCGGGTCCAGGATACTGGGCTGAGGACTGTCCTTGTTGTTTCCGGGTCAAGGATACTCGGGCTAGGACTGTTATTATACTTTCCGTTCATTTTATTGATTTGATCAAAACGTGCTTTTGTTAAGAATGAAAGCATTGTTTCTTTACAACCCATGTTTTACGGGTAATTTAAAAGACAGAACAAATTAAATATTAAATTGATACACACACAGTTCCATCAGGGTGTGTTTTCTGTCTGATAGTTCAATGGGCGCTCCTTACGATGGACAAGCAGAGTCACTTACGCGACATCCTTGCAGCACTCTAGGTGATTGTTCTCTTCCTGCTGTCACTGCCCCAAAATACGAGAAACAAACGTAATTTAGCAATCGCCCTTGGCGCCTGTCGATATTTATCGCTCTTTTGTTCATTTCATTATTTTCTTAGGACAAATTAGAGCAGCACTTTTGTTACAACATGCCACAACATATAAGGGAAGAATAAACGTTCCTAGGAGAAGCAATTCTCAGGGGAAATTTCTCGAAATTGCAAGTTAATGAGGTGTCGCCTTTTTATGTTGCCTTCAGATAGCGGTATGGTCTTTCCTGCGCCCTCACCTGGGATTTGGGAAATCGTTATGTCTATCGGCATAGACGCAAAATATACATATTGCATGTACTTGTTTTAGTTATTTATATGTCATTGCTCGATTAATAAATATTGGTCGCCTTGATCTGCTTTACTTGTTACCCAATTATATTTTTATTATGTCATGTTTAGTCATGCACGCGCTAGTATTCTATTTTTTCTAAAGCCTCTATTAGACCTGTTTAAAATGCTAGAAACACTAGTAATACGTACAACACGTAAAGTAAATACAGGTTTAAATCATATATCGATGAGGCTTAATTACATAGTTTGCTATTTGGGTGGATGTCTCGAAAAACGGTTAATATTGGTTATAATACAGGTAAATTGAAATCATTCATTATAATAATCAAAGTTACAACTGACAACAGTAGACTACACTAAAAGCACACGGTCATGTTTACTGTGCACAGTAAGGTGTCGCCCCATGGGTTGATAGGTAGTAGGTGCCATGATGGGGGTGGCCCGTGTTAGAGTCGAACCCCATGTTGGCACATCCGGCTCCACAGGAGGTGCAGCGTCCGGCCTTGTAGTCTGCCAAAGACGCACATGGATACGACCGGAAGTGACACGGGGAGTTGATGGACTCGATGAACAAGTCTAATACCCGCATATGACTGCATGCTACACCGTCAACCAGAGCTGTGACCGGGTGAAATTTAATGAAAGTTAATATTCAATTTCTTTTTTTAAAAACACTTAAGAAACATTTTGTTGTTGTGCATGTTAATTTAACCACGTGCAATTATTCAGGAATTCGTAACGTATACACGTGAGATACGGTGCCAAAATATGTCTTATAATTTTATATGGTTAACTCGTTTAAGCTTACCCCCGATTTTGCCAGTGATTAGGGAGAAGAGGTGTTTGCCGATCTCGTTCGGGCAACCGGGCTGTTTTTCACCGCCGTTGGGGAAGTAGTCAACATCAGCGACAGGCTGCTCAAGGCCAAAACCTGACCAACAATGCACAGGGTATATAGTCATATTACCAGAAGAAGCACTCCATATTGTTTTAAGATAAGGAACAAAATATACAACAGGTAAAGAGTCCATAATCTGTTTCAACACCGGTAATCACCTGTTTCCACTGACTCTTCAAAGGTGGAAGGCCTAACGTCCTACTTTTAACGATATGGAAAATGTGTTTGACGCCATGTGACCGTGATTGTGTGTTTCTCATTGGGTGCATGTTAGGCATTAGACCTTTTATTTCGAAATGTTGTTTACTTTTAACTGTAGAGTGTGTACCTGTAGTTTACATTGTTTGTTCAAAAAAGAACGTACAAATCAGTCGTTCATTGTTTACGCCAAGTGCTTTGTAAGAGATTAAAATAAAAACAATCGAGAAAAGAGATTCGTCGGAAGCCTTAAAACATACATAAAACCAAATCGAAACAGTATGATCGAAACTGTTCGTTAACAAAGAAAGACATCAAGGACGCGGCCGATAATGTTGAGATGCGAATCTATATTTTGATCACTATCCGAATGAAAGTAAACATAAGTTTAAACGTTCTTATAAGCGATGGACATGCCTAATGGCCTAATGTCTGCCTATTTCAGATAATGACTCTTAGCATTAGGCTGTTATACATGGCAGATAGATGTAGTGTATATGATATCAAGGGGTTTAACTATACATATGCATATAATCATAGCATACTAGGGTTGTCTGTACGATAACTTACGATAAGAATAGAAATATACATGTTGTTTTGTTTTTTTTAAAAACGCACAAATCTGCGATATTGAACAATTTATGTCATTAAAGTGTCCGAATAGTTAAATCACTAATGCACCAGTCAATTGTTACCACGCCTCCCAGGTCCCGGGGTATAGTGGGGATAGCTGAGGAAATGGGCTGTGTTTTTACCTTTTAGGTGGTCCCGCTGTGCCGAGTGAATGCGTAGGCAAGTTTTGTTTTCCCTCCGAAAATAGCGGTGAATGTGTCTTACCTAGGTATCCCGGGGTGCAAGGGCATTTGGTGGCAATTTTACCAGCAATTTGTCCCCGCAGGGCGAGGATTCTACCCGGGATTGCCGCTTAACCGAAAGCCAAAGTCCCCGCTATTCCCTCGACCTGGGACCGTGGTTACAAATTGACTGGTGCATAATTCTATCAATGTAGCATGTATCTAACACGTACTCACTCTTGTTAAATAATATCAAGCATTGGACGACGGGGAGGACGCAATTCCGTTGCATGAAAACATTAAGTGAGAAAAAGTTTCGGTGCAAACTTATTGGCGGAATCTCTATAAATATTGAAAATTGAATGTGTCCAGTATGTGTCCAGTATGTGGCGAAAAACATATTCTTCGATCGGATTCGTTTGGTATCATAATTTTAAAAGATAAAAACAAATATTGAACAGATTGTGGGCTGTAATCATTCAAACATCGTATTGATAGAATCCATAACAATGTATGCATACAAAGTAACGTTTTACCTACCTACATCTCCACTTAATAAGAATGTAAACACTAGTAAGAATTAAAAAACCTACAACATTGTATATTTTTTAAATCAAATGCAAATATCGTTTGCTTTTGCGGCCAATTTTATAACATAACCCCTGAAGTAAAGTCAGGATTTTTCACTGAGTCAGTGATCCAGTTTGAAATTTCATTGATATGACCCAAACATTTCTTTTTACGAAATAAAAGTAAATTAAAATAGTGTTTGTCGCAAAGATACATATGTGTAGATGCATAAACAAACATTTGGCGGTCGAATTTTCCATATGTGACCATAAAAACCGTATATATAGACATAATCGGAATTCCCAAATACTGACTGGTTAGTAATTGAATATTCGCGAATAATCGACTGGAAATGGTCGAATATCCGACTGGCGAATATACGAATAAAAGTTATTTAAAACAGCATTTGTCGCAAAGATACATATGTGTACATGCATAAACAAACATTTTGCGGTCGAATTTTTCATATGTGACCTTTAAAACCATATATATAGACATAATCTGAATCCCCCACTACTGACTGGTTGGAAGTTGGATATTCGCGAATAACCGACTGGAAATAGTCGAGTAGCTAAATACCAACATCAACAACTAACACTGATTTTTCGAATCCCCAACTGGCAACTGGAAGGTAGTTGAATATTCGAATCCCCAACTGGCTACTATCAGGTAGTTGAATATTCGAATCCCCAACTGGCAACTATCAGGTAGTTGAAAATTCGAATCCCCAACTGGCAACTATCAGGTAGTTGAAAATTCGAATCCCCAACTACCAACTGCCAACCATCTTCCAACTTTACCGGCATTTTCATTTAGCTTGTTCATACACTATGCACCTCACGTACTTAAGTTAACCATACACTATTATCTCACGTACCTCACATACCTAGCTTGGCCATACACTATACACCTCAGGTAATCAACTTGAGCATACTCTATTTTGCCTCACATACCTAGCTTGGCAATACAATATACACCTCAGGTAATCAATTTGAGCATTCTCTCTTTTGCCTCACATACCTAGCTTGGCAATACACTATACACCTCAGGTAATCAACTTAAACATTCTCGCAAACTGTGAAGTTTTGTTTTGATGTTTGAAAAATGAAAATGGAAATGGAATGGACTTGGGGAAATAGGCTGATAGAAAAGGCCCCCCCCCCCCTTGTTGAAAATCCCCCCCCCCTTATTTTCACCCCCGTTTTCTGTATTCCATTATTTGTGGTGGCTACAAAGAACTCATGCACACATACAAACACACAAACATACATTATGACAGCCGATACAGCCGATACAGATCCAAACATGTCAAACATGTCAAACATGTTAAACACGTCAAAATATTCGTATGATAAGAGATTCGGAAAACGTTTTCGATGTTGTGAGTGGTGTGGTGGATACAGTAACATTGACTATCTCTTACTCGTTATGAAAAACTGTGTGTTCGAACATTCCGCGTGTCCAAGCTGTTTCGATAAATACAATGGCTCTTGTCCTGCTTGTTGGTTGAACCATCCAGTTGCGTTAGCACACATTAAGGAAAGGAAACGATACTACAAGAAATTGGGTAAAATAGAAACTAACGACTGGTTATTGAGAGAGATGAGGCATGATTACCTCGCCACCATTAAGAAAAGCACAAGGGAAAAGTTCAAAAGTGACGTGTTGATGTTCGCCTTTTTGTAATGCAAAGTTCAAAAGGGTATAAAAGCAAAAGACTGCAAAACATTGCAAAATACTGCAAAGCCAAACTGCAAAGAGATCATGGCAAAACCAAACTGCAAAGAGATCATGACAAACAACTGCCAGTGTGACGACTGTAAGTTTTTCAGATTGAATTATTATGACTGTATCCTTTTCAGATTGAATTATTATGACTGTATCGATAACTGCCAGTGCGACGACTGTAAATTGTACAGACAGAAGATGGATTTGAATGATTCCAATGCCATGAACTGTGAGATGGATGAAATGGCTAACACCGTAAAAACACAGAAATCAGACAACAGCAATACATTACCGCAACAAACCGAATCGATGAGTGTTGATATGTTGGATAAGGAAATGTTCATGAATTATTATGAAATGTTCAAACCGCAGATGGATTTAAACGATTCCAGTTCCAATGCGGGAATGAAAAGAAAAGTGGAAAATGGTGAGATGGATAACATTGTAAAAAGACAGAAAATAGAATACAGCAATACCTCCCCCCAGCAAACCGAATCGATGAGAGTTGGTATGTTTGACAAGGACAATGACTGTATGGATCTTGTCCTTTCAGATGATGACGATATCGAGAATGGGAATTTTAGCGATGATCTTGAAAATTCTTCGCCGGCTTCCCCTTTGGATCATGATAAAGTTGCGAAAATACTTGAACAAATATACAATATTCAGGAGTCAAAATATGAGGCAGACCAGATCAGGAGGTGCGTTGAAATGTACAGAGAGATCAAGTATTGTGAGACGGAAGAAGCGAGGACAGCACTGAGACACAGTTCAAACGATTATGCTGAACCTGAGATTCTAAACGATTTTCTGTTGAAGCACATAGGCTATATGTGGGAAACGATAAAACCATACTTATGAACAATGAACCTGGGGACTCTGAGTATCAGGACTTTGGAGACATTTAGTGTGTTATGATGTTTCAAGTTTTTGTAGATAACGATTCAATTGTAAAATAAACATGAAAAAATGAAATATTCTTTGTCTTGTGTTTTCGTAAATGTGGTAAACGCAGCAAATATAGACAATAGTTTATTGTGTCACCAACGGTTAAGACTTGCCATGTTACTGTTGTCAAAACATTTGAATTACATAAACTGAATGAAATTGACTTGACACTATATTAGTGAAATATTTTTGAACCTTTTAAATAAAGTATGGCTCACAACAACGGTAAAAAAAACTCAAAATGTATTTCGTATGATAAGAGACTCGGAAAACGTTTCAGAGCTTGTCATTGGTGCGGTGGCTACAGTAACATTGACTATCGCTTGCTCGTTATGAAACAATGTGCATTCGAACATTCCGCGTGTCCAAGCTGTTTTGATAAATACAACGGCTTTTGTCCCGCTTGTTGGATAAACCACCCGGCACGAAAAATGAATAGAAGAAACATTAAACGTTACTACAAAAGATTGGGTAACTCAGAAGGAAAAGATTATCTGGCCAGAATCAAGCAAAGCGCAAGAGAACAGTTTAAGCAAAACGTACTGAGATTTGCGTTTCTAAGACTTAGGATAACAAAATATTAACATAAAAAACGAATGCTTTGAAATTGCTTTTTTATTGAACTTCGTAATATTCACTTGTAAGTGGCAAAGTAAAGTAATTCATGAAAAATCTTGAGTGTTTTCGTTGAATAGTTCCATACAGGCAGCTTCGTCTAAGGATTGCAGGTTGTCTGTTTGAGATTTCAAGCGCAAAACTTCGTCTTCCAATGCCGTGTTATTTTGCTTAAGCTGATTGTTTTCCGCAGTCAGCTGTGACAGATTCAAATTCAAGCGTGTAACTTCGTCCTGCAATAGTTGACTATCGTCCGTATTCGAGTTGTGCACATGAGTTTGCTTATACCGATCGTTCTCTCTGATCAACCTAAACACCTTTTGCTGTAGTGCGCCACATTTCTTGCGATACTCGGTCGTTTCTAGTTTGTTTTGCAGAAAAGTTTTTTCGATATTGTCAAGTATTGAGACGATTTCTTTGAACGTAGACTCGTGCTTGTTATCACCCATACATAGTCTCGCTACGAAGCCGGTAATTTGTAAATTAAGGTTGCTTATGTCCGTCATATTTCTATTGTGAGCGAGTTCAATGTCAGTTTTATTTTCGATTTATATCATGGAATGCGATTTACTAGTGAATTATTTTATTCTTATTATAAGGGCTGAAAATTTGTTACTTGTCATACACATTCTCAAACAATTATGTCCAGTCAAGCATCGACACAGCAAACAACGCCTTGTGAGAACACCAGTGAAAACGAGCAAAGAAGCGAATCTTGTTCTCAGCAACCCATGAATGATATCAATGAATATGAAAAAATGATGGAGATGGCAGAAGATTATTTGCGAGATGCTGAAGAACAAAAACCGAGCGAAATCGAATCCATGCAAGATGACAACCCAGACGGGGCAGTTTGTTATATGAGAAATTGCTGCGTTTGTGACGGTTACTGTTATGATAGTGATAATTTTGAAGACATTGAGACCGTAGACGAGGAAGTAAAAATTGACGAAATTGAACCAAGTATTTTTGTGAGCGAAAACAAGAATTGACATTAGTTTTCAATCCGCTCAAACATGATGATACTTCATTAAGTGCTTTCCGAATGAAAAGGTTCAAACAATTGTTTTGATGTTTTAACTTTGAATAAATGCGTTGAAATGCAATTTGATTGTTTGTTTTATCTCGATTGAAAAATAGAAGCATAGTAACATAGTAGCAAGCACTGTACCTAGCATTGTAGATTGCATGGTCCATGGCTTAAAATAATGCAATGAGTGGAACGAATATAGTTCATATATAAACTTATCTTTTCTTCTCATGTCATACTTGTCAAAACCTACTGATCTAGTATATATACAAATTATGGGAATCAAGAAAATCATCAAAACGTGTTTGAAGAAGTTGCTCAGAAGGTCTGATGCAAAACAGAAAAACATGGACAGTGTGCAATTGAATGCAAACATCAATATGGCAATTGAAATCCACACGTGTCCGAAACTATATCCGTGTTTGATTTGTTTCAAAAACGGAGAGGCTGAACAGAAAGCAGAACAGAGAGCCCCAAGCCATCAGTGCCCTGAACTGTACCCCTGTTTGATGTGTTTGCTGCAAGAAGACTTGTCGAGTGTTGACAAAATGTGCTGTTACAAGCGTGTTGAAGATCTCAGCACCAGCGACAACAGTGAGAAAAATGAGAATCACGAAGCACTTCGCCAGTTCTTCGCCAGGCGTGGGAGACAGTTTGTGCCAAAACGTTGTTAACAATAAATTGAGTGATGAACAGACAATGATTAGTAACAAAATAAAATGTATGAACTGTTCGTGTTTTATTGTGTTTATCTATAGTAATCTAGTTGGAATCACTTAAGCTTCAAGAACAACTATGCTTGCTCATAGTTATCAAACGAGTAATGGTCATATGGTCATATATATATGTGCAAATCGCTATGCATAACTCCTCAAAGATACACAGAATGTATCGTAAAATGCTACAAAGTACGATACTTAAGCAAAATAAAACATGAAATAAAGTAAAACAATCACAGAATAATGTTACGATTTTCGGTACAAGCTATACTGAGCTGATTATTATAAGGGAAAGTGTTGTCTGTCGTATTCACTTGGATACGGTTGAACCATGTAAACAATACTCTTTGTGTGTAAAATTTGGGATATTTTCTGTGTTTGAAGGTACGACCTTGGTAGTTATAGTTTCTATAATGTGTTCGCGATTGAATCAAGCCGGGTTTATGCATATACAAGAGATATAAATGATTTTACGAGGTTTTAAACATTTCCAATTTCAGAAAATATTTCTACTTTCGATTTCGTTTTTCTGAAAATGAACAAACTTTTTTTTCCCTATTGTTTAATTTCATAAAACGATACATAATACATGATTAAGATAATTTTAAATTATTTTTAATGAGTGTATTTTCTTTATTTTCGTAAAAGTTTAAAAAATAAATAAATAATGCAATTCATGGAATGATATGACGTGATATGTATGACGTCATATTGCAGAGTTCTCGCTGTGCGCTGGTCGGCCATCTTGAAAAATAAATTGTGAAGGTCGTATTTCCAGCTTTCCTGCGGTAAGTATGACATGCATGCTTTAAAAGTTTTATGAGAAATTGTGTCTAAATATATGATGTATCATATTACCAACAAGTTTTGTCGATGTGTGCATTGAATTACGTAAAAACTTATGTCAAAAGAAATTGCTCCCAGCTCGTTTTAGAATGTTTCGAACATTCTCGAAGCCGATTTTAGAAACTTTAATTCTCGGCTAGATATGTTGAAAAACATAGTAAGCAGTGTTAATTCATATCTCTTGTCTTGTTTATGTCATATTTTGAATGATTTTAACTTTGTTTAGGGACCAAACTGACAGAAATAAGAAATGACAAATCATGCAAGATTGATAAATATCTTCTTCTATTTGTTTGTTTGAAAAATATGTTGAAAATTATTTTTTTTAAACCAGAGACGGCAGTTCAGATGCAGTCGTCCTGTGTGTCAGAAAGCTGGTGATCAAAATGGTTGAAGGCAGTACCCAAGAAAGTACATTTACAAGTAAGTAAAATCGCTGAAAATTAATTCCATGAATTGAACTGTCATATCATAATCTCAGTGCTTAGTCTGTTTGGAAATATGCTTGGAATAATTTTTATAAACTGATAATTTATCTAATAACAGACACTGTGTTTGATTTATTACATTGAACTGCTATTAGATAAATTTTCAGTTTGTGTTTGATATCTACCAATGCCATAAATGCATAATTTTGTTCCTGTTGTGAATGATAAGAAATGTTGGGAACATAATACCTTCTGCATGTGAACAGTTTTTCTGTTTCTGTTTGTATGTAGGAAGTATTTTGTTTTCAGGATTATTTCAACATTGTTGATGTGGATGAAATGTGCACTTAGCCATGCTTTTAATGGAATGAAAAAAGTAAAAAACTAACAAGCAATATGTGCAGTTTTGTTAATAAAATGTTTTGTTTCAGAGTTGTGAGGAGTAACCTAGCCTATATAACCTGAAGCTCACCCAATATGCAGTGTGTTCTGCTTTGTCAATAACAAGTAAGTAATTTCACCAAATTTCATCAGAAACAAATCTCAAATTTACAATGAACAGTAAAGTTAACTCATCTTGGTACTTTAAATACTGAAACACTGAACCAACATGATTTGATTTTGCTCTTTTAACTTATTTCACATTATGGTAGCAAAATTACAGCTATGTGTCAGATTCGTGACATTTAGCATTTGTCATACATTTCACTCATTCAGTTGTCAAACCAAATGCTAAGTGTCAAATCGATTCATGATATTTAGCATGTGTCATACATTTCACTATATTATTTGTCAAACCAAAAGATGAATGTCAAATTATTTGAAGATGCTAAGCATTTATCATACATTTTACTCTTTTTATGACAAATCGACTCACAAATTTAAGCAAACCAGGTGACAATGTACAAATCATTTAGGGTGACGAGCTTTTTGGTTACCTCGCCCGGCCAAACAAAAAGACTTATATATATACTAAAAGTGTTTTAGTTTGGCCGGGCGAGCGAACCAAAAAGCTCGTCACCCCAAAATACTTGTACATCGTCACTTTGTGTGCCTAATTTTGTGAGTCAACTAAATCGTTCTAAATTCAATGTAAAAAAAAGTTTCATAAGGGGGGTACTCAGTGTGAAAAAACTACATCGCTTAAACGCAAATGCGCTTTGGTAAGTATATAGCTAAAAAACGAATGCGCTATGGTGAAAATCCAAAGTCAAAAATTTTGAAAAAAATGAAAAGTTGTCAAATAAATCATAATTTTAAGCACATTGTTAGTGTTCTGCTCTATTATTTGTAAATGAAAACTGAGATAAAGGTTAATATGTTAAGACTAAGCATTTACAACTCACTGCAAATATTCTTTGGTGGTCAAAGACTTAATAGAAGTTAATTAGCCAGTGTTCATATTTAGTAAATGAAAATTAGTGAGTTGAAGCTTATATTGTTAAGTTTTATTGTATATCATCTGGCAGGGAAAACAAGATCATTTAAGATTCATGTTTTTGGTGGCAAACAAATTGAAAAAGTATTGTTCTTATTTTACTCACTCATTGATGTTTTCATTTTTCAACAGAAATGTTTTGTTTTTTCAGCTCTGTATGGCTGGTCTGACCTCAGTGGAAGTTGTTCGTTTAAATGGTTTCGGGACATTGAAGTAAAACAACACGAGGTAAAATACAAAGTGCTTATTTATTTTTTAACTTGTTCATCCAGTAGTATATGATAAAACGTTTTTGAACTTGTTCATCCAGTATTATATGGTACATACAACACTAATGTAGAATATAAATCACTGAGTTGCGGCTTCTCTGAACAAACATCTGTTCACTTTATGTCCACAGTTTTTTGAGAAACAAACAGGGCATCTGTTTTCCCAGTTTGTAGATTTTCTCGTTTTGCAGAATGTCCCACCAAGAGTGAAGGGCTGCCTGTTTGCTTCAGATTCCCAGTCCTCCTCGCTGATGATTTCTGAAGTCCTTACGCAGTCACCCCAGTCTTCAACCTCAGGTTTGTACAGGTGATAATGTTTTTGAACCATAGTTCATTGTCATGTCATTGGAATTGTTCAGCTGCTCCAGTTCTGACTGTAACTCTGTTTTGAGTACAGCAAGTCTAGCCTCAAGAATGGCAATTCTTTTAATTTTGCGGTTAAGTCTCTCCATTGTACAGATCATAAATTGCTGTAGGTTTCAAGTTTTGTAATGATATTAAGTATGCGTTACATATTAAATATGCACAAAAATAATGCATTCGATCTGCATTTCACAAGTGTAAAACATCACAAATGAATGGTATTTCAATCTACTTTTTTGTCAAACCATATGACATTATTTGTTCATTAGTAAAACAAATTGATGAATATCAAAGCGATTCATGATACTGAGCATTTATCAAACATTTCACTCTATTATTTGTCAAACCAAAAGATGAACGTCAAATTATTTACAGATAGCTAAGCAGTTTATCATACATTTCACTTTATTATTTGTCAAACCAAATGCTAAATGTCATGTCTTGAATCGATTCATGACTATTGAGCATTTGTCATACATTTCACTCTATTATTTGTTAAACCAAAAGATGAATGTCAAATTATTTACAGATGCTAAACAGTTTATCATAAATTTTACTCATTTTATTTGTCAAACCAAAAGATGAATGTCAAATTATTTGAAGATGCTAAGCATCTTATCATACATTTTACTCTCTTTATGACAAATCGACTCACAAATTTAAGCAAACCAGGTGACGATGTACAAATCATTTAGGGTGACGAGCTTTTTGGTTACCTCGCCCGGCCAAACAAAAAGACTTATATATATACTAAAAGTGTTTTTGTTTGGTCGGGCGAGCGAACCAAAAAGCTCGTCACCCCAAAATACTTGTACATCGTCACTTTGTGTGCCTAATTTTGTGAGTCAACTAAATCGTTCTAAATTCAATTTAAAAAAAAAGTTTCATAAGGGGGGTACTCAGCGTGAAAAAACTACATCGCTTAAACGCAAATGCGCTTTGGTAGGTATATAGCTAAAACGCGAATGCGCTATGGTGAAAATCCAAAGTCAAAAATTTTGAAAAAATTGAAAAGTTGTCAAAAAAATCATAATTTTAAGCACGTTGTTAGTGAACTGCTCTGTCATTTGTCCAATGTTATAAATGAAACCAAAATTTACCAGAGTAAACATTAATGTGCTATTGTATGTAAGAATGTTTCGTCTTTTACACGTTTCATTTCATTTTTTCAGATGAGATGTCATACACAGGGGATCCGACAGAAGACAGCAGACAGAATTCGTCGATCTATTTGAAATGTCATTGTTTATTTGAAAAAAGATACCTATCCACACTTGTTCGTTTTATAATATTGTTTGTATTATATGTGCTTTGTACCGTTGCTTTTTGTTTATCAGTAATTCTCCAACACTTGTATTTCGTGTTTTACATGAACATTGAAAATTTATCATACAGTAAATCATTTCGAAAATGAAATTTAAATGGAGAAATACTGATTTATCTGTTTGCTTTTAATGTTTGTGCTGTCTTGCTTACCCCAGTAACGCGGGTCTTGTTTGCTATTGTGAGTACTGTTGTTATTTTTTTTGGCCATCCAAAGTATTGTTCACGAAAGATAACACATTTTTTTCATAAAATTGGTTACATTTTGGTCTGTCGATTTTTTTCATTGAAACCACAGTCAAACGGTTTTTCACTATATTTTTTTATGAGAAACAGCCAGACTTGGTCACGGCTGAAACCGAGGAACATTTGTGATTGAACAAAATTTTAGCAGTAATGCTGCTTGTAATTCATAAATTTATTAAGCTTTGGTCTTGTCATATTGATTACGATATTGGTTGGAACATAAATTGGTAAAATGGTAAACATTTTAATAGTGTGTACAAGAGCAAAATTTGCACTGCATTTCAAAATGTTTCATTTTTGTGAAATGCTGTTGACAAAATGATTTGTTTGCTCGTGCCAGCATGGGTCGACGAGATTCGTTTCTCACTGTCCTTTATGCGGCGGTTTAAGATGCAAGCCTGTTGTTTTGTCAATGTCTAAAGTTCAGCTTGAATGAAAATTGAAATCAATATTGCAAGATCAAGCAATTTTTAAAAAAAATGTTAGAATGTAGATGCGTTGTGAAATACAAGTGAAATGTACTAGGCTCATTGCATTCTTAGTTTGGTTTCGAAGTGCAAAACTTCATTCATCACAAACATTCCTCTTGAACGACCGAACATTGATATGTGGCAATGTTTTCGTTCAGCAAAATGATTTGGCAAACGTAATTTAAAGGCTAGCATGAGTATGGAGGTGTCGTTAGACCAGCTTAGTATTGGTGTAAGGTGGTGTACAGTGCCAATACTAGGAACCGCTCATGTTCACCATGTCACGCTACAGGCAATGAAAAATAGGGAGTGGCAACCTCTTTGTATCGCCGTGGTCCGACAGTCCACACAGTCTTTACAATGAGAGGGGAAACATAGGCAATCGGATGCTTCTTCCTAAGTGTGCCTTGTCGAGTAACTGCCTTTGGCGTTGCCTTTATTTTCAAATTTGTGAACAAATAAAACTAGGTTAGGACCACATAATAGGGTTACGATGAAAATTAGGTTTCCCTTTTAATGCTTGAAGATAACAGCCACTGGCGTTATACTTCAAAAAATGGCTCGAAATACATATCACACAAACATTCAACATTTCAACATTTTGTCAGCAGCATTTTTCATTTTTCAAAAAAATACTCAGATGTACAAAAATAATGCAAAACATGAACAGCAAATTCACAAATTCTGCTGTGTTGAAATTTAAAAAAATCAAACATGAGATTGTATGAAAAAGCTTCTTTTTTATTTTCAAACAATTGAGATATCACAATCATTAGCCATATGTACAAAAATAATGCAACTCTGAATTATAATTTCATGCTCTCAACAAAAAATATGCATCGAAAATTGTGAAAAATTGTGAACAATTGTGAAAATCTAAAAGTTGACGAGGATCTCAAGATTTCAAAAAAACGAACTATAGGCTTTATTTCACACAATACTTCATGAAAAAAAAATCAAATCTTGACAATGTTCATAATCTAGAAATTAACGAGGTATCTCAAGATTTCATAAAAAAATTATAGGCTCCATTTATTCAAAATTATAGGCTCATGCAACTCCTTCAAAAAAATGACAAATTTCAATAATGTGGACCCACGTCCATGAAACCTGAAAAATTGATAATTTACTGACACTGGCGTTCACACAAGATTTCACGAAAAAGTTAAAATCTTCATGATATCAACAATCATACATCATAAGAACTCTGAATGACAATTCTATGGTCTGAACATTCGAATATTTTGAAAATCTAGAAATTAACGTTGGATCTCAAGATTTCAAAAATCGAACTATAGGCTACATTCTTCAAAAATTATAGGCTTCATAAAACTCACTCAAACACTCAGATTTCAAAACCTTCAACATTTGTGCTCTGAAACTAGCGTTCACATAATACTTCATGAAAAAAAAATCAAATCTTCATAATGTTCATAATCTAGAAATTAACGAGGTATCTCAAGATTTCATAAAAAAATTACAGGCTTCATTTACCCAAAAAATTATAGGCTCATGCAAATCTTTCAAAAAATTATAGGTACATGCATATCTCTCAAAAAATTACAGATCTCACAGTCATAAGCCATATGCACAAAAATGCAGCATCAAGTCCATGATACATGAAAAATTGATATCTTTCGGAGGCTGGCGTTCACACAAGATTTTCATGTAAAAAATCAAATCTTCATAATGTTGAAAAAATTATAGGCTCATGCAAATCTCTCAAAAAATTACAAATCTCACAATCATAAGCCATATGCACAAAAAATGCAGCTAAGTCGATGAAACATGAAAAATTGATATCTTTCTGAGGCTGGCGTTCACACAAGATTTCATGAAAAAAATCAAATCTTCATAGTGTTGAAAATTATAGGCTTCATTTATTCAAAAAATTATAGGCTCATGCAAATCTTTCAAAAAATTATAGGCACATGCATATCTCTCAAAAAATTACAGATCTCACAATCATAAGCCATATGCACAAAAATGCAGCATCAAGTCCATGATACATGAAAAATTGATATCTTTCGGAGGCTGGCGTTCACACAAGATTTTCATGTAAAAAATCAAATCTTCATAATGTTAAAAAAATTATAGGCTCATGCAAATCTTTCAAAAAATTACAAATCTTACAATCATAAGCCATATGCACAAAAAATGCAGCTAAGTCGATGAAACATGAAAAATTGATATCTTTCTGAGACTGGCGTTCACACAAGATTTCATGAAAAAAATCAAATCTTCATAATGTTGAAAAATTAAAGGTTCATGCAAATCTCTCAAAAAATTACAGATCTCACAATCATAAGCCATATGTACAAAAAAATGCAGCTAAGTCGATGAAACATGAAAAATTGATATTTTACTGAAACTGGCGTTCACGCAAGATTTCATGAAAAAAATAAAATCTTCATAATGATCAAATTCAACAAATCGACATTTGCAGCAAATCTCACAGATCTCACAATCATAAGCTATATGCACAAAAAACACCAAGTTCATGAAACATGAAAAATTGGTATCTTACTGAAACTGGCGTTCACACAAGATTTCATGAAAAAAATAAAATCTTCATAATGTTCAAATTCAACAAATCAACATTTGCAGCAAATCTCACAGATCTCACAATCATAAGCTATATGCACAAAAAACACCAAGTTCATGAAACATGAAAAATTGGTATCTTACTGAAACTGGCGTTCACACAAGATTTCATGAAAAAAATAAAATCTTCATAATGATCAAATTCAACAAATCTACATTTGCAGCAAATCTCTCAGATCTCACAATCATAAGCTATATGCACAAAAAACACCAAGTTCATGAAACATGAAAAATTGGTATCTTACTGAAACTGGCGTTCACACAAGATTTCATGAAAAAAATAAAATCTTCATAATGATCAAATTCAACAAATCTACATTTGCAGCAAATCTCACAGATCTCACAATCATAAGCCATATGCACAAATTCCACCAAGTCCACGAAACTTGAAAAAAATGATATTTTGCTGAAACTGATTTCACATAATCTTCATAGAAAAACTACTTCATTCACAGATTTCAAAATCTCGAGCCATTTGTACAATAATAATGCGGAATCAAGTGATAATTCTGGAACTATTTCATATGAGCGTATAAATAAAAACGGTAAAAAAAATAGTCCTAACCATTTATGCACAATTATAATGCGATGCGCATTAATTTTGGCCATGGGGTATATAAGCTCCACATTTTTCAATATTCGTCATTCCAGTAGCAAGCTCTTAGCTCAGAAGTGCTGTTAGTCTGCTGGGAGCCCAAAGTGGGTTTGAACTTCTCAGATTTCTCCTCGCACTATGAACTTGGTGCATCAGAGATACAGAGAAAATATCTGAGAGGTTTTTTGACCTTCTGGTTTGAACATGAGAACCGTATGTCGCGATACCTCATAGTTTTTCGCTCTTGAGTCTGGCCAGCTCATGTTGTCGATCACTTTGACATCGCCTGACGAATACGATCATTCTCTGTGATAGCCATTAGATCATATACAATTCAAAAGCGATTTTGGCAAGTGATTTGTTATTTGCGTCTGGTAGCATGAGCATAGAAGTATAGCTTCGACGAGATTTGTTTCTCATTGCTCAATATGCTACGGTCTTGGATGCAATGCAATGATTTTGTCAACTTCGCAAAAACATTTTGGCAAAAGTAAAATTTGAGAGGCTACCATGAGTATGGAGGTGTCGTTAGACCAGCTTAGTATTGGTGTAAGGTGATGTACAGTACCAATACTAGGAACCGCTCATGGTCATCATGTCGCGCTACAGGCAATGAAAAATAGGGAGTGGCAACCTCGATGTATCGCTGTGGTCCGACACTCCACACAGTCTTTACAAAGAGAGAGGAAAACACAAGCAATCGGATGCTTATTCCTAAGTGTGCCTTGTCGAGTAACTGCCTTTAGCGCTGCCTCAGTTTTTTTCAAAATTCAAAATTCAAACTTCAATCGCTTCTTTGCTCAGAAGTTGCGATACATAAAAGGAAATGCTTTCTGAGATTAAAGTTAGCATTTCCTACCTGCAAGTAAAGCGAGCAAATATGCCTCTTTGTGCTTAAGAGGTGTGTTTGAAAGTGAACTCTGTAGCCTTCTCTTAGATCAAAAGAGAAATAAGTCTACGAGTTTTCGAGCCTAGCTTGTGGTTTTGGGTACTTGAAGTTGATCGCATATTTCCAATCGTTCACTGATCGATCTATGCGGCTGTAGCACTCGATTCTTGCTTCAGTATAGCCATTCATGTATCTGAGATCATAAGTTCGGCGTTGTGCCTACAACGAGTCAGCAATACCCCGTTTGTTACACCCGAGTAGTCCAGCACTCTACATTATAGGTGTAACAAATTGTAGAAGGTCGCCTGGAAGGCCTCTAATGGGTGCTGATTTTGCGTAGTGTATGACACTAGGAAAATAGGTTTCTGGCTCAGAGTTACCATTTTCCGACCTCGCTGATGCCGTGGGTAACCTGACCAATGCCAGTCACAAGTCTGGATGAAAAACAGGGAGTGACCACATTGCATGACAAAAATACTTTTCACATTGAATGTTTGACATTATAACAATTGTAAACATTTGCTTGTGTTTGATTTCATGAAAACAATTGTGTATAATTATGTATATTGATATGTTTGCAATGTTATGAATACTATGCATGTTTGTACTTTGTTATCTGCTTACATTTTGAATAAAACATAAACTGAAATTAGAAGCATTAGTTGTATATGAGAAATTTTCAATAGTTATGCAACGATTGAGTGAAACAAAATTTAAGCATCATGAAGACTTTCGTCTTTTGAAATGCTTCAAACTGCAAAGATCACTTCACTTTCACGTGAAAGCAATTTTTAAATTTCATCTCATATTTTTCAAAATCTTCAAACATAAGAAAAAACTCATGTTTCCTTTGCATTATAATTTCAAGCTCTTATAATCTTCACTTCTCAGTCATTTATTCATTCTTGAGTTGAAGTCAAACATGTCAGATACAACGTTAAGCTTAATTAGCAATTTGGCAGATCGTGTAAAACACTGTGAATCTGACTTGCAGCAAATAAAGATATTCATTAGTACGCGAAGTAGCAAGCGCACTTTGGACGTGCTAAGAAAATTTCTTTCACTACTTCACAAATGTGTGAAAATATTGCAAAATACAGCGATTTCCATTAAACCTCCAAACAAGATGTGTAAACCGAAACAGAAGACCGGAGACCTATTGTCACAGGTTCAAAAGCTAAAAAATGACTTGAAAAATTTAAAAACAGACTTGAACAACATTTCACAGCGCTGTGGTAGGGAGAAAGAAGTTAACATTTTGGCTGACATGCGATTAGTATCCAAGATATTTCGAAAGACCACCACACTAGGAGACCTTCTCTGGCATCACCTCAGCATGAAAGAAGAAACGCGACAAGAGTTGCAACTACAAAACGATGAAAAAAACATTTGTCAAATTTGTGTTACGGACAAAAAGTGTATTGTGTTTACGCCTTGTGGCCATTTGACTTGTCATGCATGTTCAATCAAAACTAGTAAATGCTATTTTTGCCGAACTGTTGTTATCGGAAAATATCAAATTTATGAATAAATTGTAAAATATATTCCTCTGTACTTGTTTTCAATTTTGTTTCTTCACGGTGTTATTAATGCTATTACCTCCCTTTAAGAAGAATGAGATACTGGTTTTTAGTAGATGAAAAATATCTCGTAAAACGTTATTGTTTTCAAAATAAACAATTTGGGAACGTATGATAACTGTAACTTAAGTATATTGGAAAATTTGTTTAGTTGCTGATACATAACTTCATGTTCAGATTTTATTTTATTTTCAAATCAAAGGCTGTGATTTTAGTCTTCGGGTATTTTCCATTTATCGATGTGTTATTCAACAATTTGTATGACAAAATAATAATCAAAGAACGAGAAGCAAAAATAAGTGGTATGAAAGGTTTTATTTTGAAATCGTTACATAATTTGCGTTTCATTGAAACAGAACATTTTTCAAAAGTTATACGCTGGGGGTTTCTTCGTTCGGTGGCTGGTCAAAAAGTTCGTCACCCCAATTCATTGCCACAGACAGTGTCTCATCATTATCACCAGTATCATCAGTATCGGAATGGTAACTCAAATCCCTTCTACAAACTGGGATGTTCGAATCCTTCTTGCAAACTGGGGTGTTCAAATCCCTTCTGCAAACTGGGATGCTCAAATCGCTTTTGACTACTTCATTTGTGACTCGTTGAAGAATTCCCTTTAGTTTCCGTATGTGTCGCTTGTGCTCTCTAAGCAGATGCTGTGTTTTTCGAATCGCTTTAGAAGAATGCTGGCCTTCTTGTTTTAGAAATTTGATTTCTCTTTCTAATGTTATTTTCTGCCTTCTATGTGCCATAACGACCATATTCATATTGTTGATTGTCTGTACTTTCTAACATTGTCCAAGGTATTCGAGTTCCTTTGTCAAACTTGTACGAACATGAGTTGGTACATTTTTCGAACAGTACTTGAGATATTTCTGAAGTAGTGTGTTTGTCTTGTTCTCATACTGGGGAATAGATGTGCTATATCTATATTCGTTAGCCATCTCTCTACGTATTGCAGCTAAGGAATACCCATAATATAGAATATGAGCTTTTATATCATACGATTAAACTTTTATAATGCACAAGTGTTTATCCAATGAAATGAGATTATGATGATCATTGTTGAAAACAAAACGAATCAGTGTTTTCATTGCATTATAATTTCAAGCTCTTATTACTCGAGTTTCATTCATCAATTATTTAATCCATTCATTCAGTTGATATCAAACATGTCAAACACAACTTTAAGCTTAATAAGCAATTTGGCAGATCGTATGGAACACAGTGAAACTCAGGTGTTGTACATGAAAACTATCGTAGTAAATAACAGCAAACACGTATCTGGCGTCTTAAGAAAACTTTTGCCATTAATTCGTAAAAGTGTAAAATCACTTCATAAGATAGCTTCTTCAGAAAAACCTCCTAGCAAGATGAGCGAGCAAGACAAAACAAATAGAGTTTTACCACTAGCCAGAGAAATTAAACGTGACTTCAAAAACTACAAAATTGAGTTGAACAAAATATCAGAACGTTGTGGCAGGGAGAAAGAAATTGACATTTTATCCAAAATCCGATCGGTATCCAAGATCTTGCGTAAAACAAACCCACTAACATCCCTTTTGCGCAATCTTCTCAGCAGGGAAGCAGAGTTGCAACGACAAATCGACGAAAAAAACATTTGTACAAGTTGTGTTACAAACAAAAAGTGTATTGTGTTTATCCCATGTGGACATTTATCTTGTCAGTCATGCTCCATTACCAGCAGCGAATGTCACATTTGTGGATCGGCTATTGTTGGAAAATATCTTATGAATAAATCATAAACAATTATTTGTATTTTTGCTTTCTGTTTATTTCATTTACATAGAAAGGTGAACTGTGTTAATCACTCAAACACTACCAGTTCTGATTTACACAGCTATGCTGTAGACAGCCGCAATACGCTAGTTAGCTCAAATTTCTAACATTGGTTTGCAAAGTTGTTGAATGCAAGTTCGAGAAATAATGTATACGCTTTTTAGAGTACTTCAAACTATTTAAACATACAGCAGTGACTGTACTATTCACACTTCACTTACTATGGCAAAACGATATACTGACATCGCTGGGTTTGCTGGACTACAGTACAATGATTATTTCAAAAGATTCTGTTGGGAATGTCAATTGTGTTGTGCTGGAGTCTTTACGTTAGAACCTTGTCAACGACATGATCTTTTGAACATTTTCCCTCCAGCTGGCTACTGCCAAAACTGTTTTCGATATGTGTGGTACTGTAATGATTGTAAGGCTGATGGAACGCCACCAAAAGTGCGAATGAGAAACTATTTTTTGTCATGTTTCTTCCACCGATTTGAAAATCTTGCAATCTTGGCCGGCTAACCCTGACGTGGTTGAAGAAAGTTTTCGATTGATTGTGACAATTATCTTGTTTCACAAAATAAAAAATAAAAACTTGAAATAAATTACTTTGTTTTTGTATCTGATACCAAGACGCTCATTTTTTTTTCTCTGATGATTTTCAATTTTCATTTTCAATTTTCATTTTCAATTTTCATTTTCAATTTTCATTTTCAATTTTCATTTTCAATTTTCATTCTCATTCTCAATTTTCATTCTCAATTTTCATTTTTTCATTCTCAATTTTCATTCTCAATTTTCACATTCGTCATTTTCATTTTCACCCTCGTGGGACTAAACGCACTCACCGCCGATATCGGGTTGTATTCTCTATTTGCTTCACATATCTAGCTTGGCCATACACTATATACCTCAGGAAATCAACTTAAACATACTCTATTTGCCTCACATACCTAGCTTGGCAATACACTATACACCTCCGGTCATCAACTTGAGCATACTCTATTTTGCCTCACATACCTAGCTTGGCAATACACTATACACCTCAGGTAA
The DNA here is from genome assembly GCF_026914265.1 of Mya arenaria. Taxonomy (NCBI): domain Eukaryota; kingdom Metazoa; phylum Mollusca; class Bivalvia; order Myida; family Myidae; genus Mya; species Mya arenaria. The sequence continues at coordinate 5,666,760 of NC_069134.1, forward strand.
TCAACTTGAGCATACTCTATTTGCCTCACATACCTAGCTTGGCAATACACTATACACCTCCGGTCATCAACTTGAGCATACTCTAATTTGCCTCACATACCTAGCTTGGCAATACACTATACACCTCAGGTAATCAACTTGAGCATACTCTATTTGCCTCACATACCTAGCTTGGCAATACACTATACACCTCCGGTAATCAACTTGAGCATACTCTATTTGCCTCACATTCCTAGCTTGGCCATACTCTATATACCTCAGGTAATCAACTTGAGCATACTCTTTCTTGCCTCCCATACCTAGCTTGAACATACACTACCTCAAGTTGTTAGCTTGAGCATACTTTGTTGACCTCATCATATAAGCACATACCGCACCTTCTCAGCAACTACCGCTTAGCTTAATTATCAAACATACCTAGTTCGAGGAGGGAATCTCCGTCTGTATGGATTGCATCCACGAACAGCGCGTCAGTAGGGTCAAGCCGCACGCGCGCGTCCTTATTCTCAAATAGGGGTCCAGCTGGATCCAGACCTGAATTTTTCGAGGACATAAGGTGCGAAAGGAACTAAATTGAGCATTGTGTATCTTAACTTTCCTTAAACAATTTTGCAACGATTGCAATATTCAAATGATGCTTTGCAAGAATATCAGATCAAAAATAATTACGCAACTACTACCTTGTAATGAGACATTTCTAAAACCCCGTGTCACATACCTGTAATCCTGCCCAGTCCGTGTATCCTCTCTCCTGCGTACCCAGAAATGTGGGAGCCGAGACTGTGGCCGATCAGGTGGACGTCTCCGTACCGCGCACCGGAAGTGTCGTGCAAGACAGTAATGAACTGTGCCAAGAGGGCGCCAACGACCCGCGTGTTGGCGGCGGACTTCGCGTAGTTCACGTTGTCTGCACCTTTTTCCCAGTCCACAACAAATACATTCGCATCCTCCTGTGTGCCGTGTGATTGGTATTTTAAGTCAAAAATGCTTCTTTAAACCTGAGTTAAGGTTAAAAACACATTTTTTTAATTGAATATCAATTGTATAAAAGTTAATTTTGGTGAACAAATATAGGCGCTTTTGTCCTTATAAAATGGATGCCTTCTTTATTAATGATAACAAATCTACCCTTTGTAAAATGGCCCGCGCCATCCTTGTCAGCCACTCACTGTGGCCGTTATCCGTATATCCGTGGATAATAAAGGCGGTCCGCCGGCTTCCCTGGAAGTGTGATTGCTTGATGGACAGGGGTTCCTTACTCACGTGCTGCGGGGAATGCGTGTTTACCCGCGTGTACAACAGGAACTTTATCTGTAGGGATAGAAGTACGGGCGTGGTGAAAACTTGAACTTGATTCTTAGTAAGTAAAGTACGGGCGTGGTGAAAACTGGAACTCGATTCTTAGTAAGTAAAGTACGGGCGTGGTGAAAACTGGAACTCGATTCTTAGTAAGTAAAGTACGGGCGTGGTGAAAACTGGAACTCGATTCTTAGTAAGTAAAGTACGGGCGTGGTGAAAACTGGAACTCGATTCTTAGTAAGTAAAGTACGGGCGTGGTGAAAACTGGAACTCGATTCTTCGTGAATAAAGTAAGGGCGTTGTGAAAACTGGAACTTGATCTGTAACCGGACAGGTACGGGCGCGGTGAAACAGAAACCTTATCTGTAGGGAAAGAGGTACGAGTGCGGTGGAAACAGAAACATGATTTGTACGGAGAGCGGTAAGGGTGTGGTGGAAACAGAAACCTGGTTTGTAGGAAGAGTGATACGGGTGCGGTGGAAACGGAAACCTGTTTTCTGGGAAGAGAGGTACTGGCGCGGTGAAAACATAAACCTGATCTGTAGGGAGAGAGGTACTGGCGCGGTGAAAACATAAACCTGATCTGTAGGGAGAGAGGTACTGGCGCGGTGAAAACATAAACCTGATCTGTAGGGAGAGAGGTACGGGTGGGTGGAAACAGAAACCTGATTTGTACGGAGAGAGTTACGGTATGGTGGAAACAGAAACCTGGTTTATGGGGACCATAACGGGTGCAATTGAAAAAAACAGTTGGATTGTAGGGAGAGAGGTACGGGCGCGGTGGAAACATGAACCTGATCTGTAGGGAGAGAGGTACGGGTGCGGTGGAAACAGAAACCTTGTTTATAGGGAGAGAGGTACGGGTGCGGTGGAAACAGAAACCTTGTTTATAGGGAGAGAGGTACGGGTGCGGTGGAAACAGAAACCTTGTTTATAGGGAGAGAGGTACGGGTGCAATTGAAAAAAAACAGTTGGATTGTAGGGAGAGTGGTACAGGCGCGGTGGAAAAAGAAACCTGGTTTGTTGGGAGAGAGGTACGGGTGCGGTGGAAACATAAACCTGGTTTATAGGGAGAAAGGTACGGGTGCGGTAGAAAAAGACAGTGGGATTGTAGGGAGAGAGGTGCGGGCGCGGTGGAAAAGAAACCTAGTTTGTAGGTGGAGAGGTACGGGTGCTGTGGAAAAAGAAACCTGGTTTGTAGAGACAGAGGTACGGACGAGGTGGAAACAGAAACCTGATTTGTAGGGAGAGAGGTACGGGTGCGGTGGAAACAGAAACATGGTTTGTAGGGAGAGTGGTACAGGTGCGGTGGAAACAGAAACCTGGTTTGTAGGGAGAGTGGTACAGGTGCGGTGGAAACAGAAACCTGGTTTGTAGGGAGAGTGGTACAGGTGCGGTGGAAACAGAAACCTGGTTTGTAGGGAGAGTGGTACGGGTGCGGTGGAAACAGAAACCTGGTTTGACGTGAGTGGGGTAATGGTGCAGTGGGAACAGAAACCTGGTTTGTAGGAAGAGAAGTATGGGTGCAGTGGAAACAGAAACCTATGCGTAGAGAGAGAGGTACGGGTGCGGTGGAAACAGAAACCTGATTAGTAGGGAAAAAGGTACGGGTGCAGTGGGAACAGAAACCTGGTTTGTAGGAAAAGAGGTACGGGTGCGGTGGAAACAGAAACCTGATTTGTAGGGAAAGAGGTACGGGTGCGGTGAAAACAGAAACCTGGTTTGTAGTGAGAGAGTTACGGGCGCGGTGGAAACAGAAAACTGATTTGTGTCGAGAGAGGTACGGGCGCGGTGGAAACAGAAACCTGATCTGTAGGGAGAGAGGTACGGGTGTGGTGGAAACAGAAACATGATTTGTACGGAGAGCGGTAAGGGTGTGGTGGAAACAGAAACATGATTTGTACGGAGAGAGGTACGCCTTTGGTGGAAACAGAAACATGATTTGTACGGAGAGAGGTACGGGTGTGGTGGAAACAGAAACATGATTTGTACGGAGAGAGGTACGCCTTTGGTGGAAACAGAAACATGATTTGTACGGAGAGAGGTACGGGTGTGGTGGAAACAGAAACCTGGTTTGTAGGAAGAGTGATACGGGTGCGGTGGAAACGGAAACCTGTTTTCTGGGAAGAGAGGTACTAACGCGGTGAAAACATAAACCTGATCTGTAGGGAGAGAGGTACTGGCGCGGTGAAAACATAAACCTGATCTGTAGGGAGAGAGGTACGGGCGCGGTGAAAACATAAACCTGATCTGTAGGGAGAGAGGTACGGGTGTGGTGGAAACAGAAACCTGATCTGTAGGGAGAGAGGTACGGGCGCGGTGAAAACATAAACCTGATCTGTAGGGAGAGAGGTACGGGCGCGGTGAAAACATAAACCTGATCTGTAGGGAGAGAGGTACGGGCGCGGTGAAAACATAAACCTGATCTGTAGGGAGAGAGGTACGGGTGTGGTGGAAACAGAAACCTGATTTGTACGGAGAGAGTTACGGTGTGGTGGAAACAGAAACCTGGTTTATGGGGACCATAACGGGTGCAATTGAAAAAAACAGTTGGATTGTAGGGAGAGAGGTACGGGCGCGGTGGAAACATGAACCTGATCTGTAGGGAGAGAGGTACGGGTGCGGTGGAAACAGAAACCTTGTTTATAGGGAGAGAGGTACGGGTGCAATTGAAAAAAACAGTTGGATTGTAGGGAGAGTGGTACAGGCGCGGTGGAAAAAGAAACCTGGTTTGTTGGGAGAGAGGTACGGGTGCGGTGGAAACATAAACCTGGTTTATAGGGAGAAAGGTACGGGTGCGGTAGAAAAAGACAGTGGGATTGTAGGGAGAGAGGTGCGGGCGCGGTGGAAAAGAAACCTAGTTTGTAGGTGGAGAGGTACGGGTGCTGTGGAAAAAGAAACCTGGTTTGTAGAGACAGAGGTACGGACGAGGTGGAAACAGAAACCTGATTTGTAGGGAGAGAGGTACGGGTGCGGTGGAAACAGAAACATGGTTTGTAGGGAGAGTGGTACAGGTGCGGTGGAAACAGAAACCTGTTTTGTAGGGAGAGTGGTACAGGTGCGGTGGAAACAGAAACCTGGTTTGTAGGGAGAGTGGTACAGGTGCGGTGGAAACAGAAACCTGGTTTGTAGGGAGAGTGGTACGGGTGCGGTGGAAACAGAAACCTGGTTTGACGGGAGTGGGGTAATGGTGCAGTGGGAACAGAAACCTGGTTTGTAGGAAGAGAAGTATGGGTGCAGTGGAAACAGAAACCTATGCGTAGAGAGAGAGGTACGGGTGCGGTGGAAACAGAAACCTGATTAGTAGGGAAAAAGGTACGGGTGCAGTGGGAACAGAAACCTGGTTAGTAGGGAAAAAGGTACGGGTGCAGTGGAAACAGAAACCTGGTTAGTAGGGAAAAAGGTACGGGTGCAGTGGGAACAGAAACCTGGTTTGTAGGAAAAGAGGTACGGGTGCGGTGGAAACAGAAACCTGATTTGTAGGGAAAGAGGTACGGGTGCGGTGAAAACAGAAACCTGGTTTGTAGTGAGAGAGTTACGGGCGCGGTGGAAACAGAAACCTGATCTGTAGGGAGAGAGGTACGGGCGCGGTGGGAACAGAAACCTGATTTGTAGGGAGAGAGGTACGGGCGCGGTGAAAACAGAAACCTGATCTGTAGGGAGAGAGGTACGGGCGCGGTGGGAACAGAAACCTGATTTGTAGGGAGAGAGGTACGGGCGCGGTGAAAACAGAAACCTGGTTTGTAGTGAGAGAGTTACGGGCGCGGTGGAAACAGAAACCTGATCTGTAGGGAGAGAGGTACGGGCGCGGTGGGAACAGAAACCTGATTTGTAGGGAAAGAGGTACGGGTGCGGTGAAAACAGAAACCTGGTTTGTAGTGAGAGAGTTACGGGCGCGGTGGAAACAGAAACCTGATCTGTAGGGAGAGAGGTACGGGCGCGGTGGGAACAGAAACCTGATTTGTGTCGAGAGAGGTACGGGCGCGGTGGAAACAGAAACCTGATCTGTAGGGAGAGAGGTACGGGCGCGGTGGGAACAGAAACCTGATTTGTGGGAGAGAGGTACGGGCGCGGTGAAAACAGAAACCTGATTTGTGGGAGAGAGGTACGGGCGCGGTGGAAACATGAGCCTGATTTGTGGGGAGAGAGGTACGGGTGCGGTCGAAACCGGAACCTGATCTGTAGGGAGAGAGGTACGGGTGCGGTAGAAACAGAAACCTGATTTGTAGGGAGAGAGGTACGGGCGCAGTGGAAACAGGAACTTGATTTCTACGGACAGAGGTACGGGCGCGGTGGCAACAGGAACCAGATCTGTAGGGAGAGAGATACGGGCGCGTTGGAAACCGGAACCAAATCTGTTGAGAGAGAGGTACGGGCGTGGTGGAAACAGGAACCTGATTTGTAGGGAGAGGCGTACGGGGGTGGGGGAAACAGAAACCTGATTTGTAGGGAGAGAGGTACGGGCGCCTGGAAACAAGAACCAAATCTGTAGGGAGAGAGGTACGGGCGTGGTGGAAACAGGAACCTGATTTGTAGGGAGAGAGCTACGGGCGTGGTGGAAACAGGAACCTGATTTGTAGGGACAGAGGTACGGGGCGGTGGAAACCGGAACCAGATCTGTAGGGAGAGAGGTACGGGCCCGTTGAATCCAGAAACCTGATTTGTAGGGAGAGAGGTACGGGTGCGGTTGAAACCGTAACCTGATCTGTAGGGAGAGGGGTACTGGCCCGTTGAAAACTGAAACCTGATATTTATGGAGGATTGTATGGGCGCGGTGAAAACCGGAATTTAATCTGTAGGGAGAGTGGTACGGACACGGTGGCAACAGGACCCTGATGTGTACGGAGAGAGGTACGGCTGCGGTGAAAACTTGTTACTTGTAAACGTTTACAGTTTTTCCGAATTCGAAACCATGTAACAGCCCATGTTTGTATAAATCTAGGCAAACAGAATGATTTCAGTAGTATGTGGAAGATGTCCATCAGCCTTTTGTGCAGTTTATGGTGCATGCTGCTCTAATCGTGTAGGTCTTTACACAAATGTAAAATTAGTAAATGAAAGAGTTTTGGAACATCTGGTACAAATAAATACACCTGTATATGTGCGGGGGACTCGGGCAGGTTACCCTTGGCGTTGTTGTATGGGGATCCGTTACTGAAACACCCGATGCCGTCGTCATTGTAACACACGCTGCGCGTAAACAGAAAACCTGCAGAAAAATATGAACGACATGACTGTTTTCTTCCAATCAAGTGTACGTACTTTACCGTGAGGATTTGAGTGGTGTACCGCAAGCCATAAGTTGCATTTCATAGTCAAACACGTAGACATGATATGTTTAAATACTTTAGCGAACAATGCATATTGGTATTTTTAAATGTACATGCATATAACTATATATGTTTGAAGCTAATAACGCACTACTACTAGCATGTTAAACAGACACCATCATTTTTGAAGAGAAGCTACAAGTGGTGTTAGTTATTATGTATATGATGTTTCTAAAAGCCAAACTTCCAAAATTAAGTTTAAATGCCACAATACAACAGCTGCATGGTGTCATGGAATACAAATGTGGTATACATGTACAATATATAAATATCAGACACTAACCTAAGAGCACTGACTTCACAAATATATGAGAATTAAATTCAACAAAGAAACAAACAAAAACGAGTGTCCTACGATGAAGAACCAGTAACAATACCATTTGAGCCGAGGACTAGCCCGAGGAACACGGCCAGTACTCTCATGTTTGTGAGAAGTTCTTCCGAAGTCAATCACAGCCAATCTATTTCTGCCAAGTACGAGACCGGTTCGCTGTGATCGTGACCTGTGTTGCCGGCTTAAGGCCTCTTATCGTCGTTAATTAAAATATGTATGTCCTAATTATTAAGTATAGGTCATAACAATTTAAAATATGCTACGTTTAGAAATGGAATCCGAGGCCAAATCAGGGAGAGGGTGAACGAAATCGATATGGATTGCACACGATTAAAACAATATATAATACATTGAATGATTACTACAGTTAAAACCGTGTATGTAAAAAGTGAACTTTATGATTCGCATTTTGGTTTCAGATACATTTACTCACATGAAGACTTTACAACAGCATAGATCGAGATATGACGGTAGTTATCATGATAGTGTCCGCACTCCCTCACAAACAGTAGCGTCATGAGGTATAACGGTAGTTATCATGATAGTGTCCGCACTCCCTCACACACAGTAGCGTCATGAGGTATGACGGTAGTTATCATGATAGTGCCCGCACTCCCTCACAAACAGTAGGGTCATGAGGTATGACGGTAGTTATCAGGATAGTGTCCGCACTCCCTCACAAACAAAAGCGTCATGAGGTATGACGGTAGTTATCATGATAGTGTCCGCACTCCCTCACAAACAGTAGGGTCATAAGGTATGACGGTAGTTATCATGATAGTGTCCGCACTCCCTCACAAACAGTAGGGTCATGAGGTATGACGGTAGTTATCATGATAGTGTCCGCACTCCCTCACAAACAGTAGGGTCATAAGGTATGACGGTAGTTATCATGATAGTGTCCTCACTCCCTCACACACAGCAGGGTCATGAGGTATGACGGTAGTTATCATGATAGTGTCCGCACTCCCTCACAAACAGCAGGGTCATGAGGTATGACGGTAGTTATCATGATAGTGTAAGCACTCCCTCACACACAGTAGGGTCATGAGGTATGACTGTAGTTATCATGATAGTGTCCGCACTCCCTCACACACAGTAGGGTCATGAGGTATGACGGTAGTTATCATGATAGTGTCCGCACTCCCTCACAAACAGTAGCGTCATGAGGTATGACGGTAGTTATCAGGATAGTGTCCGCACTCCCACACAAACAAAAGCGTCATGAGGTATGACGGTAGTTATCATGATAGTGTCCGCACTCCCTCACAAACAGTAGGGTCATAAGGTATGACGGTAGTTATCATGATAGTGTCCGCACTCCCTCACAAACAGTAGGGTCATGAGGTATGACGGTAGTTATCATGATAGTGTCCGCACTCCCTCTCAAACAGTAGGGTCATGAGGTATGACGGTAGTTATCATGATAGTGTCCGCACTCCCTCACAAACAGTAGGGTCATAAGGTATGACGGTAGTTATCATGATAGTGTCCGCACTCCCTCACACACAGCAGGGTCATGAGGTATGACGGTAGTTATCATGATAGTGTCCGCACTCCCTCACAAACAGTACCGTCATGAGGTATGACGGTAGTTATCATGATAGTGTAAGCACTCCCTCACACACAGTAGGGTCATGAGGTATGACTGTAGTTATCATGATAGTGTCCGCACTCCCTCACACACAGTAGGGTCATGAGGTATGACAGTAGTTATCATGATAGTGTCCGCACTCCCCCACACACAGTAGCGTCATGAGGTATGACGGTAGTTATCATGATAGTGTCCGCACTCCCGCACACACAGTAGGGTCATGAGGTATGACGGTAGTTATCATGATAGTGCCCGCACTCCCTCACAAACAGTAGGGTCATTAGGTATGACGGTAGTTATCATGATAGAGTCCGCACTCCCTCACACACAGTAGCGTCATGACGTATGACAGTAGTTATCATGATAGTGTCCGCACTCCCTCACACACAGTAGGGTCATGAGGTATGACGGTAGTTATCATGATAATGTCCTTACTCCCGCACACACAGTAGGGTCATGAGGTATGACGGTAGTTATCATGATAGTGTCCGCACTCCCTCACAAACAGTAGGCTCATGAGGTATGACGGTAGTTATCATGATAGTGTCCGCACTCCCTCACACACAGTAGGGTCATGAGGTATGACGGTAGTTATCATGATAGTGTCCGCACTCCCTCACACACAGTAGGGTCATGAGGTATGACGATAGTTATCATGATAGTGTCCGCACTCCCTCACACACAGTAGGGTCATGAGGTATGACGGTAGTTATCATGATAGTGTCCGCACTCCCTCACAAACAGTAGGGTCATGAGGTATGACGGTAGTTATCATGATAGTGTCCGCACTCCCTCACAAACAGTAGGGTCATAAGGTATGACGGTAGTTATCATGATAGTGTCCGCACTCCCTCACACACAGTAGGGTCATGAGGTATGACGGTAGTTATCATGATAGTGCCCGCACTCCCTCACACACAGTAGCGTCATGAGGTATGACGGTAGTTATCATGATAATGTCCGCACTCCCTCACAAACAGTAGGGTCATGAGGTATGACGGTAGTTATCATGATAGTGTCCGCACTCCCTTAAACACAGTAGGGTCATGAGGTATGACGGTAGTTATCATGATAATGTCCGCACTCCCTCACAAACAGTAGCCTCATGAGGTATGACGGTAGTTATCATGATAATGTCCGCACTCCCTCACAAACAGTAGCGTCATGAGGTATGACGGTAGTTATCATGATAGTGTCCGCACTCCCTCACACACAGTAGGGTCATGAGGTTTGACGGTAGTTATCATGATAGTGTCCGCACTCCCTCACACACAGTAGCGTCATGAGGTATGACGGTAGTTATCATGATAATGTCCGCACTCCCTCACAACCAGTAGCGTCATGAGGTATGACGGTAGTTATCATGATAATGTCCGCACTCCCTCACAAACAGTCGCGTCATGAGGTATGACCGTAGTTATCATGATAGTGTCCGCACTCCCTCACACACAGTAGCGTCATGAGGTATGACGGTAGTTATCATGATAATGTCCGCACTCCCGCACAAACAGTAGGGTCATGAGGTATGACGGTAGTTATCAACGGTAGTTATCATGATAGTGTCCGCACTCCCTCACACCCAGTAGCGTCATTAGATATGACTGTAGTTATCATGCTAGTGTCCGCACTCCCTCACAAACAGTAGGGTCATGAGGTATGACTGTAGTTATCATGCTAGTGTCCGCACTCCCTCACACACAGTAGGGTCATGAGGTATGACGGTAGTTATCATGATAGTGTCCGCACTCCCTAACACACAGTAGGGTCATGAGGTATGACGGTAGTTATCATGATAGTGTCCGCACTCCCTCACAAACAGTAGCGTCATGAGGTATGCCGTTTGTTATTATGATAGTGTCCGCACTCCCTCACAAACAGTAGGGTAATGTGGTATGACGGTAGTTATCATGATAGTGTCCGCACTCCCTCACAAACAGTAGGGTCATGAGGTATGACGGTAGTTATCATGATAGTGTCTGCACTCCCTCACACACAGTAGCGTCATGAGGTATGACGGTAGTTATCAAGATAGTGTCCGCACTCCCTCACAAACAGTAGCGTCATGAGGTATGACGGTAGTTATCAAGATAGTGTCCGCACTCCCTCACAAACAGTAGGGTCATGAGGTGTGACGGTAGTTATCATGATAATGTCCGCACTCCCTCATACACAGTATGGTCATGAGGTATGACGGTAGGTATCATGATAATGTCCGCACTCCCTCACAAACAGTAGGGTCATGAGGTATGACGGTAGTTATCATGATAGTGTCCGCACTCCCACACAAACAGTAGGGTCATGAGGTATGACGGTAGTTATCATGATAGTGTCCGCACTCCCTTACAAACAGTAGGGTCATGAGGTATGACGGTAGTTATCATGATAGTGTCCGCACTCCCACACACAGAGTAGCGTCATGAGGTATGACGGTAGTTATCATGATAGTGTCCGCACTCCCACACACAGAGTAGCGTCATGAGGTATGACGGTAGTTATCATGATAGTGTCCGCACTCCCTCACACACAGTAGGGTCATGAGGTATGACGGTAACTATCATGATAATGTCCGCACTCCCTCACACACAGTAGGGTCATGAGGTATGACGGTAGTTATCATGATAATGTCCGCAATCCCTCACACACAGTAGTGTCATGAGGTATGACGGTAGTTATCATGATAATGTCCGCACTCCCTCACAAACAGTAGTGTCATGAGGTATGACGGTAGTTATCATGATAGTGTCCGCACTCCCTCACAAACAGTAGGGTCATGAGGTATGACGGTAGTTATCATGATAGTGTCCGCACTCCCTCACAAACAGTAGGGTCATGAGGTATGACGGTAGTTATCATGATAGTGTCCGCACTCCCTCACAAACAGTAGGGACATGAGGTATGACGGTAGTTATCATGATAGTGTCCGCACTCCCTCACACACAGTAGGGTCATGAGGTATGACGGTAGTTATCATGATAATGTCCGCACTCCCTCACAAACAGTAGCGTCATGAGGTATGACCAAGGGAGACCATAGACGTTACAACAATGACAACGAGGTTTGTACCAAGGAAGGCGATAGACGTCACAACAGGGTCAAAGAGGCTTGTACCAAGGGAGACCATAGACGTGACAACAATGTCAACGAGGCTTGTACTATAGACGTGACAACAATGAAAACAAGGTTTGTACCAAGGGAGACCATAGACGTGACAACAATGTCGTCAACGAGGCTTGTACCAAGGGAGACCAAAGACTTGACAGCAGTGTCAACGAGGCTTGTACCAAGGGAGACCATAGACGTCTCAACAATGACAACGAGGTTTGTACCAAGGGAGACCATACACGTGACAACAATGTCAACGAGGTTTGCACCAAGGGAGACCATAGACTTGACAACAATGTCTTCAACGAGGCTTGTACCAAGGGAGACCATAGACATGACAACAATGTCAACGAGGTTTGCACCAAGGGAGACCATAGACATGACAACAATGACAACGAGGTTTGTACCAAGGGAGACCATAGACATGACAACAATGTCAACGAGGTTTGCACCAAGGGAGACCATAGTCTTGACAGCAGTGTCAACGAGGCTTGTTCCAATGGAGACCATATACGTGACAACAATGACAATGATGCTTGTTCCAAGGGAGATCATAGACGTGACAACAATGTCGTCAACGAGGTTTGTACCAAGGAAGGCCATAGACGTGACAACAATGTCAACGAGGCATGTACCAAGGGAGACCATACACGTCTATGGTATCTCTTGGTACAAGCCTCGTTAACATTGTTGTCACGTCTATGGTCTTCCTTAGTACAAACCTCGTTGACATTGTTGTCACGTCTGTTGCCTCCCTAGGTACAAGCCTGGTTGTCATTGTTGTCACGTCTATGGCCTCCCTAGGTACTTACCTCGTTGACGACATTGATGTCAATTCTATGGTGTCCCTTGGAACAAGCATCATTGTCATTGTTGTCACCTCTATGGTCTCCCTTGGAACAAGCCTTGTTGACACTGCTGTCAAGTCTATGGTCTCCCTTGGAACAAACCACGTTGATATTGTTGTCACGTCTATGGTCTCCCTTGGTACAAACCTCTTTGTCATTGTCGTCCCGTCTATGGTCTCCATTGGTACAAGCCTCGTTGACATTGTTGTCACGTCTATGGTCTCTTTCCGTGCATGCCTCGTTGACATTGTTGTCACGTCTATAGTCTTCCTTAGTACACGCCCCGTTGACATTTATAGCACGTCTGTTGTCTCCCTTGGTACAAGCCTCGAAGACATTGTTGTCACGTCTATGGTCTGCCTTGATACAAACCTCGTTGACAATGTTGTCACGTCTATGGTCTCCCTTGGTACACGCCTCGTTGACAGTGTTGTCAAGTCTATGGTCTCCCCTGTTACAAGCCTCGTTGACATTGTTGTCATGTCTATGGTCTCCCTTGCTACAAACCTCGTTGTAATTGTTGTCACGTGTATGGTCTCCCTTGGTAAAAACCTCGCTGACATTGTTGTCATGTCTATGGTCTCCCTTGGTACAAACCTCGTTGTCATTGTTGACACGTCTATGGTCTCCCTTGGTACAAGCCTCGTTGCCACTGCAGTCAAGTCTTTGGTCTCCCTTGGTACAAGCCTCGTTGACGATATTGTTGTCACGTCTATGGTCTCCCTTGGTACAAACCTTGTTTTCATTGTTGTCACATCTAAAGTACAAGCCTCGTTGACATTGTTGTCACGTTTATGGTCTCCCTTGGTACAAGCCTCTTTGACATTGTTGTGACGTCTATGGCCTCCCTTGGTACAAACCTCGTTGTCATTGTTGTCACGTCTATTGTCTCCCTTGGTACACGCCTCGTTGACATTGTTGTCAAGTTTATGGTCTTCCTTGGTACAAGCCTCGTTGACATTGTTGTCACATCCATGGTCTGTCTTGGTACAAGCATCGTTGACATTGTTGTCACGTTTATGGTCTCCCTTGATACAAACCTCGTTGACACTGTAGTCACGTTTATGGTCTCCCTTGGTAAAAGCCTCGTTGACATTGTTGTCACGTCTATGGTCTCCCTTGATACAAACCTCGTTGACATTGTTATCACGTTTATGGTCTCCCTTGGTACAAGCCTCGTTGACATTGTTGTCACGTCTATGGTCTCCCTTGGTACAAGCCTCGTTGACATTGTTGTCAAGTCTTTGTCACGTCTATGGTCTCCCTTGGTACAAACCTCGTTGTCATTGTTGTCACGTCTTTGGTCTCCCTTGGTACACGAAGCGCTGTCATTGTTGTCACGTGTATGATCTCCCTTGGTACAAGCCTCGTTGACATTGTTGTCACGTCTATGGCCTTCCTTGGTACAATCCTCGTTGACGACATTGTTGTCACGTCTAAGATCTCCCTTGGAACAAGCATCATTGTCATTGTTGTCACGTATATGGTCTCCCTTGGAACAAGCCTCGTTGACACTGCTGTCAAGTCTATGGTCTCCCTTGGTGCAAACCTCGCTGACATTGTTGTCATGTCTATGGTCTCCCTTGGTACAAACCTCGTTGTCATTGTTGAGACGTCTATGGTCTCCCTTGGTACAAGCCTCGTTGACACTGCAGTCAAGGCTTTGGTCTCCCTTGGTACAAGCCTCGTTGACGATATTGTTGTCACGTCTATGGTCTCCCTTGGAACAAACCTTGTTTTCATTGTTGTCACATCTATAGTACAAGCCTCGTTGACATTGTTGTCACGTCTATGGTCTCCCTTGGTACAAGCCTCTTTGACATTGTTGTGACGTCTATGGCCTCCCTTGGTACAAACCTCGTTGTCATTGTTGTCACGTCTATGGTCTCCCTTGGTACACGCCTCGTTGACATTGTTGTCAAGTCTATGGTCTTCCTTGGTACAAGCCTCGTTGACATTGTTGTCACATCCATGGTCTGTCTTGGTACAAGCATCGTTGACAGTGTTGTCACGTTTATGGTCTCCCTTGATACAAACCTCGTTGACACTGTTGTCACGTTTATGGTCTCCCTTGGTAAAAGCCTCGTTGACATTGTTGTCACGTTTATGGTTTCCCTTGGTACAAGCCTCGTTGACATTGTTGTCACGTCTATGGTCTCCCTTGATACAAACCTCGTTGACATTGTTATCACGTTGATGGTCTCCCTTGGTACAAGCCTCGTTGACATTGTTGTCACGTCCATGGTCTTTCTTGGTACAAGCCTAGTTGACATTGTGGTCACGTACATGATCTGCCTTGGTACTCGCCTCCTTGACATTGTTGTCACGTCTATGGTCTCCCTTGGAACAAGCCTCGTTGACATTGTTGTCACGTCTATGGTATCCCTTGGTACACGCGTCGTTGGCATTGTTGTCACGTCTATGGTCTCCCTTGGTACAAACCTCGTTTTCATTGTTGTCACGTCTATGGTCTCCCTTGGTACAAGCCTCGTTGACATTGTTGTCACGTCTATGGTATCCCTTGGTATAAGCCTCGTTGACACTGCTGTCAAGTCTTTGGTCTCCCTTGGTACAAGCCTCGTTGACGACATTGTTGTCACGTCTATGGTCTCCTTGGTACAAACCTTATTGTCATTGTTGTCACGTCTATAGTACAAGCCTCGTTGACATTGTTGCCACGACTATGGTCTCCCTTGGTACAAGCCTCGTTAACATTGTTGTCACGTCTATGGTCTCCCTTGGTACAAACCTCGTTGACATTGTTGTCACGTTTGTTGCCTCCTTAGGTACACGCCTCGTTAACATTGTTGTCACGTCTATGGACTCCCTTAGTACAAGCCTGGTTGTCATTGTTGTCACGTCTATGGCCTCCCTTGGTACAAACCTCGTTGACGACATTGTTGTCACGTCTATTGTCTCCTTGGTACAAACCTTGTTGTCATTGTTGTCAAGTCTATAGTACAAGCCTCGTTTACATTGTTGTCAACAACAATGTCTTCGAGGCTTGTACCGAGTGTGACCATAGACGTGACAACAATGTCAACGAGTCTTGTACCAAGGGAGACCATAGACATGACAACAATGTCTACGAGACGTGTACAAAGGGAGACCAAAGACGCAACAACAATGCCAATGTCAACGTGACTTGTACCGATGGAGACCATAGACGTGACAACAATGCCAACGAGGCTTGTACCAAGGAAGACCATAGACGTGACAACGATGTCTTCGAGACTTGTACCGAGTGTGGCCATGGACGTGACAGCAATGCCAACGAGGCTTGTACCAAGGGAGACCATAGACGTGACAGCAGTGTCAACGAGGCTTGAACCAATGGAGACCATAGACGTGACAGCAGTGTCAACGAGGATTGAACCAATGGAAACCATAGACGTTACAACATTGTCAACGAGGCGTGTACCAAGGGAGACCATAGACGTGACAACAATGTCTTCGAGGCTTGTACCAAGGGAGACCATAGACGTGACAACAATGTCAACGAGGCTTGTACCAAGGGAGACCATAGACGTGACAACAATGTTTTCGAGGCTTGTACCAAGGGAGATTATAGACGTGACAACAATGTCGACGTTTAAAACCACGCAGTTCTTTCAATAGACGCTATCTTCAGCTATGAATACCGTTATCAGTTCAAGTTCGACAAACGCTCTTCACCTTAATGCGTTGTCGGTACAGAGTTGTCTTTTATTTGCAATGATAACTTTACTAGCGTTTGTAAGCACTTAGTTGGTTCTAAAAATTATAATGACTTTTAGACAAAATATATGTGTGCATGTATCATATTATTTAACCATATGCCCAATATTATTTCTGTATGCTATTCAAAATAATGAAACTTCATTTTATTAATCAAGAAAATGTACACTTGCCGTTGGCTACTTTACGTATGATCATGAATTTCATTTATTGACATAAAGTTTGCAGTTTCCTTGTTATAAAATGTACATGTACATTTATACATGCGGTGTTGTAGTGGTGACAAACCTGTGGATTCGGAATAATTCATTAATGTCCATGCTCAATGTTTCTCTTTGGTCAGCTTTAATCTATCAAGATTTATAAAAACATGGATTCTAAAAGAAGTGTACAGTTTGGATCAGGAAATGTCCCGAGTAAAGAAGAAAGTAAGCACACTGTTTTATTTGTTGTGAGTAAACCAAACTGTTTCTTATGATGTGAGTAAAGAAGAAAGTAAGCACACTGTTTGTTATGATGTGAGTAAAGAAGAAAGTAAGCACACTGTTTGTTATGATGTGAGTAAAGAAGAAAGTAAGCACACTGTTTCTTATGATGTGAGTAAACCAAACTGTTTCTTATGATGTGAGTAAAGAAGAAAGTAAGCACACTGTTTCTTATGATGTGAGTAAAGAAGAAAGTAAGCACACTGTTTGTTATGATGTGAGTAAAGAAGAAAGTAAGCACACTGTTTGTTATGATGTGAGTAAAGAAGAAAGTAAGCACACTGTTTCTTATGATGTGTGTAAAGAAGAAAGTAAGCACACTGTTTGTTAAGATGTGAGTAAAGAAGAAAGTAAGCACACTGTTTGTTAAGATGTGAGTAAAGAAGAAAGTAAGCACACTGTTTGCTATGATGTGAGTAAAGAAGAAAGTAAGCACACTGTTTGTTATGATGTGAGTAAAAAAGAAAGTAAGCACACTGTTTGTTATGATGTGAGTAAAGTAGAAAGTAAGCACACTGTTTGTTATGATGTGAGTAAAGAAGAAAGTAAGCACACTGTTTGTTATGATGTGAGTAAAGAAGAAAGTAAGCACACTGTTTGTTATGATGTGAGTAAAGAAGAAAGTAAGCACACTGTTTGCTATGATGTGAGTAAAGAAGAAAGTAAGCACACTGTTTGTTATGATGTGAGTAAAGAAGAAAGTAAGCACACTGTTTGTTATGATGTGAGTAAAAAAGAAAGTAAGCACACTCTTTGTTATGATGTGAGTAAAGAAGAAAGTAAGCACACTGTTTGTTATGATGTGAGTAAAAAAGAAAGTAAGCACACTGTTTGTTATGATGTGAGTAAAAAAGAAAGTAAGCATGATATTTGGTTTGTTGTGTGATATTTCATGTTGATGTTGATTTTTTTTTCAACTGCTCTGTAAACCAAAACAAAGTGTCCGTATGTTCATAATAAATGACCAAAAATCAATTGTTTGATTCGTCCCAGAAATAAAGATTCATTAATGGTCTTTTATATTTCCAATGTATATCACAAATCTGAGTTTCGTCATAAAGATCGTTAGCAACGGATTTTGATTTCGTCAAATATATTTGTTTTCAATAATACGAGACTTTTACTAATTGATTATATGTATTCGTATAAAATAACATATCGCTTGAGGATGCATCATGATTGATAGTGATCATTAAAGCACAGAGTGAATGATGTACCGAGGTGGTTATTTCGCTAGTACATTCAATATCGACATCCACATCTGACAGTTCAATTAAAATCAGCGAAGTGCTGTTATCGGCTGGATCTAGATTCCCCTTAAATATATACGATGCATAAGCATCGCAAGTGAAAGAAAGGGGCTACAGCGATAGTATATACCTGAAAGTCGGCTGTGTGGAAAGGTGCGTTCAATTAAAATTATTATTATTTAATTATTGTTCATACCCAGGTATGACTCTACTGATGCAAAACAATCAACTTCCAGCGCTGTTAAAAGAGGAATGGTAAACTTAACCAAATGTTGTTTTTATGTCTTAAAGCGACATGGCTGGGACGTTAGGTGTGATATAAAACTTTATCTACGTGCAGTGCATGTATAATTACTTTTATTGAAGCTTGTTTTCTCGATATTTGAGTTGCAGAGTGCAGAATTTTGAAGGTGTTGGTATCTTCAGTTGTCATTATGAATTTAAGTTTCTTGGACAAATAAAGGTCCGGGCGGGAGAAATGTTCCCCGTAAACATATTCATAACAAAATATGCATCATGATTTTAAAGTTTAAGATGGTTACAATGATACATGGCATATAACAAGGCAAGACATATAGGCACACAAAACAATATGAACAATACCTTTAACATTTCCTTATAACCCGTATGTAAGCATATGTCTATAAGATTTAACAGAAGTATTAAATCTATTCATAATTTCATAAACTTTAGGCCTGTTTTGATATGAGACCATTTCGGGCAAAAACTACGAAGAAAATATTAAATCGCTATATCTAAATGTGTTTAAGTAGTTTGTGTAGTTTGTAAGATACGACCCTCTAGTAATTGAAAATCTTCAGTTTCTTCTTTACACATAATCACTTTCGATGCCATGTTAACATTTAAAATATCCTTTGAGGGCTGATAACATTGCCATGGATTTAACACGTGGTGATAACATCTTGGTGACCCGGAGGTGGGAGATTAAAATTGAATCGAAAACCAGACACCAGACTTTTCAGACTTTGTCATCAATAATGCAACAGTCTGTCAGTCGATCGCTCGTTCAATATACAGTTCAATTCAAATACTTACGATAAAACCATACAATATACTTTATTGAGCAGTATATCACTGTTCATATTATGCTTCGATATTGCTGGATGAACATTCGATCAGTTTGTGTAAGTTATAAATGGATTGTATTTTTAATGAAGAAATAGCTGACAACTTAAAAACACCAGACTCTGTTTGTCGATAGAGTTATGTATGATGAATACTGGATGTTAGACAGTGTAAATATTTTAATTCAACAGTTTATACAAATAATTAACAAAAGTGCATCCATGTATGTTTATAAAATGTTTGAGTAAAAGCGCGACATGGGGAGTTGATGAGTGTGAGGTGACAGATGATTTGACCGGAGGGCAAACTGACACTACAGTGTCCTTAACTTGTAAACGTCTTCATCGTGTACCTGATACCTGAAGAACGTGAGTGCATGGAATACTGGATTGTTCGCAGGCTATCGATCGAATACAACTGCATTGTTACAAATGAACTTTACTCCACAGATTTGTTGATATGTTCACAAATTCATTTCTAACTAGGTCGAATATTTACGTCTTAAGTGGAGCTTTGAAATCTAAACGCGGTAAATGTGAATGTGTTATAAGAAACCATGCGCGTAAAAGTTTTCATTGATTACATTGAAAATCATCGAGGTAAGAGATACGAAGTGTGGTGTATGGTTTGTGACACGTAGGTTTGTTACAATGTATTAAATGGATACAAAGGAAGATTTACTCGCCGGGGAGACCTCGTCCGATGAGTCAGACGAAGAAAGCACTGAACTAGGTAAACAGATCGTTGAAGGGAAGATGTATGCCTCAATTATTGATTTATTATTGAAAAACGGGACTTAAGACTAAGTTTTAAGCTTCAAAATCATTGTCTCATGAAGTTGCACATTCTATTAAATGGCATTCAGTGATTCACTTCCTGTTTTGAGTTTCCTTACTGCATTGCCGAGGTGGTGCTATTCTTCCCTCCATCTATTGTCTTTAAATCGGACTTCATCATTGGGCTCATTGTGTGTGTCTAAATTGTTGAATTATATCATTTTGATGACATCTTATGCCCTCAGATGTGTGGTTACCCCACTATATGTCCCATAATGATGAACATTAAGACACAATTAGCCAAATGCCCATGTGAAGAACCGCAAACATTCGGTCACTTTGAGGTTAAATAATCGGACAGGGGGATAATGCACTTTGTTTGTTATGTTTAAGAATTACTACCGATATAACAAAAGAAACGTTCATAACCAGACTAGTGTTTACAGCTATCTCTGAAAGCGTTAATTATCCATCGTTCCAATCCATCCTATGTTCTGACGTCAACGCTGACTAGGGCAGTGATCGCGCATGCAGCGTGTAGCTGTACAATAATAAATGCAAATATGACTCCTAAAGTATAATAATCCGAAACACGCCATACATATTTCGAACGCTAAAGCTTCTTTTAAGTCATTAATGTTTCCCGTTTGCTTTTTCAGATTTTCCGCGTGCCCATCAAACGTCATTGTTACTGGCGATACGCGCTGCGGTCGACCAAGAAGATGACGTCATCGATTATGTCAGGCATTCACTTCTCATGTGCAGACGTTCGTGTAAGTAATATTTCATAAATTATTTCTTAATATACAGTATAGTGAATTATTGAAAAAAAGTATGAACCAAAAAAATATGTAATAGATAGATGACATGAAGTAAGTTCTATTGATTAAGAATGGGCGGAGTGAGCGTAGTTCAGGTCATCCAACTGTCTGTGAATACAACCTAATTGGCTGATACATTGTCAACGCAAATCTGACACGGGGAGTGTGTATCGGATGAGTGACAGTGAGCAGACCTATAGACACCCGCGAAAGTTGAAATTCTTAATTATTAAATATAGCCCTTAATGTATGCCTATCTGCAATTTGTTTGGCTATAACTGTAGGTTGTTACTCTAAATAGAGGATTGTTTGTTTCAATGTTAGAGCACGGACGGCTATATTTCACGAGTGACGTAGCCACAAGTGAAATATTTACCTTTTGGTCTTCACGAGGTGAAAACCATTATACAAATGTTCTACAAATGCCATTTAGTTATTGTTTTCAGAAAAGGGCGCCAAAATTGTTCGCGAACTAAAAGTCAATTCGGAAATGACGTCGTTGATATCGTGTCTGAGCCCTGTGCGCGCTAGCATTTGATATTAATTCGAGAGCCAGCTAAAAATTTAGAACAGTGGAAACGTATCAAAATGCTATTGCACTGAAAAACAGTTCATCTCATAAATCTCTATAAATCACCGTAAAGCATTTAGTAAAGCATACTTATATTAATTAACCTTCTTGTAAAATATGGTAAATGTAACGTTCTTGCGTTTCCGTTTTAGCCACTGCAGTAGTATGCAGAACTCTTCTGACAGTGCTTGCCATAATTTCGTTTGTTATCGGTAAGTATGCAGATCAAATAAAAACCATAACGATTAAATGTTATTTTGTTAGCCTGTTTTGTGATTGTAAAATGTCTATGTGTTCCCTGTTGATATAAATATGGATGATATTTGTTTATGAAATTGAATAATTCATGTCAATTACGGTCCAACAAATCTACATTCAGAAGAAAATCTTTGGCTCATTTCATTTCAACACAACCACATTTCCCATAGTTTGAATAGACAAACACTGTGTGTAATTGTGTCTTGATGCTGCTGCAATGCAACTACTCAGTCTAATTGAAACAGACGTAATTGAATGAACACATGTGCCGTGTTCTGTCCCACAGGAGTGGTGCGGTACGGCGAGTGCCCCTACGAGCAGGAGCTGCCCCTGTTCCTCGTGCTGCACGGGGCGGCCATGGTCGCCAGGACGAGCCTCCACATCGCAAACGTCTGCTACACCACGCGTCCAGACGACACCGAGAGGAACACGCTCACGACACTAAATGATGTCATATCCGTATTTGTGGTTCTATGGACACTCACAGGTAGGACCGACGTACATTTTATTTGATATACATATTGTAATGTGAATTTATTAAATGACCATATGATAGGTTTCGTAAACAAGTCAAGTCAGTACCACTACAAAAGAGTGCATAAACATCGAGTCGAAATCTAAGATGCGTTATCCCTGATATCAATCCACATACACATGGACAAGTTACCTCCCCTACGTATTGAAACTTCCGTTCTCGTGTTCCAGGGTCTGTGTGGACGTTTGGAATCTTCCAGTACGTGGACATGACGGACATGGACAACTCCGAGTACTGTGACCTGCTCGTGTTCATGTGCGCATGCGCTCTGCTGGCGGTGCTATACACACTGTTCCTGTTGTTTGTGATACTCGTGGCGGGACTTATGATCTATTTCACGGTACACAAGTCTCACCGCAGCTCTCAATTGCCGTTCCATAGAGGTACCAGTAGGTAGTGGTAGGGCTACCCTGTGTACGGAAATGGGGAAGTATCAAGGGATCATTGTTGCAATACATGCTCCAGAAGGGAGCACCATTGTTAGCAGAATCGAAATATGCGCCAGCTTCCGTTCCATGTGAACTACGGTGATGACGCCATCTTCTTCCGGTAATTACGGGGGAGCACACGGAAACGCACTTGCCATATGGTAACTTGTTGAAAGCGTTGTCTGTTATACCATGCGCTGCTAACTGTTGACGGTTTAAACGTTTTTGACAGAGAAAAGCGTTGTCTAGTTGGGATGAAATCCACTTGTTTTGTATAATACATATTTTGTTATTATATTTGCTTGTTTTTAAATACTGCCTGTTTAACAGCATTCATTTGAATATGATAAATATCGTTAATACATTG
The DNA here is from genome assembly GCF_026914265.1 of Mya arenaria. Classification (NCBI taxonomy): domain Eukaryota; kingdom Metazoa; phylum Mollusca; class Bivalvia; order Myida; family Myidae; genus Mya; species Mya arenaria. Next base: position 5,689,561 of record NC_069134.1, read on the forward strand.
TTTTATGTCCTTTATATTATGTTTTTCATATGAGCTACTTGAGTATGCTACAAGTATTAACTGCAAGTGTATGTGGACTATTAGTTGTACAGGGCGTTTTAACTTGAACAGAATGGCTAAAAGACGTTAATTGTACGGGTACATGTACATGTGTGCACTACGTCATCCAGTCTTGTGTATATTGCACGAATTTGAAATGACTTGTACAATACACGAGGGCTGTGAAATGTACGATACACGAGGACAATGACATGCACGCTACACGAGGACAGTGACATTTACAATACACGAGGACAGTGACATGTACAATACACGAGGACAGTGACATGTACAATACACAAGGATAGTGACATGTACAATACACGAGGACAGTGACATGTACAATACACGAGGACAGTGACATGTACAATACACGAGGATAGTGACATGTACAATACACGAGGACAGTCACATGCACGCTACATAAGTACAGTGACATGTACAATACACGAGGGCAGTGACATGTACAATACACGAGGGCAGTGACATGTACAATACACGAGGATAGTGACATGTACAATACACGAGGGCAGTGACATGAACAATACACGAGGGCAGTGACATGTACAATACACGAGGGCAGTGACATGTACAATACACGAGGGCAGCGACATGTACAATACACGAGGATAGTGACATGTACGCTACACGAGGACAGTGAAATGTACGCTACACGAGGACAGTGACATGTACAATACACGAGGATAGTGACATGTACAATACACGAGGATAGTGACATGTACGCTACACGAGGACAGTGACATGTACAATACACGAGGACAGTGACATGTACAATACACGAGGATAGTGACATGTACGCTACACGAGGACAGTGACATGTACAATACACGAGGATAGTGACATGTACGCTACACGAGGACAGTGACAAGTACAATACACGAGGACAGTGGCATGTACAATACACGAGGACAGTGACATGTACAATACACGAGGACATTGACATGTACAATACACGAGGATAGTGACATGTACGCTACACGAGGACAGTGACATGTACGCTACACGAGGACAGTGACATGTACAATACACGAGAACAGTGACATGTACGCTACACGAGGACAGTGACATGTACAATACACGAGGACAGTCACATGTACGCTACACGAGGACAGTGACATGTACAATACACGATGATAGTGACATGTACGCTACACGAGGACAGTGACATGTACGCTACACGAGGACAGTCACATGTACGCTACACGAGGACAGTGACATGTACGCTACACGAGGACAGTCACATGTACGCTACACGAGGACAGTGACATGTACAATACACGAGGACAGTGACATGTACGCTACACGAGGACAGTGACATGTACGCTACACGAGGATAGTGACATGTACGCTACACGAGGACAGTGACATGTACGCTACACGAGGACAGTGACATGTACAATACACGAGGACAGTCACATGTACGCTACACGAGGACAGTGACATGAACAATACACGAGGATAGTGACATGTACAATACACGAGGATAGTGACATGTACGCTACACGAGGATAGTGACATGTACGCTACACGAGGACAGTGACATGTACGCTACACGAGGACAGTGACATGTACAATACACGAGGATAGTGACATGTATGCTACACGAGGACAGTGGCATGTACAATACACGAGGATATTCACATGTACAATACACGAGGGCTGTGACATGTACAATACACGAGGATAGTGACATGTACGCTACACGAGGACAGTGACATGTACAATACACGAGGACAGTGACATGTACAATACACGAGGATAGTGACATGTACAATACACGAGGATAGTGACATGTACGCTACACGAGGACAGTCACATGTACAAAACACGAGGACAGTGACATGTACAATACACGAGGATAGTGACATGTACGCTACACGAGGACAGTGACATGTACAATACACGAGGATAGTGACATGTATGCTACACGAGGACAGTGACATGTACAATACACGAGGACAGTGAAATATACAATACACGAGGGCAGTGACATGAACAATACACGAGGGAAGTGACATGTACAATACACGAGGGCAGGGACTTGTACAATACACGAAGATAGTGACATGTACGCTACACGAGGACAGTGAAATATACAATACACGAGGATAGTGACATGTACAATACACGAGGACAGTCATATGTACAATACACGAGGATAGTAACATGTACGCTACACGAGGATAGTGACATGTACGCTACACGAGGACAGTGACATGTACAATACACGAGGACAGTGAAATATACAATACACGAGGGCAGTGACATGAACAATACACGAGGACAGTCACATGTACAATACACGAGGGCAGTGACATGAACAATACACGAGGGCAGTGACATGTACAATACACGAGGACAGTCACATGTACAATACACGAGGGCAGTGACATGTACGCTACACGAGGGCAGTGACATGAACAATACACGAGGGCAGTGACATGTACAATACACGAGGACAGTCACATGTACAATACACGAGGATAGTGACATGTACGCTACACGAGGACAGTGACATGTACAATACACGAGGGCAGTGACATGTACAATACACGAGGGCAGTGACATGAACAATACACGAGGGCAGTGACATGTACAATACACGAGGGCAGGGACTTGTACAATACACGAGGACAGTCACATGTACAATTCACGAGGGCTGTGACATGTACGCTACACGAGGATAATGACATGTACAATACACGAGGACAGTGACATGTACAATACAGGAGGACAGTGACATGTACGCTACACAAGGATAGTGACATGTACAATACACGAGGACAGTGACATGTACAATACACGAGGACAGTGACATGTACAATACACGAGGATAGTGACATGTACGCTACACGAGGACAGTAACATATACAATACACGAGGACAGTCACATGTACAATTCACGAGGGCTGTGACATGTACGCTACACGAGGACAGTGACATGTACAATACACGAGGACAGTGAAATATACAATACACGAGGATAGTGACATGTACGCTACACGAGGACAGTGACATGTACAATACACGAGGACAGTGAAATATACAATACACGAGGGCAGTGACATGAACAATACACGAGGGCAGTGACATGTACAATACACGAGGTTAGTGACATGTACGCTACATGAGGATAGTGACATGTACGCTACACGAGGACAGTGAAATATACAATACACGAGGATAGTGACATGTACGCTACACGAGGATAGTGACATGTACGCTACACGAGGACAGTGACATGTACAATACACGAGGACAGTGAAATATACAATACACGAGGGCAGTGACATGAACAATACACGAGGACAGTCACATGTACAATACACGAGGATAGTGACATGTACGCTTCACGAGGACAGTGACATGTACAATACACGAGGGCAGTGACATGTACAATACACGAGGGCAGTGACATGAACAATACACGAGGGCAGTGACATGTACAATACACGAGGGCAGGGACTTGTACAATACACGAGGACAGTCACATGTACAATTCACGAGGGCTGTGACATGTACGCTACACGAGGTTAGTGACATGTACGCTACACGAGGACAGTGACATGTACAATACACGAGGACAGTGAAATATACAATACACGAGGACAGTCACATGTACGCAACACGAGGACAGTGAAATGTACGCTTCACGAGGACAGTGACATGTTCGCTACACGAGGATAGTGACATGTAAAATACACGAGGACAGTGACATGTACAATACACGAGGACAGTCACATGTACAATTCACGAGGGCTGTGACATGTTCGCTACACGAGGTTAGTGACATGTACAAATCACGAGGGCAGTGACATGTACAATACACGAGGACAGTCACATGTACAATTCTCGAGGGCTGTGACATGTACGCTACACGAGGTTAGTGACATGTACGCTACACGAGGACAGTGACATGTACGCTACACGAGGACAGTGACATGTACAATACACGAGGACAGTCACATGTACAATACACGAGGATAGTGACATGTACGCTACACGAGGACAGTGACATGTACAATACACGAGGGCAGTGACATGTACAATACACGAGGGCAGTGACATGAACAATACACGAGGGCAGTGACATGTACAATACACGAGGGCAGGGACTTGTACAATACACGAGGACAGTGACATGTACGCTACACGAGGACAGTGACATGTACAATACACGAGGACAGTGGCATGTACGCTACACGAGGATAGTGACATGTACGCTACACGAGGACAGTGACATGTACGCTACACGAGGACAGTGAAATATACAATACACGAGGACAGTCACATGTTCGCTACACGAGGATAGTGACATGTACAATACACGAGGGCAGTGACATGTACAATACACGAGGACAGTGACATGTACGCTACACGAGGACAGTGACATGTACAATACACGAGGACAGTGACATGTACGCTACACGAGGACAGTGAAATATACAATACACGAGGATAGTGACATGTTCGCTACACGAGGATAGTGACATGTACAATACACGAGAACAGTCACATGTACAATACACGAGGATAGTCACATGCACGCTACACGAGGACAGTCACATGTACAATACACGAGGACAGTCACATGTACAATAATCGAGGACAGTGACATGTACAATACACGAGGAGAGTGACATGTACAATACACGAGGACAGTCACATGTACAATACACGAGGACAGTCACATGTACAATACACGAGGACAGTCATGTGTACAATACACGAGGACAGTGACATGTACGCTACACAAGGACAGTCACATGTACAATACACGAGGACAGTCACATGTACAATACACGAGGACAGTCACATGTACAATACACGAGGACAGTGACATGTACGCTACACGAGGACAGTCACATGTACAATACACGAGGACATTGACATGTACAATACACGAGGACAGTGACATGTACGCTACACGAGGACAGTGACATGTACAATACACGAGGACATTGACATGTACAATACACGAGGATAGTGACATGTACAATACACGAGGATAGTGACATGTACAATACACGAGGACAGTGACATGTACGCTACACGAGGACAGTGACATGTACAATACACGAGAACAGTGACATGTGCAATACACGAGAACAGTGACATGTACAATACACGAGGATAGTGACATGTACAATACACGAGAACAGTGACATGTACAATACACGAGGACAGTGACATGAACGCTATACGAGGACAGTGACATGTACAATACACGAGAACAGTGACATGTGCAATACACGAGGACAGTGACATGTACAATACACGAGGACAGTGACATGTACAATACATGGCAGTAACCTGCACAATACACGAGGACAGTGACATGTACAATACACGAGGAAAGTGATGTATACGAGTATCAGCGAATCTTCAAGTGTTCAGTGGCATTTCGCAAACGATATTTTAACTCATCTGCAATTGTTGTACGTCGACGTAGCAACACGTTAAAGTCCACGTACAAGTCGTTTTTCCCAACCTCAGTTAACGAACGAAAATTGTTTATCCGCCGAAATGTAATGATCTTTTGTCCACACACATACAAAGAGTTTTACATTTTTCGTTTGAAAACATTGATTTGAACGCCCAGTTCCAAACGGAAACCAAATAAAAGTACTCTGAGTGTTAAGCTGTTTATAGTGTCTTTATTGCTCAGAACATGCATATTGTTGATTGTCGTAAAAAATGTCAAACATACGCAACTCATTCTTGGACGGTAAGGGGTGTTACAAATTAAGACGATTAAATCAAATAACTGTACAATTCAGCAATAAATCAAATAAATAACATTTAAACAACAAGCACACATCTGATTATAAAACAAAAACACAGAACAAATGTTACCAAAGCAAAAGAACATCAGTGTTCACCATCAAATTTGAAAGAACTGAAGAGATATTTTTTAATGTAAAATGAGCCAACCAAAATCTATACCTATTAAATTAAAATAAACTTGTTCTTCAGTAGTTTCAAAGTTAGAGTCAGAACGTATTAATTATGTAAGTATATTTTCTTACCACTAGCCGTTTGTACTAATGGTCACTGAATATTATGAAACTTTTAAACTGTCCTATAATCTTCCTAGTTGCATTCTCTTAAATAAATCTCCCAAAATATGATAAAAATATGCACAACAAATCACATCAAAGATAAACAATATCTCTATTAATTATTAGCACAAAAAAGCAAAACATCACAGATAATAAATCACGTTTATGACGTCACAGTTTGTCTATGAAAGCGTTCACGTGAATTAATGAGAGCCTCTATAAGACGCCGACTCTTAACGCGTCCTCGATGTTCTTCAGGGTCAGACAGGAGGCGAACATGCTCATCAGCTGTAAAACAGAGGACAAAGAGACGGTGAGCATTATGATGTTTGAGCTAAGACCTATCCAAAAAGCATCATAATGTACTGATGTACGCATTACTTAATAAATTCCCGACTATTGGCACATCTATAACACATACGAACAATATGCTTAGAATATGTTTTGTTTGCATCTCAATAACAGGACCAACATGTCAGCTGACAGAGTAGCTATAATAGGGGCAGCACATCACTACAGTACACACCACCATAGAACCTGCTGTACCACACTTCAGTCTATGTAATAATGCAGGTTTAGGTACGGTGATCGCGACAACACCATTGTACATACCTGTACGAAGAGCAGAGAGGCGAGGACAGCGACCCACACGGGCAGGTTATCGTCAAGCCACGCCCGCATAGCCGTCCCGCATGGCGTCTGTAATAAATTCGCAAAATTGGCAAATCAAGTTCCACTGAAAAATGTCATGCCATACGTGTACAATTCAAAACAGAATCAGTCTCTGGTAATGAAGCATTGAACTTCTTATCTCAAGGTGAGAACGGGGTAGATGTTGTAGGGTAAAAACAGGGTAGATGCTGTAGGGTAAGAACAGGGTAGATGTTGTAGGGTAAGGACAGGGTAGATGTTGTAGGGTAAAAACAGGGTAGATGCTGTAGGGTAAGAACAGGGTAGATGTTGTAGGGTAAGGACAGGCTAGATGGTGTAGGGTAAGAACAGGGTAGATGTTGTAGGGTAAGGACAGGCTAGATGGTGTAGGGTAAGAACAGGGTAGATGTTGTAGGGTAAGAACAGGGTAGATGTTGTAGGGTAAGAACAGGGTAGATGTTTTAGGGTAAGAACAGGGTAGATGTTGTAGGGTAAGAACAGGGTAGATGCTGTAGGGTAAAAACAGGGTAGATGCTGTAGGGTAAGAACAGGGTAGATGCTGTAGGGTAAGAACAGGGTAGATGGTGTAGGGTAAAAACAGGCTAGATGCTGTAGGGTAAAAACAGGCTAGATGCTGTAGGGTAAGAACAGGCTAGATGGTGTAGGGTAAGGACAGGGTAGATGCTGTAGGGTAAGGACAGGCTAGATGGTGTAGGGTAAGAACAGGGTAGATGCTGTAGGGTAAAAACAGGGTAGATGCTGTAGGGTAAGAACAGGGTAGATGCTGTAGGGTAAGAACAGGCTAGATGGTGTAGGGTAAAAACAGGGTAGATGTTGTAGGGTAAGAACAGGGTAGATGTTGTAGGGTAAGAACAGGGTAGATGTTTTAGGGTAAGAACAGGGTAGATGTTGTAGGGTAAGAACAGGGTAGATGTTGTAGGGTAAGAACAGGGTAGATGTTGTAGGGAAAAAACAGGGTAGATGCTGTAGGGTAAGAACAGGGTAGATGCTGTAGGGTAAGAACAGGGTAGATGGTGTAGGGTAAAAACAGGCTAGATGCTGTAGGGTAAAAACAGGCTAGATGCTGTAGGGTAAGGACAGGCTAGATGGTGTAGGGTAAGGACAGGGTAGATGCTGTAGGGTAAGGACAGGGTAGATGTTGTAGGGTAAGAACAGGGTAGATGCTGTAGGGTAAAAACAGGGTAGATGCTGTAGGGTAAGAACAGGGTAGATGCTATAGGGTAAGAACAGGCTAGATGGTGTAGGGTAAAAACAGGCTAGATGCTGTAGGGTAAGAACAGGCTAGATGCTGTAGGGTAAGAACAGGGTAGATGCTGTAGGGTAAGAACAGGGTAGATGGTGTAGGGTAAAAACAGGCTAGATGCTGTAGGGTAAAAACAGGCTAGATGCTGTAGGGTAAGAACAGGGTAGATGCTGTAGGGTAAGAACAGGGTAGATGCTGTAGGGTAAGAACAGGGTAGATGCTGTAGGGTAAGAACAAGGTAGATGTTGTAGGGTGAGAACAGGCTAGATGGTGTGGGATAAGAACAGGGTAGATGGTGTAGGATAAGAACGGGGTAGATGCTGTAGGGTAAGAACAGGGTAGATGCTGTAGGGTAAGAACAGGGTAGATGCTGTAGGGTAAGAACGGGGTAGATGATGTAGGGTAAGGACAGGGTAGATGGTGTAGGGTAAGAACAGGGTAGATGCTGTGGGGTAAGAACGGGGTACATATTGTAGGGTAAGAACAGGGTAGATGTTGTAGGGTAAGAACGGGGTAGATGCTGTAGGGTAAGAACGGGGTAGATGCTGTAGGGTAAGAACAGGGTGGATGGTGTAGGGTAAGACCAGGGTAGATGCTGTAAGGTAAGAACAGGGTAGATGTTGTGGGGTGAGAACAGGGTTGATGTTGTAGGTTAAGAACAGGGTTGATGTTGCAGGGTAAGAACAGGGTAGATGTTGTAGGGTGAGAACAGGGTAGATGTTGTAGGTTAAGAACAGGGTTGATGTTGTAGAGTAAGAACAGGGTAGATGTTTAGGGTAAGAACAGGCTAGATGTTGTAGGGTGAGAACAGGGTAGATGTTGTAGGGTGAGAACAGGGTAGATGTTGTAGGTTAAGAACAGGGTTGATGTTGTAGAGTAAGAACAGGGTAGATGTTTAGGGTAAGAACAGGCTAGATGCTGTAGGGTGAGAACAGGGTAGATGGTGTAGGGTAAGGACAGAGTAGATGCTGTAGGGTAAGAACAGGGTAGATGTTGTAGGGTAAGAACAGGTGTAGGGTAAGAACAGGCTAGATGCTGTAGGGTAAAAACAGGGTAGATGGTGTAGTGCAAGAACATGGTAGATGGTGTAGGGTAAGAACATGGTAGATGGTGTAGGTAAGAACAGGGTAGATGGTGTAGGGTAAGAACGGGGTAGATGCTGTAGGGTGAGAACAGGGTAGATGCTGTAGGGTAAGAACAGGGTAGATGTTGTAGGGTAAAAACAGGGTAGATGTTGTAGGGTAAGAACAGGGTAGATGCTGTAGGGTAAGGACAGGGTAGATGTTGTAGGGTAAGGACAGGGTAGATGCTGTAGGGTAAGATCTGGGTAGATGTTGTAGGGTAAGAACAGGGTAGATGTTGTAGGGTAAGAACAAGGTAGATGTTGTAGGGTAAGAACGAGTAGATGTTGTAGGGTAAGGTCAGGGTAGATGTTGTAGGGTAAGAACGGGGTAGGTGTTGTAGGGTAAGAACTGGGTAAGAACAGGGTAGATGTTGTAGGGTAAGAACATGGTAGATGCTGTAGGGTAAGAACGGGGTAGATGATGTAGGGTAAGGACAGGGTAGATGTTGTAGGGTAAGGACAGGCTAGATGTTGTATGGTAAGGACAGGGTAGATGTTGTAGGGTAAGGACAGGCTAGATGGTGTAGGGTAAGGACAGGCTAGATGGTGTAGGGTAAGGACAGGGTAGATGCTGTAGGGTAAGGACAGGCTAGATGCTATAGGGTAAGGACAGGCTAGATGCTATAGGGTAAGGACAGGGTAGATGCTATAGGGTAAGGACAGGGTAGATGTTGTAGGGTAAGGACAGGGTAGCTGGTGTAGGGTAAGGACAGGCTAGATGCTATAGGGTAAGGACAGGGTAGATGTTGTAGGGTAAGGACAGGCTAGATGGTGTAGGGTAAGGACAGGCTAGATGGTGTAGGGTAAGGACAGGGTAGATGTTGTAGGGTAAGGACAGGGTAGATACTGTAGGGTAAGGACAGGCTAGATGGTGTAGGGTAAGGACAGGGTAGATGCTATAGGGTAAGGACAGGGTAGATGGTGTAGGGTAAGGACAGGGTAGATGGTGTAGGGTAAGGACAGGGTAGATGGTGTAGGGTAAGGACAGGGTAGATGCTGTAGGGTAAGGACAGGCTAGATGGTGTAGGGTAAGGACAGGGTAGATGTAGTGTAAGGACAGGCTAGATGGTGTAGGGTAAGGACAGGGTAGATGCTGTAGGGTAAGGACAGGCTAGATGGTGTAGGGTAAGGACAGGGTAGATGGTGTAGGGTAAGGACAGGCTAGATGGTGTAGGGTAAGGACAGGGTAGATGCTGTAGGGTAAGGACAGGGTAGATGTTGTAGGGTAAGGACAGGGTAGATGGTGTAGGGTAAGTACAGGCTAGCTGGTGTAGGGTAAGGACAGGGTAGATGGTGTAGGGTAAGGACAGGCTAGATGGTGTAGGGTAAGAACAGGGTAGATGGTGTAGGGTAAGGACAGGGTAGATGCTGTAGGGTAAGGACAGGCTAGATGGTGTAGGGTAAGGACAGGGTAGATGCTATAGGGTAAGGACAGGGTAGATGTTGTAGGGTAAGGACAGGCTAGATGCTATAGGGTAAAAACAGGGTAGATGCTGTAGGGTAAGGACAGGCTAGATGCTATAGGGTAAAAACAGGGTAGATGCTGTAGGGTAAGGACAGGCTTGATGCTATAGGGTAAGGACAGGGTAGATGTTGTAGGGTAAGGACAGGCTAGATGCTGTAGGGTAAAAACAGGGTAGATGCTGTAGGGTAAGGACAGGCTAGATGCTGTAGGGTAAGGACAGGCTAGATGGTGTAGGGTAAGGACAGGGTAGATGCTGTAGGGTAAGGACAGGCTAGATGGTGTAGGGTAAGGACAGGCTAGATGGTGTAGGGTAAGGACAGGGTAGATGTTGTAGGGTAAGAACAACGTAGATGCTGTAGGGTAAGAACAGGGTAGATGGTGTAGGGTAAGGACAGGGTAGATGTTGTATGGTAAGGACAGGGTAGATGCTGTAGGGTAAGGACAGGCTAGATGCTGTAGGGTAAGGACAGGCTAGATGGTGTAGGGTAAGGACAGGGTAGATGTTGTAGGGTAAGGACAGGGTAGATGGTGTAGGGTAAGGACAGGCTAGATGCTGTAGGGTAAGGACAGGCTAGATGGTGTAGGGTAAGGACAGGGTAGATGTTGTAGGGTAAGAACAACGTAGATGCTGTAGGGTAAGAACAGGGTAGATGGTGTAGGGTAAGGACAGGGTAGATGTTGTATGGTAAGGACAGGGTAGATGTTGTAGGGTAAGAACAGGGTAGATGTTGTAGGGCGAGAACAGGGTATATGCCGTAGGGTAAGGACAGGGTAGATGTTGTAGGGTAAGGACAGGGTAGATAATGTAGGGTGAGAACAGGGTAGATGTTGTAGGGTAAGGACAGGGTAGATGGTGTAGGGTAAGGACAGGGTAGATGCTGTAGGGTAAGAACAGGGTAGATGTTGTAGGGTAAGGACAGGGTAGATGTTGTAGGGTAAAAACAGGGTAGATGCTGTAGGGTGAGAACAGGGTAGATGATGTAGGGTAAGGACAGGGTAGATGGTGTAGGGTAAGAACAGGCTATATGCCGTAGGGTAAGAACAGGGTAGATGTTGTAGGGTAAGGACAGGGTAGATGTTGTAGGGTAAGATCAGGGTAGATGTTGTAGGGTGAGAACACTCTAGATGCCGTAGGGTAAGAACAGGGTAGATGCTGTAGGGTAAGAACAGGCTAGATGCCGTAGGGTAAGAACCGGCTAAATGCCGTAGGGTAAGAACAGGCTAGATGTCGTAGGGTAAGAACAGGCTAGATGCCGTAGGGTAAGGACAGGCTAGATGGTGTAGGGTAAGGACAGGGTAGATGCTGTAGGGTAAGAACAGGGTAGATGTTGTAGGGTAAGGACAGGGTAGATGTTGTAGGGTAAAAACAGGGTAGATGCTGTAGGGTGAGAACAGGGTAGATGATGTAGGGTAAGGACAGGGTAGATGGTGTAGGGTAAGAACAGGCTATATGCCGTAGGGTAAGAACAGGGTAGATGTTGTAGGGTAAGGACAGGGTAGATGTTGTAGGGTAAGATCAGGGTAGATGTTGTATGGTGAGAACACTCTAGATGCCGTAGGGTAAGAACAGGGTAGATGCTGTAGGGTAAGAACAGGCTAGATGCCGTAGGGTAAGAACCGGCTAAATGCCGTAGGGTAAGAACAGGCTTGATGTCGTAGGGTAAGAACAGGCTAGATGCCGTAGGGTAAGGACAGGCTAGATGGTGTAGGGTAAGGACAGGCTAGATGGTGTAGGGTAAGGACAGGGTAGATGTTGTAGGGTAAGAACAGGGTAGATGGTGTAGGGTAAGGACAGGGTAGATGTTGTAGGGTAAGGACAGGGTAGATGTTGTAGGTTAAGAACAGGGTAGATGTTGTAGGGTAAGGACAGGGTAGATGGTGTAGGGTAAGAACAGGGTAGATGCTGTAGGGTAAGAACAGGGTAGATGTTGTAGGGTAAGGACAGGGTAGATGTTGTAGGGTAAAAACAGGGTAGATGCTGTAGGGTGAGAACAGGGTAGATGTTGTAGGGTAAGGACAGGGTAGATGGTGTAGGGTAAGAACAGGTTATATGCCGTAGGGTAAGAACAGGGTAGAAGTTGTAGGGTAAGGACAGGGTAGATGTTGTAGGGTAAGATCAGGGTAGATGTTGTAGGGTGAGAACACTCTAGATGCCGTAGGGTAAGAACAGGGTAGATGCTGTAGGGTAAGAACAGGCTAGATGCCGTAGGGTAAGAACAGGCTAGATGCCGTAGGGTAAGAACAGGCTAGATGCCGTAGGGTAAGAACAGGCTAGATGCCGTAGGGTAAGAACAGCCTAGATGCCGTAGGGTAAGAACAGGCTAGATGCCGTAGGGTAAGAACAGGGTAGATGCTGTAGGGTAAGAACAGAGTAGATGCTGTAGGGTAAGAACAGGCTAAATGCCATAGGGTAAGAACAGGGTAGATGCTGTAGGGTAAGAACAGGGTAGATGTTGTAGGGTAAGAACAGGGTAGATGTTGTAGGGTAAGAACAGGCTAGATGTTGTAGTTTAAGAACAGGGTAGATGTTGTAGGGTAACAACAGGGAATATATTGTAGGGTAAGAACGGGGTAGATGTTGTAGGGTAAGAATAGGGTAGATGCTGTAGGATAAGAACAGGGTTGATGTTGTAGGGTAAGAACGGGGTAGATGATGTAGGGTAAGAACGGGTTAAATGTTGTAGGATAAGAACTGGGTAGATGTTGTAGGATTAGAACGGGGTATATGATGTAGGGTAAGAACAGGGTAGATGATGTAGGGTAAGAACATGGTAGATTTTGTAGGGTAAGAACAGGGTAGATGTTGTAGTGTAAGAACAGGGTAGATGATGTAGGGTAAGAACGGGGTAGATGTTGTAGGGTAAGAACATGGTAGATGTTGTAGGGTAAGAACAGGGTAGATGATGTAGGGTAAGAACATGGTAGATGTTGTAGGGTAAGAACAGGGTAGATGTTGTAGGGTAAGAACAGGGTAGATGCTGTAGGGTAAGAACATGGTAGATGTTGTAGGGTAAGAACAGGGTAGATGTTGTAGGGTAAGAACAGGGTAGATGCTGTAGGGTAAGAACATGGTAGATGTTGTAGGGTAAGAACATGGTAGATGATGTAGGGTAAGAACAGGGTAGATGTTGTAGGGTAAGAACAGGGTAGATGCTGTAGGGTAAGAACATGGTAGATGCTGTAGGGAAAGAACATGGTAGATGATGTAGGGTAAGAACATGGTAGATGTTGTAGGGTAAGAACAGGGTAGATGTTGTAGGGTAAGAACAGGGTAGATGATGTAGGGTAAGAACAGGGTAGATGCTGTAGGGTAAGAACAGGCTAGATGGTGTAGGGTAAGAACAGGGTAGATGTTGTAGGGTAAGAACAGGGTAGATGGTGTAGGGTAAGAACAGGGTAGATGTTGTAGGGTAAGAACATGGTAGATGTTGTAGGGTAAGAACAGGGTAGATGATGTAGGGTAAGAACGGGGTAAATGTTGTAGGGTAAGAACAGGGTTAATATTGTAGGGTGCCCGAGTGTTTTCTAATTTTCATTTATTTTTACGGTCGACACATTGCTTACCGTATACAGGGTTGCATTGTTCTGTGCGTTGCTAAGGCAACTGTCAGGGAGCGCGCCCGAGCCGTAGTCTGTGTAGTTGTTGTAGCCACAACATTCCAACTGTAATGTCAAAAAGGACACTTGACAGCAATCCGTGGACGTATATCGTGCCTTTCTTATTATAAGGGACAATTGAAAAAAATAATTCTTTGATTCAACAACATGCATTTACTAACGTTCGCTCCGAGAATTACATTTTTACGTTTATAAACATGTTATAGAAGTGTTAATTAAAACCTGAGGACTGACTAAGAAAGGCAGACTGAGTCTTCTTTTTTTCAAAAAAAATGTTGTTATAGCATCTTAAGAGAATGTTATAAAAAGTACCTCTTTCTGTATCTGATTCTTCGTTTCACTGTTTACCTCATCCCATATTTTTTCTGTAAGTCCAAAAGCCTGCAATGTCACAAATTGAATAGATTCTGTTATCAATTTTGAACTGTATTCTGACAATTTTCAAACGTAAACGACAATTAAACATGAATTCTGTAAACTCTCCACTTTATTTACCCTACGCATTTGAACACATAAAATAATATTTATATTTACGAGTAAATTGATGCCTTTCTATTTTTTCTACCATGCAATCAACGTGTTATACCTGGTCCTGCTGGACGCCGCCTGCGATGGCCACTCCTATGTCCACCAACAGCAATATCGTCGTCAAACCGATATACTGGCAAGATGAGCAGGCACATATGAATAGTATTATAATTACACACATGGGATACAACAACATCAACATTACATGGAAATTTGTTGGGGATTTTTGTATGTACAATATGTAGAATTTTTCTTCAAGCATACACATCTTAAGCAATTTATGTACGGACAGTAAGACGGGCGGACAAATCAGATGATGAAACCATGAGGGGCATTCAGCACATCTCGTCATATCTACACTCATATATTGATAGATGAAGAAGAAAGTTTATTCAGCAGAAATACACAACACAATGTATATTTGAAATAGGCCAATATGACCCGTGATCAAATGAATGAAATACAATGGCTTATATACATGTATATATAGAACGGTAATCAGCACTTGACCCTCGTGCAATGTCGTACCTTTACCCCAACAGGTATGATCGCCTATCAGCACTTGGGGGGATAAATGAATTGCCGATGACATTTCAAATTGAAATAGCATAACTCTCGTCTCTTGGGAGAAAATTTCCCAAGGCTGCCAATTCTTTGAACGTCAATGGTCATGATTACAACATTCGAAGGATCATCAATCTTATCACGAGCCAGCATACTTGACAAACTATACCAGAAATCGCTTGAAACCACGTGTGATAAATCATAGATGGGCTTGTTCGAGTTTACGTCTTATCTCCTTATTAAGGAAGTTTTACAACAATAATTCATTTATATTACAATGAACTTGATTTGGCACGTACCAATTTCGTATTTAAGTACCACTTGTGTGTCAACAGAACATAGTTACATTTCAAGCTAACAATATAGACCTTTTATTTTTACAAAGGAGAACTGGAGTGTTCCTTAAATCAGAGTTATGACCTAATATATGAGACACTTTTCATGAGATTTAGGACGAAGTACATAAACTGCATTTAGTTCCTGGATGGTTTACTGTTCGAAAACTCCGTACATCGAGTGATAAGTCTCAGAAAGACACGCATAACTAAAATTGAAAATTGTTAACATTTCTACCAACGTTGTCATGCTTAAAGGAGGCCACAAAAGACACGCCCTCTTTCGAAAAAGCACTAATTATCATTGAGGTATGATGTTGAGAGCTCCTTGTTTAGTGATACATTACTGTAGGTCACTCACCATCTTGAGGCAGCAGGTGCTCTCAGCACAGACACCAATGCATCCCAACAACCCTGCAGAAACGAACCACATGTAGAGATGAAATACCAGAATGGCGGGAACTTGATTATTTCTTAGGTAGCATATAGTTTATTTAACAAATGACTTCATGAAATTAAAATAGCCGTGTACCATACTTGGAATAAACTGAATTTCAGTTTTCACAAACTATGTGCATTTTCGCTGGTGTTCTAGTATTCTAAGCCAAACCACGAAGTACACAACTATATGAAAATGAATGTAAAAGGGTAATACCTATCAATGTTAATAATGCACCGACGCCGATGAACGTGTAGGTGAATATCTGCAAAATAAAACGGATATATTTAAGACCGGGTAAGATATAACACGTCCATGCACCCTTGCTTAAGGTTAATGGTGCTGAGCGTATAAGGGTAAGACCCATTCGGCGAACATGCTTAAGATTTTGGTGGTTGTTGCTTTGTGACACCATAGGAAATATTTTGACAGATATTCGGGTTCTTTAATAACTTCCTAGCTCCAAAGTAGCCTTAATAAACACCAAAGCAAGTCTACAAAAGGTATATGATTGACACTATGACAACAAGCAGGCGTGTACTACCGTAATCATAAAACTTGTTCTATTAAATGTGTGTACTGTTGTCAATGAGAGGCACTTACCAGAGTGCCGGACAGGAAGTTACTTGTGTTTCCAGTGGAGACCATGATCCAAATCCCGTACGCCAACGTACCGATGCCCACCAACTGAAACATGAAGAAAATATTAGCGTGCGCTGATGGATTTATAGTCTGTCCCGATTCGTTTATCTGTTTGTTAACTAACCAGGAGGATGTCATCTCCCTACACCCCCGACACCCCACTCCAACCCTGCCCGTCCCGTGGAATCCGTTATACCGCTTCATTTTGAACTTAAATCCGCAATACCAATATTGCATAAAATGTTCCATAAGTGTTTGATAGCATTATTTTTCATTTATACTTTGGCTTCTCTGGGCATTTAAATGCAATAATAATTGTTAATTAACGCCTAGCGAGATGGAGATAAGTGTGTAGGCCCCTATATGACAGGATAATAAATAATTGTAAATAAGATTATATATATTATTTAAAGAAGAGTTTTTTTTTAAACTGACAGAATGGACTAATATTCTCGGATATTGTACAACTGCTTTGACAGTACAAGTGAGAATTAGTATGTTTGTGTATTAGTATAGTGCATTTGACTAGCAATAATATAAATATGATGTAAACATTATAAAAAAGACAAGCGAGTTGGGAATACGACAGAAAGTTGGTGTATACTAGCCCCTAGCATAATGCATTCTGATGATTTATATGCACTTCAAACTCAGCCTAGTCGGGGTTTTTTTATTTATTTGTTCAGACTTGCGCGGAGTACTTTACCTAACGAAATACAGCTACACCAAATGACAGAGAAAAAGAAATAATATCAGATTTAGGCCACGTAGAATTCTGTCTATTATAGCTCAAAAAATATTATTTTGAGTAGTAATAAAACTATTATCGAGAACAATCGGTAAATCGTCACGGACAATGTCGGCGACAATCGATAGTGGTTGTCCAAAATCGATGTCGCTAATATTCTTTCCGGTAAATACGTATTTTTAGTTTTAACATTCGGAGCACATCGGCCATTTACCGTCGAAAACAACCTGAATGCCAATACAACAGTAGAATTAGTTCGTAAATTTTAAATAATAGTTCTAATTAATTGTAGTGTGTTAACGTGTATTTTGTATTACCAAGTTTAAATTGATAGTCAGAGAAGTGTATAATTGCATAAATAATTAAGATTTCCAAGAGTACAGTCATTAAGATTAACTGCTAAATTGAAATTACTACGCGGTATACATGCATTGTAGTTAAATGTAAAAAATCGACATTGTAAACCGTTCATATATCTCTGAGGTTGTATTTGATGGAAAATAGGGGAGGTGTTCCGAAGGGTGGTAAATATCTAGGAAATATTCATTTTTCTTCCGGTAAATCGTCGTTGAGTTCATGTAAACCAGGGAGGTCACTCTTTTAAACAATGGCGCTGCCTGTTGTATGATGTATTTTCTAACTCAGACAAAGTCGGGTTAAACGTATGGAAGTTTGTCGGATTTAAAAAAAAGAGACCAGGATTGCCAGCGAAAAACAACCTAGACATGCCAGCTGCGGAATACAAAACCAGGGGCGGATCCAGGAATTAACGATGAAGGGACACCTTTTGACATCATGACGCCCTCCCTCAGAACCAAAATTGAAATGTTTTAAAATGTCGGCGGGGTGTGTGCTCCTTTAAGATTGTTTTACGATCTCTAGTTTAAAATTGTGCGAATTGCGGGTATGTCTTTTTTTTCCTCCGATATTGACATAAAAAGTTAACTTACACGACTTTTTTTCACCCCCCCCCCCCCCACCTCCTCCCTTGGATCCGCTAGTTCAAACTGTGCAACAAGCATTAAATATGCTTTTACGTTGATACAATACTAACATTCCCAAATTATATCATATGCTTGGTCCGATACGAATCGAGTATCGATAACAAAATAATGGAGTCCGATTTTCAAACACTACAGATATATACCGCACAAAAATACCGGGAATCTGGCTAATCAAGATGGGGTGGGGTGACACTCTTATACCAGGTGTTCTCTGTTAACTACGCAATACACGATGACTGTCGCACTTAGTCACTGATTAATAAATCAATCGTTTCTCTATTTTTATTTACCATCGTAGTACATATGTGTATCCGGCCAAACAAAACAAGTCCGCTGTCCGACCCTGCTAGAAACTTCCCACAAATACCCTAAGGGAATATTCCCATGTTTATACCGGACAAAGGTAGATCAATTTATCATGGATCCGGTTCATCCGTTCGGAGTATTTGTTTTCGAGGAATGAAACTGACTGTATTCGTACGAAAGCAATAAGTTCTGTGAGCATTTGAAGGTCTTTCACTCAACGCTGCTTCACCTGTACACTATAAGTTCTACCAAAGCATGGTTAAAACATTGGATCGTTTTTATTATATTTCGAATCAAACTGTAAGTACAGCAACATATTGTCTTTATGGATAAGGACCTTGAATAGTTTACATTTGAGGTATGACTGTATGGAAATTGCCAGATGACCACACGATATATTTGCTCTCATGTTTGTATATGCGGACCGACAAGGAGATTGTTTGCACATCTTTGTTTGTTATACAATAAACAAGACAGTTATCTACAGTTTAACAATGCCAAACATGATTTCATTCATATTTACGAAAACCATCAAAGACTATTTATAAACAAATTTTGATACTCCTGCGCTGGTGTGTTTTTTTTATTACAACTGAGTAAAAATTATTTAGTTGGGAAATGGTTTGAATGTCCAATAAGAAAGTCAAAGCCCAATCAAGGGTCATTGTTCCTCTACAATTGTTTAATGATGTAGTATATACACAAGGGTATTGCTCATGTTATATTTAGTGGTAAGTATCCATTAACATTTTACGATTCCTGTACAATTACAAACTTACTGGGTTCGGAATAGATGTTATCAGCTGAATGCGTATTCTTTATTGTTATCATGCTCACAGAAAGTTGGTAGAAAAAACAACACCAACAGTATATATATTAATGGAATACAATGTAAGCAGCTGAATGTGGAAATAAAGAACAGCTGGCTAACATTGTTCTAGGGACCTGCTGCCAGTGTTGTCCAGCAAAGATTGTGACAGGAAATCAATGGTTTTATCGCTGCTGTGTTGCATCGTTTGCAGCCTGCCTGTCGGTTTCTTGTGGTAAATGCTACTCGTAATACAATATTTGAAACTTTGCCATAACATGATCTTAAAGTATCACTTTTGATATAGTTAAACAACAAAAAATATACTGCTTTGTGTTTCCTATTCAGCAGAAAAAGAATTAATGTAGTCGTTCAATATACTAGTAACCTACCCTTCTAGCAAGTGAAATTAGTAACTAGAAAAGAAAATATAACTTAACGGACATGACGTCTTAATTTGGTTCCTTACCTGATGAAAATAAGTTATAATCTAACTCAGTTGGAACATATCCTGTAAATCGTGATAACGTTATGTCTGTTAAGTTAAAAAACGCAATTCTAACGATTAAGCAAGCCGAGATGCAATCTCTTTGGCTGTAAGTAACACTTAGATGACTTGAAGTAAAATCTTAATGATAGAAAATGGGCGGAGTGGGCGTAGCTTGTAAAATGAAGGATAAACTGAAGTCGCAATTTATCAAATGATTGCAAACAGTCGGCATACTCATTGATGTTTTATTATGTACATTTGTAAATCTCGATAAACCTATATAGATTTATTGTTGTCTGTCCTGAACATGTGTCCGTCTCCATTAGTTTATGAATGTCTAGTGTAAAATTTATCATTGTAGTAGTCTACATACTACAGTGTCAAACATTCAAGTGAACATGCATGTACTAACATAACGAACGGTCTTTTCCCCACGCATTACCTTCATCCAAAAATCAGTTAAGAAAATATACAGCTTTAATTACTCTAAAACTCAACTGAAATACTTCTTATTCATACTGATATCTTTGCATGTATAATTTCTATTCAATTTTGGAGGAATTCAATGATGTATCTATTGATATACGTTACTATTTTTCTGATGACTTTGTTCACACTCAGTAATAGCAAGGAATGAGGACACACTAATTAGTAGTGGAAAATGAACATATACATATAAATACATAAAAACACATATAAATACATATAAAGGAATACTTTTTCCGAAACCAACTGATCTCAAAATGATGTTTTATTTTATTAATGAATGTGTACGTACCCATAGTAGACTGTTGAAGAGCAGGAAAATCTTCCCGCAACATCCAGTGTGACTAGCACCCATTTTAGATGTGTTTTTCTTATTATCACATCGTAGAACAAAAGTTGGTGAATGGGTTTAATAATAAATTTAATATATGAAAGAGTAGTTCCTGTTTTAGACTGATTTCCTATCTGTTTAATACTCGACGATATTGACGGAGATGAAAAATGTATCTCTCAAGTGTCTTACGCATGCGCAATTGTTCACCTTTGATAAGAAGATTGCTCAAACAAATCACGGACTTAACAAACAAAACCAGTGTGATTGGTAATGATTTGTTTAAGGAATAGGTTACTAAAAGATTAGTTTTGTCCTCACAAAACAACTCACTCAGAGAGATATAACACGAATGCTTCATCTGTTCAATTTCAAAATATATAAAAAAAAAAACAATAAAAAATTCATGTTTAATTGGAGTGATGTTTTAAAATATTTTTAGACAATAAGATTAATAAGAATATTAGAAAAAGAGAGAATAATACACGATATTCTAAAAGTGTTTTCCCAACAAAATCATGCATTCCCGAAACGTAACAGTGCTGGTGTACGAGACGCTCTGATCATAATCAACATCGAGCTCAGTATTATTACCGGTACGCAAGACAGTTCCATGTTGGTCTGACCAGAATCCCCCGGGAGCTCGATATCACGGCCGATATACCAGACAATTCCATGTAGTTCTGACCAGAATCCCCCGAGAGCTCGTTATCACGGCCGATATACCAGACAGTTCCATGTAGTTCTGACCAGAATCCCCCGAGAGCTCGTTATCACGGCCGATATACCAGACAGTTCCATGTAGTTCTGACCAGAATCCCCCGGGAGCTCGATATCACGGCCGATATACCAGAAATTCCATGTAGTTCTGACCAGAATCCCCCGGGAGCTCGATATCACGGCC